>NC_044034.1:326683487-326996763 GCF_901765095.1 Microcaecilia unicolor | reverse complement strand
GATAAAGGGGATGGGACAACTTCTCTTAGAGGAAAGGCTAAAGAGGCTAAGGCTCTTCAGCTTGGAGAAGAGATGGCTGAGGAAAGATAGGTCTATAAAATAGTGAGTGGAGTGGAAAGGGTAGACGTGAAACACTTGTTTACTTTTGCCAAAAATACTAGGGGCATGCAATGAAGCTACTAAGTAATAAATTTAAAACAAAGTGGAAAACGTATTTCTTCACTCAACGTGTGATTAAACTCTGGAATTTATTGCCAGAGAATGTGGTAAAAAGCACTTAGCTTAGCAGGTTTTAAAAAAGGGTTGGATCATTTCCTAAAAGAAAAATCTTAAAAGCCAATTTTAAGATGGACTTGGGAAAATCCACTGCTTATTTCTAGGATAAGCAACATAAAATCTGACTCACTGTTTGGGATCTTGCCAGGTACTTGTGACCTGGATTGGCCACTGTTAGAAACAGGATACTGAGCTTAATGGACCTTCAGTCTGTCCCAGTATGGCAATGTACATTACAACAGCACAGTACAGCATTTGTATAAGAGAAATATGATAAAAGTTAACTGAATACAAATGATACACTCCAATATGTAGTGAGTTAGAACATTCTTATAACATAGATATGATTATTAATGGTATCAGCTGTATCAGATGACAATTAGGCCACATTATTCTAAGCTGGTAATTGTTTAACAGTTAATAAGAAGTGATGAAACTATTCTTGCACTTGTGTCTGAGTGTGCCTTTGCAATTGCCATTTCCAACCTAATTATTGAGGAAATTTAAAAATAAACCTAAAATGCTGCTTTAGAAACATAGGCCCTGCTGTTCAGCGGCAGGCCACCACTAGATGAAGGCAAGTATCAGCGTAAGAGCTTTATTTTATGGATATATTTGGTGGCGCTCTCTGTTTAATTAGCACTACTAAATAAATATATGTGAGTGGCAACTTCTCCTAGTTTTTTTCATTCTAGTCATGTTGTGAAAATAGCAAACCTAACTTGCATATTGCAGCTAATGAAATAATTGCTGGTAGGGCCCATTGACCATCCTGAAACCTACCTCCCTGTATACACATAACATTTATACATCAGGGGCATAGCCAGACATCGGCAGGAGGGGGGTCCAGAGCCCGAGGTGAGGGGACATATTTTAGCCCCCCCCCCGCCATTGTCGACCCCCCCCCCCCGCAGCCGCCGCCACCATCAACTTTGACCCCCCCCCTGCCGATGACCCTCTTGCTCCCCTCCCACCGCCAGCCCTCCCCCGCCATTGTCTACCTTTGCTGGCGGGGGACCCCAACTCCCGCCAGCCGAGGTCCTCTTTTTCCTTCGTTCTGTTTCTGAGTCTGACGTCCTGCACATTGTATGTGCAGGATGTCAGACTCAGAAACAGAACAAAGGAAGAAGAAGACCTTGGCTGATGGGGGTTGGGTCCCCCACCAGCAAAGGTAGCAGACGGCGACGGCGGGTTGGCGGCGGGAGGGAGGTCGAGAGGGTCGTCGGCAGGGGGTCCAAGGCCAAATCTACGGAGGCCCAGGCCTCCGTGGCCCCATGTAGCTACAACACTGTTATACATATACCCCGGATTCTATATAGCATGACCAAAATTGCATGTGTCAATCTGGTCATATACTGGTTTTGCACGCACTATAATTAACAAGCCAATCAGCGCCGATAATTGCCACTTACTACTACTTATCATTTCTATAGCACTACTAGACGTATGCAGCGCTGTACACTTGAACATGAAGAGACAGTCCCTGCTCGACAGAGCTTACAATCTAATTAGGACAAACAGGACAAATAAGAGATAAGGGAATTACTAAGGTGGGAATGATAAAATATGGGGACTGAACAAGTGAGAAAGGGATAGGAGTTAAAAGCAGCATCAAAAGGTGGGCTTTTAGCCTAGATTTGAAAACGACCAGAGATGGAGCTTGACGTACTGGCTCAGGAAGTCTGTTCCAGGCATAAAGTGCAGCAAGATAAAAGGAACGGAGTCTGGAGTTAGTGGTGGAGAAGGGTGCAGATAAGAGAGACTTACCCAGTGAACGGAATTCCCGAGGAGGAGTGTAGGGAGAGATGTGTGGAGAGGTACTGAGGAGCTGCAGAGTGAATGCATTTGTAAGTCAATAAGAGGAGTTTGAACTGTATGCGGAAATGGATAGGGAGCCAGTGAAGTGACTTGGAGAGGTCTAATATGAGCATAGCGAAACTGGCAGAATAGAAGTTGTGCAGCAGAATTTTGAATAGATTGAAGAGGAGAGAGGTGGCTAAGTGGGAGACCTGTGAGATGCAGTTGCAATAGTCTAATCGAGAGGTGATAAGAGTGTAGATAAGGCTTCTGGTAGTGTGCTCAGAAAAGAAAGGGCGAATGTTGGTGATATTATAGAGAAAGAAATGACAGGTTTTAGCAGTCTGCTGAATACGTGCAGAGAAGGAGAGAGAGAAATCGAAGATGACATTTAACAAGCAATTATTGATACTAATTGGCAATAATTCAAATTTATGTGCACAACTTGCTAGGCATATTCTGTAAAGTGGTGCATGTAAATTCTAAAACATGCTGCCAAAAAGGGGATGTGGCCATGGGCATGGAATGGGCACAACATGAGCGCTCCGTAAATCTATACGCACGGTTATAGGATACACCTGCTCTGCACCTAGCTCAGGAGTCAGAATTCACACCACATTTAACTTAGTGTAAATAGATGCACCTAAAGTTAGGCACAGGCATGGTCGCTAGGCGTATTCTTTAAACCGTGCCTAAATCTAGGTGCTGTTTACAGAATACGCCTAGGTGGAAATATTTTCGGTGTCGATTTTTTGAGCGCCATATATAGAGTCTATTTCATAGGGGCAGATTCAGTAAATAGTATTCAAAATTAGGTGCCAGAAAAAATCTGTACCAAGCGTTATTCTATAAAGCTCGCGCCAGGCTTAACACATTTCAAAGAATAGTGCTTAGCGCAGATTCTCGTGCACAACTTTGGATGCAAGGATTTACACCTGCTGAAACCCGGTATAATTCCCATTGCGCAAGTTGCGCATCCAACCCCAGTATTCTGTCACACTCTGCCGGATACTCCTATATCGCGCCTAGAATTCTGTGCTTGAAATCTAGGCATATTCTATAACAACATGCATAACTTAATTGGTTTAACAAGCCAATCGGCATTTTTAACAGCACTTAACAAGCAATAATGAGCACTAATTGGCAATAACTAGAATTTATACGCACAACTCGGTAAACATATTCTGTAATGAACCATGCCTAAATTATAGAGTGTACAGTTGAAAAGGGATTTGCCATGGGTGGGGAAATGGACTTTTCATGGGCGTTCCCAAATTTATGCGCATTGTTATAGAATATGGCCCCGTATGCGTAAATCTATGCGCCAGGATTTATGTCACATTTTCTTAGGTGTAAATGGAGGGGCATATATTTAGGTGCTGGGATATCAACTAAGCGTATTCTACATACTGTACCTAAATCTTATAGAGTACGCTTAGTCGGAAATGTTTTCCCACACAGATTTTTAAGTTCCATATACAGTGGGGGAAATAAGTATTTGATCCCTTGCTGATTTTGTAAGTTTGCCCACTGACAAAGACATGAGCAGCCCATAATTGAAGGGTAGGTTATTGGTAACAGTGAGAGATAGCACATCACAAATTAAATCCGGAAAATCACATTTTGGAAAGTATATGAATTTATTTGCATTCTGCAGAGGGAAATAAGTATTTGATCCCTCTGGCAAACAAGACCTAATACTTGGTGGCAAAACCCTTGTTGGCAAGCACAGCGGTCAGACGTCTTCTGTAGTTGATGATGAGGTTTGCACACATGTCAGGAGGAATTTTGGTCCACTCCTCTTTGCAGATCATCTCTAAATCATTAAGAGTTCTGGGCTGTCGCTTGGCAACTCGCAGCTTCAGCTCCCTCCATAAGTTTTCAATGGGATTAAGGTCTGGTGACTGGCTAGGCCACTCCATGACCCTAATGTGCTTCTTCCTGAGCCACTCCTTTGTTGCCTTGGCTGTATGTTTTGGGTCATTGTCGTGCTGGAAGACCCAGCCACGACCCATTTTTAAGGCCCTGGCGGAGGGAAGGAGGTTGTCACTCAGAATTGTACGGTACATGGCCCCATCCATTCTCCCATTGATGCGGTGAAGTAGTCCTGTGCCCTTAGCAGAGAAACACCCCCAAAACATAACATTTCCACCTCCATGCTTGACAGTGGGGACGGTGTTCTTTGGGTCATAGGCAGCATTTCTCTTCCTCCAAACACGGCGAGTTGAGTTCATGCCAAAGAGCTCAATTTTTGTCTCATCTGACCACAGCACCTTCTCCCAATCACTCTCGGCATCATCCAGGTGTTCACTGGCAAACTTCAGACGGGCCGTCACATGTGCCTTCCGGAGCAGGGGGACCTTGCGGGCACTGCAGGATTGCAATCCGTTATGTCGTAATGTGTTACCAATGGTTTTCGTGGTGACAGTGGTCCCAGCTGCCTTGAGATCATTGACAAGTTCCCCCCTTGTAGTTGTAGGCTGATTTCTAACCTTCCTCATGATCAAGGATACCCCACGAGGTGAGATTTTGCGTGGAGCCCCAGATCTTTGTCGATTGACAGTCATTTTGTACTTCTTCCATTTTCTTACTATGGCACCAACAGTTGTCTCCTTCTCGCCCAGCGTCTTACTGATGGTTTTGTAGCCCATTCCAGCCTTGTGCAGGTGTATGATCTTGTCCCTGACATCCTTAGACAGCTCCTTGCTCTTGGCCATTTTGTAGAGGTTAGAGTCTGACTGATTCACTGAGTCTGTGGACAGGTGTCTTTCATACAGGTGACCATTGCCGACAGCTGTCTGTCATGCAGGTAACGAGTTGATTTGGAGCATCTACCTGGTCCGTAGGGGCCAGATCTCTTACTGGTTGGTGGGGGATCAAATACTTATTTCCCTCTGCAGAATGCAAATAAATTCATATACTTTCCACAATGTGATTTTCCGGATTTAATTTGTGATGTGCTATCTCTCACTGTTACCAATAACCTACCCTTCAATTATGGGCTGCTCATGTCTTTGTCAGTGGGCAAACTTACAAAATCAGCAAGGGATCAAATACTTATTTCCCCCACTGTATAAAATCTGGCCCAATGCCCCTGACTCAGCCATGCCCCTCTCCATGGCAATGCCCACTTTTGGGTTGCACACAAGACACTTTGGGCACTCAGCATTATAGAATAATGCGTTGGCAGTTACATGTGTGGGCAACCTATACAGAACTTGAGGGATAACCCATGATGGCACACTCTACACATAAGTTGTGCATATAACTGCCATCTTATAGTTCAAACTGTCATGACTCCATGGTAGAAATAGCTTTGTATAGATTCAAGCAAATCTTGCAAACTTCAGTCTGGTGTATAACAAAATCCCAAATGACCCATAGTTATTTTGCACTTTTATAGGGCATTTGGGATTTTGTTAAACAGCAGATTGAGGTTCCCAGGTTTTGGTCGAAGGAGTCATCGTGATCGTTTGAATCACAAATCTGGATAAGATATCTGGTGCGTGCTCAGGTAGGATTATATGATATGCCTTCCCATCATTTTAATCTGTAGGGTTTTCTCGACATTGTGACTGGGAAAGAGTGAGGCTTTAAATTTAAAAGAAGCTTGATAGGGGTAATTTTATAAAACATTTTCCACATGTAAAGCATGTTTTCTACTCAGAAAAAGGGTGTTGTAAAATGAAAAGAAGGTAGACGTGTAACAATTAGACTCATAGAAAGATGGCATCTTCTGGGGGTGTTTGGATGGAGCGGAGGTGGGGAGGATGTAATCACTGTTCCCTCTGAGCCAGTGGTTCTCAGCCTTTCTTCTGCTGTGACACTCCTGAAAGACAATACTCACATGTGTGACACCCTAACCCCGGATTCTATATAGTGTGTCTGCTTGCCCTGGGATTTGTAGAATGGAGTGTTGCCACGATTTGGGTTTCTGCCATGTACTACCCTCCTCTCTTCCTTCCCGTTCACATTAATTGATTTGATTTGCTTACTTTATTTATTTTTTGTCTATTAGATTGTAAGCTCTTTGAGCAGGGACTGTCTTTCTTCTATGTTTGTGCAGCGCTGTGTATGCCTTGTAGCGCTATATAAATGCTAAATAGTAGTAGTAGTAGTAGAAGACCTGGCTTGGCCACTGTTTGGAAAAACAGGATACTGGGCTAGATGGACCATTGGTCTGACCCAGTATGGCTACTCTTATGTTCTTATGTTCCTAGTTGTATTCTGGATTTGTGCACACAACTTAATTAGTTAACAAGTCAATCAGTGCCACTTAACAAACAATTATTGACACTAATTGGCATTAATTAGAATTTATGTGTAGAACTGTCTAAGCATATTCTATAATGTGATGCACGTAAATTCTAAGCCATATAGTTGAAAAAGGGGGCATGAAATGGGCAGGTCGTGGGCATTTCTAACATCTATGTGCATGGTTATAAAATACACCTGGTCCATGCCTAATTTCGGTGTCAGCATATACACTTGACTAAATGTAGCCACGTGGATGGCATATTCTATAAACCACATGGAAACTTAGGCTTATTCTGTAAAGTACTCCTAAATTTAGGTGTATGTTATAGAATACACTTAGGCGTTTTTCGTTTAAGTGTGATATATATAATATATATATAATCTAGTCCTAAATATTACAATTTGCATCTGAACACAGGGAAAAAAAGCCTATATATCATTTAATTGTTGCTAACAATAATATAAAGTAAATACAAATGCAAAGGTGATGTTTGCCAGGGTGGAAGAGAGAGGTGGGCTACAACATTTTCATTTGGGGCTGGTAACAGAAGTAGGGACCAGTTATGGAGATTTCAAGTATCTAATTTCCTGGTTCTCAGCTCTCCCCAACCTGCAACACACGTAGTTATTAAGAAAAGCACAAGCATGCTGTCTGTCAATTTTTTTGTGACACACCTCCCAGCTCTTGGTGACACACTAGTGTGTCCTGACACACTGGTTGAGAACCACTGTTCTAAGATGCGCAGATGTCCTCCACCTACAGTCTGCCAGTGGGAGGTGCTGTTTCACTATCACATTTTCAATAGTGAGGGACAGACAAGCTCTACAGGACTCCAGGGAACTTGCCTGTCCCTAGTGATTGAAAACCCAATAGTGAAGCACCACCCCCTACTGGCAGCAGTGCAGTTGGAGGACTCCTGCTTAGAAATTAGAGGGAACAGTGGTTGCATTGTACACATATACATACATGGAAGTAGGCTTAGACAGGAGTTTTCACATGTATTTGCCAGTATACATGCATAAAATGTTGCTTATAAAATTACCTCGTGTACAAGCACATGAGGTGATGAACATGGTTACTTCTTTGCGACTCTGGTGTAGGCATGTTCGGGGTAGAATTTGGGCAGTGTGGGTGGAGTCAATATTTCAACATGGTCTTTATAAAATAATGCATATTTGCACATACTGGGCCAGATTTAGTAAATGATACCCAAAGTTAGGCACTGTTATGATCTGCACAGCGGTGTACCAAGGGCTGGGCGGTGGGGGCGGTCCACCCCGGGTGCACGCCACTGCATGCCTGTTCCGGGGCAGAGGGAGCAGGGAAGCAGCGGAGCCGACAGGCGCGCAGCTGCTCTCTGCACCCCTCCAGCGGCGTGCACCCGGGGGGGGGGGGGTTGTGCTGCACCCGGGGGAGGGGGGTGCGCCATGCTGCACCTGGGGGGGGGGGGGTGCGCATTGGCGATCTGCCCCGGGTGGCGGCCGACCTAGGATCATCACTGGATCTGCACTAAGATAGTATTCTGTAAACGTGCCCTTTACAGAATACTAGCTTGGTGGGTTTCTCAAGGCTACCTTTGGGCTCAAGCACTGAAGACTTTCCAAAAGCTGGTGTAAATGTTTGCGGCTACTGATGATAGGCATGCAAATCCATGTAGTCTATAATATTGTGTCTAATTTCTGGGAATGCCTCTAACCTGCCCCGCCCAAGGCCATGCCCCCTTTTGAGGTGCGCTATGAAATTTAAAGAATAGGGTGTAAGGCAGTTACATGCTTAACTCCTAATTATGGCCAATTAAGTGCTTGTTAACACCAATTATTGATCGTTAGCACTTAATTGGCTAAGTAGTTCACATGTGAATCTGGGATCCACACCCAAATCTGGGTGACCAGTACATAATCTGGGGGACTGTATGTGTGTACATTGGCACAAACTCCTGAGCTGGAGTAAATAAATGTATGAGGCATCATTATAGCTGTGATTTCTGCAGCTTTTGGGACAAGTTTATAAAAACATATAGATGCCTATCAGGCTCATTTTCGAAAGAGAAGGACACCCATCTTTCGACACAAATTGGAAGATGGGCGTCCTTCTCCCAGGGTCATCCAAATCGGTATAATCGAAAGCCGATTTTGGACATCCACAACTACTTTCCATCGCAGGGATGGCCAAAGTTCAAGGGGGTGTATTGGAGGCGTAGCGAAGGCGGGGCTTGGGCGTGCCTAACACATGGACATCCTTGACCCATAATGGAAAAAAAAAGGTGTCCCTGACGAGCACTTGGACGACTTTTCCTGGTCCTGTTTTTCTAACGACCAAGGCACAAAAAGGTGGCCAAAATGACCAGATGGCCACAGGAAAGAATTGGGGATGATCTCCCCTTACTCCCCCAGTATTCACTAACCACCTCCCACCCTCAAAAAACATCTTTTAAAATATGTCCTGCCAGCCTCTATGCCAGTCTCAGATGTCATACTCAGGTCCATCACAGCAGTATGGAGGTCCCTGGGGCAGTTTTAGTGGGTGCAGTGCACTTCACAGGCAGGCGGACCCAGGCCCATCCCCCCTCCCTACCTGTTATGTTTGTGGAGGAAACAGCGGGCCCTCCAAAACCCACCACAAACCCACTGTACCCACATCTAGGTGCCCCTCTTCACCTGTAAGGGCTATGGTAGTGGTGTACGGTTGTGGGTAGTGGGTTTTAGGGGGGGGGGGTTGAGGGGCTCAGCACACAAGATAAGGGAGTTATGTTCCTGGGAGCATTTTATGAAGTCCACTGCAGTGCCCCCTAGGGTGCTCGGTTGGTGTCCTAGCATGTCAGGGGGACCAGTGCACTACAAATGCTAGCTCCTCCCAAGACCAAAGGGCTTGCATTTGGTCGTTTCTGAGATGGGCGTCCTTGGTTTCTATTATCGCCAAAAATCAGAAACCACCAAGTCTAGGGCGACCATCTCTAAGGACGACCTAAATTTCAAGATTTGGGCATCCCCGACCGTATTATCAAAACGAAAGATGGATATCTTGTTCCGATAATACGGGTTTCCCCGCCCCTCCATCGGGATGTTTTGTGAGGACGTCCTCAACAAAACTTGGGCGTCCCTTTCGATTATACCCCTCCACACGTTTTTTATAAAAATAAATTCAGCTTAAGTTACTCTCAGAAAGCACACCTGCATTTGTACCTTCCTCAGAGCATGTATAAATCTGAGCCCCAGAACATTTCTGTGCTCCCTGGAATAGGCATCTATGTTGCCCTTATAAAACAAGCGTAAAAGATACATATTTGGACATTTTTTATAGGCAACCTGTGATAAAATAATCCCCAGCAGGTGAGAATTTAAGTGGTACTTCAGGGCTGAGCCCAGTTTGAAAATCAGTCAGCAGCTGTTTGTGTTTTTCATATGCAGCATATTTTCACATCTACGAGGAGGAAACCTGTCATGTCATATAGGAGGGAAAAAAGGCAGGAAGAGCTTGGGGGAAGGGGGATATTTTCAGAACGAGCATAAACTTTGTTGTGATTAGTTCTGAAGACGGATCAAATACTGGTTTGCCACTGCTTATAGTAATTAACATTAAGTTTGTATGTAAAATGATCTCTTAACTTCACAAATACTGTGAAGTTCTGATCGCACTGTGGTACTCAAGAATCAGCACTGCCTGCCCTTATGCACTGGGGTGCCAACTGCTGAGCTTCACTCTTTGACCATTGTTAGCTTGCTGCCATTTTCATGCTAGGGAGATGTTCAGTTGTTAATGCGATAGGGGTAGAACCAGTAGTGTGCTGGTAAATTTTTAACAATGGTCTCTCTTTCTATCTCTGGGCGCAGCCAGCCCTGCAATTAAGGGGGGATCCCAAGGGTGGACTGGGGGGGGGGGGCAACTCACTCCCCCCCCCCAATGCAGGTGTGCTACATACCTTTGCTGGCAGGGCTGCCAAGCTCCGCCAGCCAAATAAATGGACTGCCGCTCCTCTCTGCTGCTTGTTTCTGACTGAGCAGCATGCCGGCCGAGGACTTGTCGCGCATTCTCAGAGCATACATGAGAAATCCCGGCATGCTGCTCAGAGCCAGAAACAATCAGCAGGGAGTCATGGTGGTAGGGGTGGGGGGGCTGCTTTAACAATGAGCTCCCAGAATTCTTAAAAAAAAAAAAAACTTAACAAACTGGTCTCGCAAGCCAGTGTGAGCCGGCTGCAGAACACCACTGGGTAGAACTTTCCCCCCAACCCCAAGAATGAGCTGTGTTCTGATTGCTCTATACTGGGGTCTTAATAGCATTATCCTTCTTTTGCCATGTAGCAATCTCACACATTCAAATGCAGCATTGTCAGTAAGTTTGCCCTGGTGCTCTCATCTGTGTTTTCTTCCCCCTCTGCATGATTTTTTCTGTATTCTCATAAGAATCTCTCTCCTTTTGAATACCTCCGTCATCTTCCTGCCAAGCACTCTTATTCTGGCCTTTAAAGCTAATTTCACCAGATGCTGTAATAGGTAACATGTTTCTGGTGCACATATGCATGCTCTCATTATTATCACTATTTTCAATAGATTTCACAAGAAGTTTGATAATGAACATACCTTCATTATTCATTTTTCATATTTGATCTGGATTATTGTGTATGTTCAATACAGACCCCGGACGCAGGTGCTGTGCGTCGAAACACGGCCCATGTTGGGTCATTTTGGAAAGACGTTGATATTTAAGTTATATGATTAAAAGACATTGTCCCGATTTTGAAGGCTCCTGGTGCTTCTTTTCGCTGTTTGCATATTTGACATGGACATTTGCCTTTTTCACCTATTTGCACTCCCTATTATTCTCTGTGTGGAAACGTAACCCTCTTCCAACCCTGATATCTATTGAATGTTTCTCTGGCATATTGTGAAAGATAATGAAAGTAGCTTGTTGGAGCTTTATAGTCTCGGCCCATTTTTAGATTTTTGTTCTTAAATGGGTATTTTTTTTTCTCTGAGTTAGAAGTGTGATGACACTGAGTTTACATAGTGCTGACTAGCATCGATGGTGATGCATAACAGCACTCTACTGATAGAGTGTGGGTAGAAACACTGAATCTAGATTATTAATAGCAATCTAAGTATAACCATACATCTAGCTATTAGTTTCTTACCATGGTGCTTTTTGGCAAGCATCGAAGCACACACTTTTTTCACCTTTCTTGAAGGGACTAGAGAATAACCCTGCCAGCCTATGAGGTCTTGAAAAAGTATTGACCAACATAGTATCTAGATATTTCTATCAAGTAGTTTAGATTGCATTGACGCCACCAAAGGTATTTCTGATCTGTATTAATTTAAGTTGTGCCCTGTTCGTACTCCTGGAAAAGGGCCAATTTTTTAAAGATGTCGTGTATCTCCTAGCGAGGAGTTTCGGCAATCATTTGCATAATCATGACTTCCTCTTTATCTCAGAGATTGATTTTGGGGTGTCTGTATATCATATTCTAGTTTCTTAAGCTCTTCCTTCCCAGTCAAAATAATAATAATAATAATAATCCTTCTGCTAGATAAAAGTATGAACAGCTGGGTTGGGTTTTTGCATCTGAAGGGTCATTGCATTCTCTCTCCTTCGCATGAAAGAAGGTTCTAGTGTATTTTATTAACAAAAATAGAGGAAGGTGAAGAAGACTAGCCATTCTCTGAAGGCAAAAGGTCAATAATGAAAAGGGAAAAGCAGTAAAAGCAGCTTCAGAATAAAGTTGTAAAGACGAGAGACCAAAAAATACTTACGTTCCGCTACATGCAGTTAAATCATCTGTAGAACTGGGTTAAAAACCTGATTTATATGTAGCTATAGATTAGTCCTATATAATCTACAGCCGTTCCACAGAGAAACCTTATTAAGTACAACTTTCTTTCTCTGTCTTTTTCTTTTTCTGTTTTTTAGATAAAAAACCTCTCCATGAAATAAAACCTCAAAGTAAGTTACTTTTCCTTTTGTAAGATATAATTTATTTAGTAACGTTTTATTTTGCTGTGTATAAAGAGTTGGCAGCCTCTTGTACCAGAAGAGATGATAGTGCAACTTTGTTGACTTGCCCCAGAAAAGGCACAGTGACTACATTCCTATTACACATGTACTTAGCTGTGTATTCCCAAGTTAATCAGCTTGCAGGAGCATGGAATTATAATATGACTGCCTATTATTCAATGAACAGCACCCTTCTAGTTACCTGGGGAAGAAGGAAGTCTAAATGTGGACCAATGGCATTCTTCACCTAGCAGTAATAATACGATTGCCTCTCACTGTTCCTTGCCTGTTTATATTACACCTCATGAACTGCAGGAGGAGCCTGTTTAGAGCAATGCAAAACTGGAGACAAGCATTAACATTCAGTCTTAGGAGCTATGACAATATCTAACACACCATGGCATGGGGTGAGGTTCATGCCTGTCATGATATGTGCAGAATTAACCCATGTCCTTATAAGCAGTAGCTCTGTCCTGCCTTTAGTTGACTGGTCGTATTGCATTACTGTCCATGCTACTACACAATATCCCTTTGGTTGGACCCAGATGCCTGTTTATACAGTTCATCACTGGGAGCTAAAACTCTGGAAAGTAACAATGAAAGAAAGACCCAGAAACAGCACAATTAGTATAAATTAATAATTGCAATTAATAGTTTAATTATAAACAATATTTAAAAAATATACAGAGTAATTCAAATAATATGCAAATTGATACAAACATAGTTGACAGTACATGGGTCAATATTCAACCAGCAGAGGTCACTGTTTATTTAAATGCTGACCACCACCAGCTAAATTAGACCTTGATCAGGGCCGCCAAGAGGGGGGGCAGGGGGGCAAAATTCTCTGGGACCAGCCTCCAAGGGGAGGGGGGGCCCTGTGCCAGCATTCTTCTTCCTGCATGCATGCTTCCAGGTCTGACTCTCTTGCTACTGTTTGCCAGGACCCAGATGATTGTATTAACGTGATAACCCGAGTGACCCGGAAGCATGTAGGCAGGAAGAAGAATTCTGGCACTGGGTCTCCCCTTGGAGACCACAGACCAAGGGAGGGGCAGTCAGACACAGAATGGTAAGGGGGCGGGCAGGGGCCCAAATGTGGAGCGTGGCCCAAGGGGTATGAGTTGCGACGGTTCAGGTGGTGGGGGCGGCGGCAGTGGTTCTTCCCCGGGCCTGGCTCTATCTCTTGGTGGCCTTGACATGGATATTCAGTGCTGGGCCCTATCCAGGCACCAGCACTGAATATTCCAGTCTTTGGTGGCACCAAGAAGTTAATGCAAGTGTAGCCGATATTCAGTGCTGTACCCACATAGTGACTGGGGCAACATTAAAGCTGCCTTTTGTGGAGTCCTACATACTTGCTTCACTATATGACCACCAGTGCTGAATATCACCATTGGCTGAATTACTCCCAGCACCTCCCTGACTCCCCACTTAGACCACCCCAGGACTAACCGGCAAGTATCACGGCAGTCAGAACTGGTATTCAGCAGCACTGTCTGGCTCCTGGGCTTCCCAGAACAATTTAACTGGGCAGAAGACTCTCCTGCTCAGTTAGATCACTTTGAATATCAACCCCATAATTCAGGCTTGTCCAACCTTTTTTTGTTGGGGGCCGCGTTTTATATTTGGTAAGGACCAGAACATGCACTGTTGTATTTTGCCACATGTTTCATCAAATAATGGCAAAATATGATGGTGAATCATCCCCACACCAGCTTTCACTCAGTCTTTCTCTCGCTGATTTACCCCCTAGCTTTCACCCAATTTCTCTTGCTGATGTAACTGCCCCCAGCTTTTACCTAGTCTCTCTCACTCATGTAACCGCTCCCAGCCTTTACCCAGTCTCCCCCACTCATGTAACCCCCTCCCCAGCATTTTCTCAGTTTCTTTTTCCTCACTGTGCTGTGCTTCAGCGGCAGAAAAAAACAGCAGGATTCCTGCTTCTCCATCACAGCTTGGCTGTCTGCAAGTTTTAGCCACATGGTGCCGGAGGTTCAGGTCAGTCTTTTGGTTTCAAGTCTCGGGAGATCCAATTTGAACTTCTGGCACTATGGGGCTCCTGAGCTGAGTCATGATGAGGAAGCAGGAATCCTACTATAAGTGCCACAAGAATTGCCAAGCTTCTAAGGGTCAGAAAAAAAGCACTTGGCGGGCCAGATTCTGGCCTGTGGGCCGTAGGTTGAACAAGCCAGCCATAGTTCTTTGCATTCTATTATTTTTTACAATTCACATGGAATTCTGATGAGTTTTATGTTGATTAATAAATCTAAAATCACATGATGACTACATCAGATGTTACTACAGTTTTACACTACAAAATAAAGCTGTCCCAATTATTTTTATACTCCTTGAAGTGTGTTAAGGAGCTAAACTGAATCAAAGATTTCATGAGGCTGTAAGTGTACTTTATACTATGGATACTGAAATAACCTTTCTGTTTAGCTGCTACGACTCAAGCCTAGCTTTGTTTCCCATCATTGCTTCTCTTCTGATAGAACTGTGAAAAGCAAACATTAAAAAATGATTTGGGGCCTAGCCTTATAACGTCTAGAGAACCAGCATTTATAGCTCCCAGTTGGATGGGAGTCCCAGTCATCATAAAACATTGACACAAAGTAGATAATTACAGGGCGTCTATAAAATTCTCCTATTTTATCCCTATTTTAAAAAAGGTGATGTGAGTTACCTATGTGTCTAGGCTCCTAAAATGATCATCAGTAGTAAACGTGTGGTTGTACTCTGTGCATGCACATATATTTATGTACTGTATACTTTGGGTTAGATTCTATATATGGCGCCTGAAAAATCCACGCAGAAAAAAATTATGCCTAGGTGTGTTCACTAACGTAAGCCTAAATTTTATAGAATAGACTTAAATTTCCACGCATTATATAGAATATGCCGAGCGGCTCACCACACGACCAAATTTTGACATATCCATTTAGGCCATGATTGGGTATATTCTATAATAATGTGCATAGATTTTAGAAACGCGCACACCTCACCTGTGGCCATGCCCCCTTTTCAACTATGTGAATTTAGGCACATCACGTTATAGAATACAGTTAGAGAGTTGTGTGCATAAATCTCAATTAATGCCAATTACTGCTGATAATTGCTTGTACACATCCAATTAACAGCACTGATTAGATAGTTAACCAATTAAATTATGTGCATTGTTATAAAATACGCTTTGGTTTCCATGCAGATTATCAGGCGCCTTATATAGAATCCAGAGTTTTGCAACTCTAGCCAAATTCTGCTCTCAGGAATCCCTACACACAGATTGCCTAAATGTGCATATGCTTTTGTCAGTACGTGTACTAGCACATGCATATATACCTCCATGCTGGACTTGTCCGGGTAAGAATTGCTCCAACTCAGATACGTCCTACTAAATATCGATCTCTTGGTTGCTTACTAAGGGGTCCTTTGACTAGCCTGTGGTATAAAGTGGCCATAGCCCACCTTTACATGGGTTTTTCCTGCACGTTAAGGCCATTTTTACCGTAGCAGTAAAATGGACAGTTTTTTTATTTCTCCCATTAATGGTCATATGCTAATGTTGCCATTAGCATGCAGCAGTTGGAAATCATTAGCCTGTGAGCACTAACCAACACCTATTTTGTATGGTAAGGGCTCAGGCACTAACCTGTTAGCACACAGCAATGTAACTGCAATGATTAGCCCCCTCTTAATCTACCAGTGGTCACTGATTCCTTCCCACCCCTCAAAGATGTGACAGTGACAGTAGATACTAGACTCTATGACAGCGCCAGATATTATGGCCGTCACTAAGAAACCAGCAAGCAAGTGGACGGAGTAGTCTAGTGGTGAGTACAGTGGACAGTGAACAATGGGAGTCAGGTTCAATTCCCACTATAATTCTTTCATTTCAGTACAAATATTTGAGCCCTTCTGGAGCATAGAAATACCTCCTGTACTAAATATATGTGACCTGCAAGCCTGAGAGCTATTGTGGTGGTAGACCTTTAGGTACAGTAAGTTTTCTCTTTCCTGGAGGGCTCACCATATAATATGAAGGGGTTTAGGTGGGATTCGTACCTGGGGCCCACTGCTCTGACCACGAAGCTGCCCCTCTGCACTGCTCGGTTGTCTGTATGGTCAGTTCACTAGGAATGCTACCAGACAGACTTCCATATGGCTAAGTTTATAGAATTAAACTAATTGCACTTACATGCATAATTACAAATTAGTGCCAATCAGCATCAGTTACCTCCAATTATAGATGATTATTAGTAGTGACAGTTAGCACCTAATTGATCAAAAAAATTACATGCTTAACTGGCATTCAATAATTTCTGCGTACAAGTTTATATGCTAAGCACAGAATTATGTGTATGAGATAATAGAATGAGGGGGACAAAGTATATTATCTGCAAACAAATGTAGTTCAGTATCAAACTTTATAATACAGGGGCAAAAAGTCCCCTGTGGAACTTCACAGCAATGCAACATACCATGGGAGAAATTACCTTTTCTAGTTTACACTAGTATACTATAATGGAATGAAAGTGCCCAGATGTTGTTATAAAATAGGCACTTCCTATACTGCATTGGGGGGTTATAGAATTTCCTCCTAGTGACTAGATTTAGGGCCATTGATTTTTAACATTCTGAAATGAACCTAGTCCGTGACCCCTAGCAAAGGTTTGGCACTCTGATGATTAGGTAGATGTGTTGGAAAGGAATATAAAATAGTGGAAAACATTCCTGGGCACTAGTAGGTAAAGTCTCATGGTGCCAGGTCCCAGACTCAGTTCCAATTGATCTGAGAGCCCAAAAGAGTAGGAGGAAACTGCCCCTCCCACTGATAGTTTTCACCTGGCATTGTCAAATATCCGCTTTACAAATAGAAACCATTAGTCAATTTTTAAATTTTTTTTCAAATGCTCTTTAAACTCATATTCATTATATATATATATATATATATATATATATATATATATATATATATATATTAATAAATACTACAGTGCTCAGTTGTGCATATTAGCAATCACTCCGCATGATTGACTATAATATGTAATCCTTCAGACATCATTGCACTGTGTCCCTACCAGCCTCCAAAATCAAAGAAAGAAAATTTTTGTATCGCATATATAGCAATCAATTATTGAATTTCAAAGTACTTATCTGGAGACGGTTTTCTAGGGCACAGCTCGTGACAGCATGTTTCAATCCATATCCAATGTACAATCCATATGTCGGAGTGAAAAAATAAATGTGAAAGTGCACTTGTGTATTCATAAAATAGTCCTTTCCACTTCTGATTTCTCCTCAACCACTCAAATAAGCATCTTAACAATCTTCCCGACACCAGCTGTGTTTCGCAACGGTGTTGCTTCGTCAGGGGAATTAACATAACCTGCGGTGAGGCATTGTCCCTGCCCACCAAGTTGGGAGGGGGATATGATTGCTCCACTTGCTGGTCAAACACCAACAAACTGTCAGGCTCATTTTCGAAAGAGATGGACATCCATCTTCCGACATAAATCGGATTTGGACGTCTCTCAGAGACGTCCAAATCGGTATAATCGAAACCTGATTTTGGACGTCTCTGACTGAAATCCGTCGCAAAGATGTCCACATTTCAAGGGGGTGTGTCAGAGGTGTGGTGAAGGCGGGACTTGGGCGTGCCTAACACTTGGACATCTTTGAGCCGTAATCGAAAAAAGCAGGGACATCCTAAAGTAAAACTTGGACGTTTTCACCCGGACATGTTTTTTTTTTTTTACGAATAAGGCACAAAAAGGTGCCCAAAATGTCCAGATGACCTATCGTTACTCCCCCAGTGGTCACTAACCCCCTCCCACCCTAAAAATACATCTTTAAAAATATTTAGTGCCAGCCTCTATGCCAGCCTCAGATGTCATACCAGCCTCAGATGTCTTTCTCAGGTCCATGACAGCGTATTTAGGTCCCTGGAGCAGTTTTAGTGGTGCACTGCACTTCAGACAGGCAGACCCAGGAACATAACCTCCCTACCTGTTACGTTTGTGGAGGAAACAGTGAGCCCTCCAAAACCCACCACAAACCCACTGTACCCACATCTAGGTGCCCGCCTTCACCCATAAGGGCTATGGTAGTGGTGTACAGTTGGGGGTAGTGGGTTTTGGGGGGGGGGTGGGGGCTCAGCACACACGGTAAGGGAACTATGTACCTGGGAGCAATTTATGAAGTCCACTGCAGTGCCCCCTAGGGTGCCCGGTTGGTGTCCTGGCATGTCAGGGGGACCAGTGCACTATAAATGTTGGCTCCTCCATCCAAATGGCTTGCATTTGGATGTTTTAGACATGAATGTCTTTGGTTTCAAAAATCGCTGAAAGTCAAAGACGTCCATGTCTAAGGATGTCCAAATCCAAGAACGCCCTTGGTATTTTCGAAATGAAAGATGGACATCCATCTTTTTTTGAAAATACGGTTTTCCCCGCCCCCGGATTTGGACGTTTTACAAAGACGTCCAAATCCCAACTTGGCCGTTTCTTTCGAAAATGCCCCTCTTTGTCACTGAAGTCAAGTGTAAGATCTCTTCCATGTGCCTAAGACTGGGTGTCAAGGCAGGTACCACATCACAGCAAACTGCATTCACAGGTGAAGGACCATAATAACTCAAAGCAACATGTCCTCTCTTTCATGAGTAAATATAATAATGTCTGAAGCTATTAAATCTAGAAACTAAATAGACACCTTCAGGTTATCTGTATCAATATCTATCCTGTGTGCTAAAGCACCTCACAGGCATCATGTAATACAATGGAACATTAGAATAAATCTCATGGAGAGAGAGATGAGAGTGAGAACGGAGCACAGTGGAGGGATGAAGGAAAAGGTTAAGTACCACACTGTGAAAATAGCTGCTCAGTGAAGGATCAGAGACCAGAAGGAAAGCATGTTTCACCAAGCTCTTTATGTGGATAAATAACAATTGATGGCCTTTAATTGACTCTGAAATTGGTCCTTCCTCAATACAGCTAAAGCGTATACAGTGTTCCCTAGGACATGTTTTGGTTGTGATTAGAAAGGTTTTATTTTCCATCTATTTGAAAGTAAAGCAGGTGCAGGTTTAAAAAAAAACCAGTTGCTAATAGATTATCAGCCATTTGGCTTTATCCCTAATCTTCCCCATTGTAAAGGCAAAAGGAGCCCAACTTTAAGTGAAAGATGACAAAAGCATGGGTTGGATTTAGGCTTAAACCATGTAGGCATGTGTCTAGGATGCCAAATTGTGAAGGCACCCAGAAATTGGGTCTCAGGCCCGCCACTCTGCAATCTCTGAGGGACTTCTTTCCCTATTGGCCCTCTGCCTGCAATGCCAAAATCTAAAATCTAGCCCTTGTACCTGCAGCAAATCGAAGATTGGTTCAAAATGTGTGGGTCAAAGGTATCCATGGAGTTTGCAGTATGCACAGTTTTAAGACTACCCCCCCCCCCCCCCCCGAGTTGATTTTGGCATCTTCCATTTAAAGCTTGGCACTCTTTGCCTTTGCAATGAGGAGGACTGGGGATCATGCCAAAATGACTGGCAATTATTAATAACTAGGGTTTGGGTTTTTTTGTTTTTTTGCTAACCCCCTTCATTTTCCACCCTTCCATCACATCAGCGGTTTTGTCTATGGCAGAGATGTGATGGCATGATGGGATCCTTATGGAAACTTATCCCCTAGTACCTCTTGCCTTTCCCATCAGGAAATATCAATATATCAATAGAATATCAATGATATGCTTTGATGTCCCCATGCATACCTCCGACCCACCCCCATCCTCCCACCCTGTCAGACTGTCATAGTAATGCTTGAATGTTTTCACTTATATACACTGTCAGCTAGCACATTTGCTTATTTCCGATCTGACGAAGAAGGGCAACCTTCGAAAGCTAATCAAGAAATGTGTTAAGTTATGTCCAATAAAAAAGGTATCATCTTATTTTCTTTTCCATGTTTTATTTTGTTTGATTTCTATTGATAACCATCAGGACTAAAACTCCACCCCTAACTGGGAGAGCTCTGATGGCAGAGGCAGAAGCCTGCATGGAAGCATGGATGGGGAAACAAAACCCAATGAATCGGTGCAGTAAGAGAAACTGTAACCATGCTGCACTTCAGTCTAATAAGGTTCTTCATTTAACACTATATGAATCAACGCGGAATTAAAATCAAAGGCAATTATGAAGATAATTGAAAAACAGGCTGTTCTAGTAAACAGCCGTACACCTTTTTATAGCTCTAATGGAGCCAAGGAAGCAGTCATTCAGCAGAGAACAAATAACAAGAAGACTGCAGGAATTCCCCCTCCCCCTCCCCCGCTCCCAAGAAGTTACCAAAGGAAGAAGAGAGAGCAGCAAGATGGAGGAAAAAGAGAAGCAGAGAGGAAAGGGAAGAAGGAAAGAGAAAGCAAAAAAAAAAAAAAGGAGAAACAGAATCTCTTTCTAGTAGCACAAATGATTAACCAATGGGGGAGGGGGAAGTATGTGCCCTGTATGGCTCATGAAAGCACTTATTGTAAATGAGATAATTTAATCAATTATGTTTCCTAATGCACTAAACAGAATGTTTCATTTTCTGCTACTGCACATCTTAAATTATCTTCAGGTGCTTTCTGAAATATAATCATATTTAATAGAAACTTCATTACCATTTAATATGCTTTCCATAAGTGTTGTGTAACTGTGGCAGGAGCTGAATTAGGCAAATAGACTCAACATAGTCTGCTGATAATGGGGTGCTGTTACAACAGACTGTCAGTTCCAGAAGATGAAAGAGATTTTCCAAACCAACCACAGTGCATCTCTGGTAGACAGAGACTTTATTTTTTATGGGCATTTGATGGTCTTATTAATGTTGTCATAGCTCTCATTCTGTCCTTTTACTGATGGTGTTGCCACATGTATATGTCCTGGACCAGATGTTATGTCTCAGGTCTGGCTCTCTTTGAATCTGTCCTTTCCCCTTGATGCTTATACTCATTCATTTGTTACTTCTCCATATGTTAATAAGCATCAATATGACTAGAAGTACCATTCATGAAAACATTCCTAGATAGAGAGAACATCTCTTTGCCCTACATTTCCCCCCAAATTCTATAAACTTGAATGTCCAACTTGACGCTTACCCCCGGATTCTATACATCGCAACCAAAATTCTGTGTGCCAATCCGGTTGTATTCTGGATTTGCGCACAATTAATTGTCATTAATTAGAATTTACATGAATTACTTGCTAGGCGTATTCTGTAAGATGAAGTGCATAAATTCTAACACACGCTGCCAAAAAGGGGGCATAGCCACGGGCATGGAATGGGTGGACCGTGGGCATTCCAAACATATACGCACCTGCTCCATTTACTTGGCGTAAATGAACATGCCTAGAGTTAGGCATAGCTATGGCTGCTAGGCGTATTCTATAAACAGGCTAGGCATATTCTATAAACCATGCCTAAATCTAGTTGCGGTTTACTGAATATGCCTAAGCGGAAATATTTTCTGTGCCGATTTTTCAGGTGCCATATAAAGAACCTAGTCCTTAGTGTGTAAAGTTGAGTGCGTAAGTTATAAAATAATCAATTGCATGTGTAACTTAATAAAATAATGAGCTGATGATTGATGTTAACTAGCACTAATTGGCACCAGTTAGCACTTACGCATGCAACTGTCCTGAATCGGTAATCTATAATGTGTGCACACAAATCTACTTGCTACTGCAAGGGGAGTGTGGACTGGGGAGGGGCCACTGTTCCCTCTAAGCTGAGCGGGAGTCTTTCAACTGCATTGCTGCCAATAGAGGATGCTGCTTCAATGTTGTGCTTTCAATCACTAAGGACAGGCAGGTTCCCTGGAGTCCTGCACAGCTTGTTTGCTTGTCCCTGACTATTGAAAATGTGATAGTGAAACAGCACCCCCCGCTGGCAGTACTGTACATGAAGGACTCTGCTCAGCTTAGAGGGTGCAGTGGGAGGGGCATGAGTGAGTCAGAGGCGTGCCCACAATTTACACGCACAGTATTGTAGAATACATGCAGTTACACAATTAACTGCTAAAGTTAGGCATGTCAGTATGGATTTACGCTTGAACTCTGAAATGGTTCCATGTGGATCTGCCACTGTAGAATTGATGCTTAGTTCTCCTGTGTGTTGGTGCCTAACTTTAGGCAAATTTACCCCTTCATGCTGAAAGCACTTTCTGATAAACTCCCTATCCAGCTTTGTTTCTTCTGTTTGTCTCCAAAGTTGCATGTGACTTTCATATGCATGTTATTAATGGTTTCCTAAAAATATGGTTCATGGTTTACTACCCTTAATATACTGTCGTTCCTGGCTACATAGCAAAACAGTGTACAGACTAGAACAAATAGAATGGGATGGCAAATGTAGATAGGAAACAGGAAAGAGGAAGACTCTTATCCAAAAGTACAACAATCAAGCAAACCAGACATTCCAGTCGATAGTAATCATACATATCAGATAGACAGAGAGTGGAGGAGTGGCCTAGTGGTTAGGGTGGTGGACTCTGGTCCTGGGGAACTGAGGAAGTGAGTTCGATTCCCACTTCAGGCACAGCTCCTTGTGACTCTTGGAGGCATATTTTCAAAGCACTTAGCCTTCCAAAGTTCCATAGGTTTCTATGGAACTTTGGAAGGCTAAGTGCAAGTCACTTAATCCTTCATTGCCCCAGGTACAAATAAGTACCTGTATATGTAAGCCACATTGAGTCTGCCATGAGTGGGAAAGCACGGGGTACAAATGTAACTAAAATAAAAAAAATAAATCCCTTCTATCATACTACTATCCACTTGATCACCAACTGCCTTAAAGAATAAATGGGTCTTTAAAGGAGTTTTAAATTTCTAATACGAGAGTTATTGGTGGATTGGGGCAGGCAGAGCATTCCAGAGGGAAGGCACTGTACAATAGAAACTGTAGTTCCTAATTGAATCAAGTCTCAGAATAAACTGATGGGATGTGTAAATGATGATCTTTTAAGTGAGCTGAGCAATGGTATGAGACTAAATTCCAGTGGTTACTCATTGGAGGAGGGTGACATCTGGAGAGCCTCACATACCAATGCCCATAGTATGGTAAACAAATGCCTAGATCTAGAGACTACAATGATAGAAGCCGACTTGGATATAGTGGCGGTCACAGAGACGTAGTTCACGGAGAACCATGACTGGGATGTAGTTATACCTGGCTATAAGCTATTCAGGAAGGACAGGGTAGGAAAAAAGGGTGGAAGAGTGGCATTATATGTTAAGAATAATATCCAAGTGACAGAACTTCAGGACATATGGGGTAAGGAAAGAAGCTCTGTGGGTTAAACTGTTAACAAGGAAAGGAAAACATATTTACAATGGTGTAATATACAGATCAACTTCACATTCAGAAAAAGTGGACAGAGACTTAATTGAAGATATCCATAAGATAGCTAGGAAAGGGGAAGTACTACTGAAGGTGATTGTAATATGCTGGATGTCGATTGGGGCGTTCCTGCTGTGGGGTTGACTAGAAGTAAAGGGATCTTGGATTCTCTACAGGAAGAATTATTTCTGCATTGGGTAACGGAACCGACGTGGGATGGATCTATTCTAGACCTTGTTCTTACAAAGGAGGACATTGTTTCTGAAGTTACAGTGGGGGATTATTTGACATCTCGTGATCACCGAATGGTATGGTACAATATTAAAACAAAGGGGGAGAGGGCTTATTCAAGACTGAATGTCTAAGATTTCAAGAGAACTAACTTTGCCGAGATGGGGGAATTTCTCAAGGAAGAGCTGATTGGATGGGAACAGCTGAAGGAAGAAGAACAGCAGTGGACAAAACTGAAAGGAGCTGTTTCAAAAATAACTAATCTTTATGTTAGAAAATTACATAAGAATTCGAAGAAAAGAAGGCTGCTCTGGTTCTTAAACACAGTAGCTGAAAAGTTAAAGGAAAGAAGATTAGCCTTCACAAGTTACAAGAGGACTCAGAAAGAGGAGACAGGCAAAAGTACCTAGAAGAGCAAAGAGAAGCTGAAAAAGATGTCAGGAACAGGAAAGTGAAGAGACAAATGAAAGAAAAGATGTTTTCCAGATATATAAGTGACAGGAGGAGGTGCCAAAATAGCATTGTGAGGCTCAAGGCTGAGGGGGAGAAATATATAGAAGCCGATAAGGATAAAGCTGAACAGTTTAACAATTATTTCTGTTCTGTGTTCATGGATGAAAGACCGGGGATATGTCACATTTACAAAGCTGGAACCTAGGTTAGTGAGCCCTTGGGCCACTGCTGAGGGGCAGCAGCAGCAGGCAAAACCACCCCACACCAGAAGCAAGGCAGAACAAACGTACCGGCAAATCCAGGCAAGGTCTCTTAGGCAGGCAGCAAGAATAGTCCAGTAACAATCTGGGTCTAGGCAGGCAGCAGGCAGAAGAAAAGTCCAATAACAATCTGGGTCTAGGCAGGCGGCAGGCAGAAGAATAGTCCAGTAGACAAGCAGAGTCAAAGCCAGAATCAGGAAATCAGACTAGGCAGAAGTGCAGCACAGCACCAACAAACCAGGGACCTTAGACGCAATGCAAAGGCAAAGCAGAAATGTTCCAAGATGGCTGATAAGCCCAGAAGCAGTTGGAACTCAGCTGCTGCAATCACCAGGCAGCTACGGGTGCTGTGCAGGCTCAAACAGCAAAAGCAAACCTGGCAGCCTGGAAGATCTGGACTGGACTAGGCTGAAATCTGGAACGGGTGACGATCCACAGCAGCACCGGTTCTGGCCACCGAGGGCGAGGTGAACACTGACGTAACAGATAGGACAACAGAAAGCAAATGCTAAGGGGAATGGATGCGTGTTAGACTGGGACCAATTCTCAGAAGACTGTGTTCGTGAGGAGCTAGCTAAACTAAAAGTAGACAAAGTGATGGGCCCTGATGGGATACATCTGAGGGTGCTCAAGGAACTTGGAGATGTTCTTGTGGCTCTGCTTTCTGACCTCTTCAATGCCTCCTTAGAGTCTGGAGTGGTCCCAGAGGACTGTAGAAGGGTGGGTGTGGTCCCTGTGCACAAGAGAGGAAGTATGGAGGAGATTGGGAATTACAGTCCTGTCAGTCTGACTTCGGTGGTGAGTAAACTAATGGAAAAGTTTCTAAAGTGAAGGATCATGAGGCTTCTCAAATTGAATGGACTGCAGGACCCGAAGCAGCATGGCTTCACTAGAGACAGGTCATTTCAAACAAATCTGATTGATTTATTTGACTGGGTGACCAAACAGATGTGGAAGGAGCGCTAGATGTGGTGTACTTGGATTTTAGCAAAGCATTTGAGACGGTTCCGCACAGGCAACTGATAAATAAACTGAGTGTCCTTGGTATGGGTCCTAAAGTGACTGACTGGGTTAACAACTGGTTAAGTGGGAGGAGACAGAGGGTAGTGGTAAATGGAGCTTACTCTGAGGAAAGGGATGTTATCAGTGATGTGCCACAGGGATCGGTCCTCGGGCTGGTCCTTTTTAACATCTTTGTGAGTGATATTGTGGAAAGGCTGTCTGGTAAGGTTTGTCTCTTTGCAGATGATACCAAACTCTGTAATAGGGTGAACACCCCGGAGGGTATGGATGACATGAGGAAGAATCTAGCGAAACTTGAAGACTGGTTTGAAAATTGGCAACTAAGATGCTAAGAAATGTAAGGTCATACACTTGGGTTACAATAATCCAAGGGAATGTTACAGTATTGGGGGTGAAGTGCTACTGTGTATGGAAGAAGAGCCGGACTTGGGGGTGGTTATGTCCGAAGACCTTAAGGAGGCCAAGCAGGTAGAAAAGGCGACATCAAAACCAGAAGGATGCTTGAGTGCATAAGGAGAGGGATGACCAGCAGGAAAAAAGAAGTGATAGTACCCTTGTATAAGTCTCTGGTAAGGCCCCATTTGAAGTACTGCGTGCAATTCTGGAGACCGCACCTATGGAAGAATATAAACAGGATGGAATCAGTCCAGCGGGCAGCTATCAAATTGGTAAATGGTCTCTGTCATAAAACATATGAGAACAGGCTCATGGACCTCAACGTGTATACACTGGAAGAGACTCAAGAGAGAGGGGATATGATAGAGACATTTAAATACCTCAGTGGCATTAATGCACAGGAGGTGGTGGATGCATGGAATGGCCTCCTGGTGGAGATCTGGAGACAAGGACTGTGTTGGAGTTTAAGAAAGCGGGGGACAGGCACATGGGATCCCTTAGGAAACAGAGGAGCTAGTGGCTACTGAGGAAGGGCAGACTGGATGGGCCATTTGGCCCTTATCTGCTGTTATGATTCTATGTTTCTACGAATAGTGGAGTGCTGCAGGGATCTGTACCGAGACCGGTGCTATTCAACACATTTATAAATTATCTGGAAATCGGAACAACAAGTGAGGTGATTAAATTTGCAGATGACACAAAACTATTCAAGGTTGTTAAAACACATGTGGACTGTGAAAATTTGCTGGAAGACATTAGGAAATTGGAAGACTGGGCATCCAAATGGCAGAAGAAATTTAATGTAGACAAATGGAAAGTGATGCACACTGGGAAGAATAATCCGAAACACTGTTACCTGATGCTAGGGTCCAACTTAGGGGTCAGCACTCAAGAGAAAGATCTAGGAGTCATTGTAGACAATACGCTGAACTCTTCTGCCCAGTGTGCAGCAGCGGCCAAAAGAGCAAACAGGATGCTAGGACTTATTAGAAAAAGGAAGGTAAATAAGACCAAGAGTACTATAATGCCTCTGTATTGCTCCATGGGGTAACCTCACCTTGAGTACTGCGTTCAATTCTGGTCACCATATCTCAAAAGAGATATAGCAGAATTAGAAAAGGTTCAAAGAAGAGTGAAGAAATGATAAAAGGGGTGGAACTCCTCTCATATGAGGAAAGGCTAAAGAGGTTAGGGCTCTTCAGCTTGGAAAAAAAGGTCTACAAAATCCAGAATGGTGTAAAACAAGTAGAAGTGAATTGCTTTTTTACTGTTTCAAAAAGTACAAAGACTAGGTCACACTCAAGGAAGTTGCATGATACTACTTTTTAAATGAACAGGAGGAAATATTTTTTCACTCAACAAATAGTAAAGCCGTGGAACTCGTTGCCAGAGGATGTGGTAACAGCAGTTAGCGTATCTGGGTTTAAGAAGGATTGGACGAGTTCCTGGAGGAAAAATCCTAATCTGTTATTGAGATAGACATGGGGAAGCCACTGCTTGCCCTGGGATTGGTAGCATGGAATGTTGCTACTATTTGGGTTTCTGCCAGGTACTTGTGACCTGGATTAGCCACTGTTGGAAACAGGATATTGGGCTAGATGGACCATTGGTCTGACCCAGTATGGCTATTCTTATGTTCTTATTGCTCAAATTTCCTAATCATCTTCAGTGATTATTCATGAAACATGCAACTCTGGCTGGAACTTGGACAGATTTCATCCAGAAAGTTAAATGTTGTCATTCTGTAGTTTATGGAGATCAAAAAACACTTCTCTTTATATTCAGTTCTTTGGCAATTGATTTAAAGTCTTTCAGGAGTACAGTAAATACAAGTGTCATTTCTCTGTCAGCCTTATCTGACAGAACCAAACAGCGGTGATTGTTCTTCCCAAAGCACATGCAAAGACTGTTGTTTGCTATGGTGGCATACACTCTAATCTCCTAAAGTGGATTTTTTTTCTTTTATACACTTTACATTAAATATGGAAATTATGGACGTGCTAGTATTGGACACTGTAAAATATTAATGAGATCCAGCTGAAACACAAGGGACCGCTGCTGTTCCTTATTATGTAAAATCAAAAAGAAGATGCTGGTTGAGTAAAAGCAAACCTTGACTGACTAAAGTAACCTCCGACTGTCAGCAAAAATTAATGGGAGATGAGTGCACGGGTGTTTGCACAAGTAAATTTGTTTGCTAAATGACTGCCTGGCCCACCTTCCCTACTGTGAGAGTTGTTTTTCCCTCCCCCTTCTTCAGTTTATTTTCATGCTTTTTAAAGTCCGCATTCTCTGGCATACGAGTTTTCATTTTTCCTCATAACTGGATGGATCTGTTGTGCATGGATGTAATAGTCTAATGAACCTTACAACTTAGATTAATGATAGTAATTTCATATTTTGCAAACAAAACCCGTAATAAAGAGGCATGCCTGGGCAGCCAAAACAAGACTCAAGAAAGTGATTTGTTTATTTACATCATGCTGTGTGTCTTTGGATATTTATTAAATCAACTGAGTCTCTTTGTCCCAGATGGTAGATAGAACAGAGAAGTGTGAAGATACTTCTTTGTGAACAATGCAAACTCTTCCCTCCTGTTTACTGACAAGGAGTAAGAATTCTTCTGTCCGTGGGGTACAAATAGGAGGTAATTTTAACACAAAAAGGGCCAGATTGTATATAAGGCACCTAAAAAATCCACATGGTAAACATTTCCGGCTAAGCGTATTCTATGGATTGGAATTAGAAAAGGTGCAGAGAAGGGCGACAAAAATGATAAAGGGGATGGGACGAATTCCCTGAGGAAAGGCTAAAGTGGCTAGGGCTTTTCAGCTTGGAGGAAAGACGGCTGAGGGGAGATATGATAGAGGTCTATAAAATAATGAGTGGAGTGGAACGGGTAGACATAAAGTGTCTGTTTACTCCTTCTAAAAATACTAGTACTAGGGGGCATGCGATGAAGCTACAAAGTAGTAAATTTAAAATAAATCAGAGAAAATGTTTCTTCACGCAACATGTAATTAAACTGTGGGATTTGTTGCCAGAGAATGTGGTAAAGGCGGTTAGCTTAGCAGGGTTTAAAAAAAGGTTTGGACGGCTTCCTAAAGGAAAAGTCCATAGACCATTATTAAAATGGACTTGGAGAAAATCCACTGCTTATTTCTTAGATAAGCAGCATAAAGTGTTTTGTACTTTTTTGGGATCTTACCAGGTATTTGTGACTTGGATTGACCACTGTTGGAAACAGGATGCTGGGCTTGATGGACTTTTGGTCTGTCCCAGTATGGCAATGCTTATGTACTTATGTAGATTTAGGTGCAGTGTATAGAATACATGTAGTTGATTTCCCAGCGCCCAAAACTATGTGCCTCCATTTACACCAACGAAAACGTGCTGTAAATCTCAGCGTGTAGATTTATGCGCACTGGGCCATATTACTCGTGTAAATTTAGGAATGTCCATGAAGCACCCATTTCCCCGCCCCTTTTGAAATACATGCTTTAGAATTTAGGCGCAGTACATTTAACAATATGCTTAGCGAGTTGTGTGCATAAATTCTAATTATTGCCAATTAGTGATCATTATTGCCTGTTAGGTGCAGTTATTTACATTGATTAGCATGTTAAGACAATTAAGTTATGCGTATTGTTATGGAATACCCAAATGACCCAATCTAATCCTATGAACCCCATCTACCCAACACATATCCAGAAGACAACGACAATGACTCAGACTACATCCCCCACCAAATTTTTCCTATGCTTTTCCCGTGTCCCATCCCCTCCCCCTCCTCTACCCCTCCTCCAATGCTCACCTACCCCTTGCTCGTACATCTTACACTCTCTTCTCCCTTCCCCATCTCTACCTACCTATCTCTTCTAATACTTTGTAATCTTTATTATTATGTAAGCCACATTGAACCTGCTTTGAGTGGGAAAGCGCTGGGTACAAATGTAATTATATATATATATATATATATATATATATATATATATATATATATATATATATATATATATATAATCTGGCAGAAAGGGCCAGATTCTATAAATTGTGCTGAAATATAGGTGCTAGAAACAAACTGAGCGCTAAGTGCTACTGTGTAAAGTGGGGGCACTCTCTTTATAGAATAGTGCTTCAGCTCAGATCTCGCACCTAACGTTGGGCACCAGACTTACGCAGGCTGAAACCTGATGTATATGCTGGTGCCCAAGTTATGTGACCTGAACCCAGTGTTCTATAACTATGCATGCAAATGTTCAGAACACCCCTCCCTGACATGCCCATGGTCCTCCTATGACCACACCCCCTTTTGAGATCCACGCTATTGGAGTTAGGTGCACTGCCTTCTAGAACAGCGCACAGCCAAATGCAGACGCAAATATTAATGAGTGCTCATTAACATCAGTAATTTGTTGTTAGCATCCAATTACAGTGGAGCACCGATAGTACACAGTACTTGGAAGGCAAGGACCTTGAACTGTGTGGTATCGATGCCTGTGTAAATGAATCATCAGGCCTACTCAAATGGCGAACCGCGGTCTGCAGTTCGGAGCCCGAGAGTGCCACATTTTTTTCACTAACACCACATTATGGGGCAGACTGACTCCCTCCCTCCCTCAACCCCCTCCTCTGGCCCCAGGTCTGGCACTCCCTACCTTAAATTATTTCTCTGCCCAGGCTTTTTGGCAGCCTCAGTGATTCACATGGGCTGTCTGATTGAGCTCGGAGATGCTCTCTACTGTGCCCTGCTCCCTTCTGGTCAACTCAACCAGGCAATACTAACTGCTTTAATTGCTCACAATGCAGTGACTCATCACCATGAAAGTCTGTACTATAATCAAAAACAATTCCTAGTCCAGATCAAGATTCTACACAGAGCACGCCAAAAAAAATCTCACAAACTAAGTGCCAGAAGGGAACAGCTGTACAACTGAGACTGTAGGCATCAGAGTAAGTTGAGGGCAAGGTAAGGTAGAGAGAGAGAGAGACTTTTTGGCATGATCTGTGTAATGTCTTGATCTGCACTAGGAACTGTTTCTGATTATAGTGCGGATTTTCATGGTGATGAGTCACAGCATTGTGAGCAATTACTCAAGCCCTTTGTGCTTTTTTTCTTTGGACTATTGGCACGTCCACTTATGCCTTGTCTACAGCAGGTGTAAATACACAAGCCTAAATGTTGGCACTTAGATGTGCAACATACAATATTCTGCAATTTTCAGACATAAGTATATAACTTGCCCACAGCCTGCCTACGCCCCATCCACTTGCACAGACTCTGCAATTATGCACCATAGCGCTTAGGTTCCTGCATGCAGTTATGCTGAATTTCAGCGATAAGCGTCGAAAAGTTATATATATCGCGAGATAACTGGCAATATTCAGCACTGACTGGCTAAGTTTAGCGGGCAAATCAGACTACATAAATAGCAGTCCTATCTGTTCCCGCTATTAACGTAACTGGCCAGTGCTGAATATTCACTTAGCTGGTTAAGTTAGTGCCAGTCAAATAAAAACAGCCCAGAACTGAATATCCGGGGTCAGCGCTGACTGCTGCACTTTTGTGGACTGTCTCCCAACGGCTGAATATCGGCCCCAAGGAATACAGAATTCTCCCAAATTTATCCCCTAAACAGGAGGTGGATATTCATCCCTTGCTTGGACGACCATATACAGTGTTCATGTTTGCAGTATCACACAGTTGTAGAAAGAGATTCTGCACAATTTTTATTGCCATGAAAGCTCGGTGCCATTGATTGAATTTAGAGAATGACTGGTTCAGTAAATTTTGTTCTCTATTGCATCAAAGGTGCTTTTTTTCCCCCTCTTACTACACCTTGAGTGAATTCCTTCATGTGGGTTTAATCGTGCCCTAAGGCCAGTTTTACTGTAGCTGTAAAATGGTCACTTTTCTATTTTTTCTATTAATGGCCAGTCGCTAGTTTCCAAATTAGCATGTGGCTATTTGCCTTACCGGCACCTATTTAGTAGGCAGAAAGGGCTCAAGCATTATCCATGCACTAATCTGTTGGTGTGTGGTAATGTAGCTGTGCTAACCAATTAGCGCTGGGTACACCTACTCTCCGCCTTCCAAACATGCCCTGGCACTAAAAAATACTCAGCCGGCAGCGTGTTTGCTCTCCACCACTAGCATTAAATCTGGATATTCAATGCCAGGCTGTTTCCAGCGACTGGCATTAAATATCTGGGTTTATTTTGGCCACTAAAATGTTAACTGGCTATGCTGATATTCAGCACTAACCAGTTAACTTTTTAGCAGTCAAAGACAGGCCTGCTATTTAAGCAGCCTATTTTGACCACTCAACATGGCCGGTTAATGGATATTCAGCGGGAGACAACTAGTTATCTCCTGCTGAATATTCACAGTTAAATGCTATTTAACTGGCCAGGAGCCATTCTTGACCAGTTAAATTATTATTATTAATTTAGATTTTGCTCACACCTTTTTCAGTAGTAGCTCAAGGTCAGTTACATTCAGGTACTCTGGATATTTCTCTGTCCCAGGAGGGCTCACAATCTAAGTTTGTACCTGAGGCAATGGAGGGTTGATTGACTTGCCCAAGATCACAAGGAGCAGCAGTGGGATTTGAACTGACCACTTCTGGATTACAAGACTGGTGCTCTAACCACTAGGCCACTGGTGAGAAAGTCAAGCCTGACATGTTCTTACAGTGCTGATAAGGCCTCAATTGTGATTCTGCCTCTTATGACTCAAAATAGTTTTGAATATCAGGGAGAATGTATATTTTAGCACCTGAAAAGCATGTGCAGATGCCTGAACTACTGCCAGGTACATGAGCACATGCCACGGCCGTGCATTTTGGTACACAGAAAGCATGTGTTAGTGCATATTGCCACTAAGTAAAGGATCCCATAGTCATTTTCAACAATATTCAGGCTTAAACTATAAGGAGTCACTGAGAGAGCTGGCACCCAAAATTCAGCAGCACTTAACCAGTTATGTTGCTGAATATGTCTGCAACTGACCATCCACTAACAGGATAGATTAGGGGCGGACTGGAGGTAGAGTTAGGAAGGAGCAAAAACTTAGCCAGTTAGGAAGAGATTCTATAATTGGCGCTGAAATCAGTGCAGACTAATCGTATTCTATAATTGGTGCCTAGATTTAGGTGCCGATTATAGAATACGCTTAGTTCATATTTCAGTGCCTAAATCTACGTGCATCCATTTACACCAATGAAAAACTGGTGTAAATCCCTGTGCGTAGATTTAGGCACACTAGACCATATTCTATAACTATGCGTGTAAATTTTGGAATGCCCACAAAAAGTCCATTTCCCGCCCATAATCATGCCCCTCTTTTCTGTGCACTTTAGAAGTTCAGTGCACATCGTTACAGAATAATCTTAGCGAGTTGTGCACCCAAATTTTAACCAATGCCAATTAATGCTCATTATTGCTTGTTAAGTGCTGTTATCAGCACTTGTTAAGTTACACACATTGTTATAGAATCTGTGTCGACTTCGGTGCAGATCTCAAGGCACACTATATTGAAATCCAGGGGTTTGCAGCGATATTCAGGCCGCTAACTGGTTAAGTAACCACATAAATTTAGGACAACAATAACAGCTGTGGCGAGTTAATTGGGCATCAGTCTGAATATTGGCCAGTACCCTGTTAACTTCCAGATTGGCATATATACCCAGATATTCAATTCCGGGACCTGCACCTGCCCCCAACATTGAATATCCGGGGTTAGTTCAGCCCATGGCTAGAAGCAGCTTACCAGACACTTACCACAGTGGGCTGAATATGAAAAAAAATCTACTAGTAGGGCAACTACTCTAAGGGGTCCTTTTACTAAGGCACGCAAGTGGATTTAGCAAGCGCTAAATGCCATGCAGCCCATTATATTCCTATGCATGGCATTTAGCCCACGCTAATTGTTAGCTTGCATTAAATCTGTTATTGCACCTCAGTAAAAGGCCTCTTAAGTGAGGTTATCAGCAAGATAGAGTACGAGGTGTCTAGAAGACACTGCATTGTAGAAACACGATGGCAGCACAGCTGTGTTGTTTTACTACATTTGAAAGGACTTCGCATTTGAAGCCTGTTTCTGTCTATACCGAACAGTAAAGTCTACAGACATCTAAACTCTACCAAGGCAGGACTGGCTGTGCAAGCCTTGCCCATGTGCAGTTTTGCTATCCAAGAGACATGCCTCTAAGTTGCTACCCAATCAGCAAAAGACAGGAACCACATATTGTAAAAGGAGCAAACTTGTAGTGGAAGCCAGGCTCCTCTTAGCAATAATAATAATAAAAAGTCCCTGACTAACCCCCTTTCTGTTACCTTCAACTGTCCTCGCAGTAATGGGCACAAATGCTTGTTCCTTGCCTAATGTGATTTAAAGCTGTACTCTGATAGCCACTGTAGCCATTTAATAAGCCTCTTCATCCTAGCTCTAGAACAGACCTATTGTCAAGTGAGATGGGTGGGGGGGAAACCACAAGAATGTAGGGAAGGCAAGTTGACAGCCAAAATTGCATAGTTGCCAAGCCATGCCACAGCAGAAAAGTGCAGCTGCCTGATTGTGTCACCATTATTTCGGAAGTTGCCCAGTAGATATACGGTTCAGCATAAGATACTTACGCTGGAGCATTTGGCGTTCTTTAGGGGAATGTCCAGTTATCTTTCTGGCACTTGGACTTTGTATGTTCCATCTAGGTTTTTATGTTTTCAAGCATTGGGCAATTTAGTGGTTCCTTCCTTGACTGGGGCATGGCTGGATGTTACCTATGATACAGCTTTTATTATTTTTTTTTTTTACTTGGTTCTTGTGTTGTGGAATGCATTCCCTCCTTACCTTAAGGTTAAATCTAGCCTTAGAAAAATTAAGGCTAGACTTAAAACTTACTTTTTTTTCACTAGCCTTTTTGGAAGATGGTAATGAGATTATAAAGGCATTTCATATTTGGTGAAGGGTAAGGCTATGGGCTGTGGGACAGAGATAGCAACACTGTTGGTTTTTGTTTTATTTTAGTTTGGATTATTATTATTATTATTATTATGCTATCATTATATTGTACATTTGATTAGTTTTGTTGTAAAGGTCTTTGATTTTGATGCAGCTGTGTAGTGTATATTATGAACCATTCTCTACACTTTGGTTCAGGGTATGAAAAAGACAGTAGAACTTACACTAAGTTGAACTCCAGCACTGGAAAGAGTTGAGACACCCTTGTGCTGATGAGAATGAGGAAGGGGGGTTGGAGGTGCAAGGCCTGTAAGTATGGATTAGCGTTGTGTAGCAACCTGGTGGTGCAGGTGTTCCGGAGAAATGCAGAACTGGAAAATTCCCCTGAAGGATGACTGTGCTTACTGTTCCAATTTAGACTTTCTCAGAAATAATAACCAACATATTAGCCTAGCCAATTAGCAATAACCACGATATTATACTATCCAATAAGTACTAACCACAGCATTATAATATGTATTAACTGTTACCTGTATAAAACTGCATGTACCAGATCTTATCGGGGGGACTCTCAGACGAAAGCATCACGGCTGTGTTGTGGCTCTGAAGCCCCCTATGAGAAATTAACCTTTTATAATTGTACTTTTCTCTTGGTAAGTAATAAAATTTCTAACTCCACTTTCTCATATATGTGGCCTTGTATTTTATCTCTCTAAGGCTATTATATTATATGTGATAGTTTAGAGAGGTGATAAAAATACTAAACACCACTGGTCTCTCAGCACTCCACAATACTGAGTAGTGGATATTTGGAACACTGGAGTGAGAGTGGAAAGACAGTGCTATTTCTAGAGTGGTAAGGGGAAGCCCATTATTAACATTTTGGTGGCCAGTACAGGGATCGAACCCGCGACCTTGGCGTTATCAGCGTTAATAACAGTAGCAAATTCTTTAACATAAACCATGCAAGGTCCATGCCTGGAAATAATAGCAGAGTGCTTCCTTCTCCTCTTCTGCCTCTTCCTGGTGAGCTCCAAGGAAGATTTGGACAACACGGTTGTGGCAGGTGCCTAACCACCACCCAGATTATACCTCTCCTTTCTTTTTGGAAATCAACCTGTTCCTTAATAGTTAAAATGTAGCACATAAGTCCCTGGATTCTATATATGGTGATGATGGTGATCAAAATTGAATGCAATTTAATTCAGTAATGAGCCAATTAGTACCAATGCTTCGGTATAAACAATCAATTATTGGTGTTAAATTTATTTATTTGGATTTTGCTCACACCTTTTTCAGTAGTAGCTTAATGTGAGTTATAGTCAGGTACATTGCGTATTTCCCTGTCTCTGGAGGTCTCATAATCTAATTTTGTTCCTGAGGCAATGGAGTCTTAAGTGACTTGCCCAAGATCACAAGGAGCAGCAGTGCAATTGAACTGGGCACCGCTGGATATCAAGGCTGGTGCTCTAACCACTAGGCTAGACTTCCACTCCTTGCCACCAGTTTGGATTTACGCATACATCTTGCTAAGCGCTATTCTATAAAGATGTGTGTGTAAATCATTTAGGGGCCCGTTTACTAAGCTGCAGCAAAAAGCGGCCTGTGGAAGTGCGCTAGGCCAGTTTTTACCACATCCTGGAAAAAGAACCCTTTTTTTAAGGGGCCGGAAATGGACGTGCGGCAAAATAAAAACTAGCACGCATCCATTTTCAGCCTGAGATCTTACCACGTTACCCAGGCGGTAGACATGCAGTGCTCCCCTACTAATGTTTACCACTGGGTAAGTGCCACGCAGTAGAAAATAGAAAATATTACCGCTTAGGGCATGCGATAGCTGGGTGATAATGCCGATTTGGTGTGCACTGGACGCATGTAGGCCCTTACGTGCCTTTGTAAAAGGGCCCCTTAGTGCGCAACTGAAAGGGGGTGTGTGTCCATGGAAGGAGATGGGCATGGCTGGGGCGCTCACCAAAGATGCACACAGTATTATAGAATTTGGGGAATCTGTACCTAATTGAGGCATGAAGATTTACACCAGGTTTATAGAATAGTGCTCAGTGCTCATTTTTTTTATGCCCAAATTTGGGCACCATTTATAGAATCTGGCAAGGAGGTGTAATTGACAGGAGATGGCAGGACAGTGCTTGGCCCATTATCTGGCCTGAAGCCAGTAGGCGGATCTTACCACCATACTGAGTCACCCAAAATAATAGCCTATGTGCAGTTTGGCGTGGACCAATATTTTGCATTGGTTTGAGTGTATCAAGATGGTGGCTATGGCTTTAGCCTTGTCACATGACGCCATCTCCTGTCAATTAAACCTCCTTGGAATCTAGCCCAAAGGGACTATAATTAAAAACAGTAAAATCAGAAACACTGCGAAAGAATTCCAATATAAGTTTACAGTTTACAGTTCAAACACTGTTGATAGTAGGATAAACATGATAAAATGAAGCAATAAAAGATGTCTAATATTAGATACATGTAAGATTAACTTCAGAATAAGGGTCTGTAAAATTTAACAAGTTTAATCAAAGGCCTTTCCATTTTCCTAAAAATCTGACTGTATTAACATAAGCTGTCTGACTAGCAATACAGCAGCCTAGTATCATTAGCAAATGGCAGGACTCAAAGCTTCACTTCTGCTAAGCACAGAGCTTAGGTGTCTTTCTACTCTACAAGATGGTACCTAAGATACTTTGACGTCAAATCAGTTAGACCTTAGTGTGATTATTAAAACTTGGAGCAAAGCTTTTACCCACAGAAATACCTTTTAAAATTGTCCTTGTAAAGGATAACCCTACAATTCAGTGCCTAGGCTGTTAGTGCACATAGGTGCATATTTTGGGCTCCTTTTACTAAGATGCGCTAACAAATTTAGTGCATACTAAATGCTAAGAAGTCCATTTTATTCTTATGGGCATCTTAGCATTTAGAGCTAGATTCTATATATGGCGCCTGAAAATTCTGCACGGAAAAAATTCACCTAGGCGTATTCTCTAAAGTACGCCTATATTTTATGGAATAGGCTTAAATTTCCACATAGAGGCTCATTTTCAAAGCACTTAGCCTCCCAAAGTTCCATAGAAACCTATGGAACTTAGCCTCCCAAAGTGCTTTGAAAATATGCCTCATAGTGTATCAAATATGCCAAGTGTTTTTCCACGCAACCAAATTTAGTCCGTGGCCATTTACGCCATGTTTTACTTGGTGTAAATCCTGACACCTAAATTAGGCACAGAGCAGGTGTATTGTATAACAATGTGCATAGATTTTAGAAATGCCCACACCCTGCCCATGGCCATGCTCCCTTTTCAAATATGCAACTTAGAATTTAAGCGCACTACAGAATATGCTTAGCGAGTTGTGTGCGTAAATCTTAATGCCAATTAGTGCTGATAATTGCTTGTTAACATCCAATTGACAGCACTGATTAGCTAGTTAACCAATTGTTATACACATTGTTATAAAGTAGTTCCTTCTCTCTTCCGATGTTCCAAAATAATTTGTTATATTTCTCTATTTTTTTTATTATGTTGTGGTGAGTTTTTGATGGGGGATTCAAATTTTCTTACACTTGAGTGGAGTTTTGCATTTGACATTATTTTGTAAAGACAATATATGTGCCTATGTGGCTTTATAATGTAAACAGAGAAAATGATGACAGGTGAAGCCCATATGACCTATTCAGTCTGCCCATCCATACTTTCTACTATCCCTTCCTCTACCTTAAAGATCCTGTGCTCTTGTCCCATGTTTTCTTGAATTCAGTTACAGTTTTCATCTCCACCACCTCCATCTGGAGACCGTTCCACGCATTCACCACATTTTCCATGAAGACGTATTTCCTCAGGTTATTTCTGAGACTGTCCCGTTTCACCTTCATCCTATGCTCCCTCATTCCAGAGCTTCTTTTCAGTTGAAAGAGAATTTAGGTATTTAAATGTCTCCTTCATATCTCCCCCTCTCCTGCCTTTCTTCCAAAGTATACATATGAAGATCTTTGTCTGTCTGTATACACTTGGGACCAAATTCTATAAACAGTGATGAAAAATTGGTGCCGTAACGTGTTAAGCACTATTCTATAAACGATGCTGAAAGTTAAGTGTTATTTATAGAATATGCTTACCTCGGATTCTATATAGCGCACCTAGAGAATTGCGCCGAAATCCAGGCATATTCTATAACAGCATGTGTAAACTAATTGGCTTAACAAGCTAATCAGCGTTGATAACAGCCCTTAACAAGCAATAATAAGCACTAATTGGTAATAATTAGAATTTACACGTACAACTCGCTAAGCATATTCTGTATTGAACTTTGCCTAAATTCTATTGTGCGCAGTTCAAAAGGGGCATGGCTATGGGTGGAAAATGGATATTGTTTGGGCGTTCCAAAATGATGTGCGTAGTTATAGAATATGGCCCAGTGCACGTAAATCAATGCACAGGGATTTATGCCACATTTTCACTAGTGTAAATGGAGGCGTGTAGTTTTAGGCACTGGGATATCAACTAAGCATATTGTATATAACACGCCTAAATCTAGGCACTGCTTATAGAATACTCTTAGGCAGAAATGTGTACTGTGTGGATTGTTTAGACGCCCCAAGTTAACAAACCTTGGAAAAATGATACAAAATTCCCCGGCTTCCAACTTGAGCCTTTCATGCAGCCACACGTGAAATGATTTTTCAGATACACACCAGATTTCTAGGTGGTCCATGTAAAATCGGTAAGGAGTCTGAATGGGTCCTTCAGTGAATAAAATTCTCAGAACAGAGTTAATTCCAAAAAAACCTGCATCGCCAAAAAAACTGCCTCTAATCTTCACCCACTTTTGCTTCTACATCCAGATGGCACATGTGTGTCTGAAGGGAATTTTATGATTTTTAAGGAGACAACCTTGTGGCAGATAGGCTGGAAACTTCCAAAAACCTACCAAATCTACAATGAAGTTCTGAAGAGTTTCCAAACAAACCAATGAAAAGACTTGAGAGATTAGAAACCCAGTGAAAATCACATTACTCCATATATAACACAATGGTATTTTCTTACAATAGACTCAAGTAACTTGCTTATGTGCCTCTAGCCAATAGGAGTTTTTTTACTCTCCCTCAGCAGCTATATGTTGCCTAAATTTTCTGCCTAATACACTGAATTATCCACAGATTGTGATACTTTTTACTGACACAAGAAGGGATTTTTCAAACTTGCTATACAGGAGCTTCTGAGAGCAGGCAAGACTCTTCTTCAGACCACCTAGGGCTTCCTACTACTGAGATAAGCAAACAAGGATCCTATGTGGTCTCAAGTAGACATTATCTTCTGATAATTCTTATGTTTGTCTAAGAGGAGATAGCAATATCTACAAAACAGTTTTCTCTGCTATCAAAATGGCCACTTGAACTTGGCACAGCCTACCAGAGTCAGAAAGCAGATTCTGCAAAGTGTGAAGCTTTTAATCTGTAGTAGGCTAGTGAGGTATCTAACTGTCTGGGTCTAACCTCAGCTGGTCCAGTTTTCAGAAATGACTTACGAGGAATTAAAAGACTTACCATTACTTTTGTTTTGTTTTTCCTTCAGATATTGAGAGCTCCAGTGATATTGCTCTGTACTCTGGCCTGGGGGCAGCCATTATTGCCGTAGCTGTGCTCGTGGTAGGCATCACACTCTACAGAAGGAGCCAGAGTGAATATGGTGTGGATGTCATTGACTCATCTGCTCTCACAGGAGGCTTTCAGACTTTCAACTTCAAAACCGTCAGGCAAGGTTAGCCTGCTTTTCCCCAGACATTTCTCCCCTAGGACTTTCATGATTCCTCCTTCAACTCGATTTCCAAAAACAACCAAGATGATTCAAGAGGGTCTAGAAATAACAGTGCACCTCTACAAGCTAGTCTGGCCTAGCGATGGAAAGACACAGGCCCTAAAGTTCACAGATGTAACATTTTTATGTATACCCACTTACTGAAGATGACCCAAACCAAGATCTATTACCACGGGCCAGAGCTGTTTCAGAGGCTATTCACCAGCATTAAAATAATAGAAGCTGTAGCCGCTGCCTTGTGATTTCTTAGTGTAGTTACTCATTATCCCTTCCCTCTCCCAAAAAGCACTATTTATGTGTGCACTGACAGAGTGATACCCCATATGAGTGAAGCCCGTTGTAAGGTGATAGTGCAGTATAGCTCTTTATCTTTCTTAACCAATGAAGTTGGAAATCTCTTTCAAACTGGTCTTAAATTGGAAAATGAACTATCCAGGGGGGTCCTTTTACTAAGGTGTGCTGAAAATGACCTGCTGTAGTGTAGACGCATGTTTTGGGTGCACACAGAATCATTTTTTAGCGCACCTGTAAAAAATGCCTTTTTAAAATTTTTGACGGAAATGGACGTGCAGCAAAATGAAAATTGCTGCACCTCCATTTTGGGTCTGAGACCTTACCGCCAGTCATTGACCTAGTGGTAAAGTCTCACGTGGTAACTGGGTGGTAATGACCTACACGTGTCAAATGCCACTTGACGCGCATAGCTGACGCACACCAGAAAATACAAAATATTTTTCGGACACGCGCAGCGGATGTACGCCAAAAATGAAATTACCACAAGGGCCACATGGTAGATGGGTGGTAACTTGGAATTGGCACACATTGGGCGCGCGTAGGCGCTTACACGGCTTAGTAAAAGGGCCCCTAAGACAGCTTGGAATATAAAATGAAACAGTGCTTGAGTTTCATTTATAATGAATCTTAAGAAGATTAAATGAAGGTTATATGTCTTGAAGTTGGGAATCTCCTCTAAAAAAATGTAAATGTTCTTAGCTATGAAGACAATCTGTCATTTATTGTAAAGTGGTTTATTTTAATGTTTTAAAATATACAATTGGGTGATACTCACTCATGCATAGTGTGGGAAAACCCAAAATGCAAAATTGCATCTCATTCCAGGCTAACATTAACCCCTAGATTCTATATATGGCGCTTTGAGTTGCGTGCACAAATTTGGATGCTCGTCCAATTTTAACGTGCAACATAATTGTTTATCAATAATTGGCCAGTAGCAAGCAATTATCTGCATTAATTGGTAATAATTTGAATTTACGTGTGCATCTTTTTAGGCATATTCTATAAAGAGATAAGCATAAATGGGGATGGGCGGGTCGGGAGCATTCCTAAAATGTATGCGCATTGTTACAGAATTAGCGGGATCTGTGCCTAATTTACGTGTGGGGTTTTACACCAGGTTTTAATTGGTGTAAATGGTTGCGTCTAGATATGGTCACGGTTTCCAGTGCAAACCATTATTCTATAAACCGTGCCTAACATGGTTTACAGAATAGTGCTAAGCATTATTTTTTCCAGCACCAATTTTTTAGGTGCCATGTATAGAATTTAGTCCTAAATGTATTTATTTATTTATTTATTGCATTTGTATCCCACATTTTCCCACCTCTTTGCAGGCTCAATGTGGCTTACAAAACATCATGAATAGTGGAAATATATAAGAACATAGACATTTAGTGTTACTGGAGGATTTTGGTAGCATGATAAAGTTAAAGCATTATAGTAGTAAACGAGCAGATAGCATAATACAGTTCTGGATATATGTGGAGGAGTTCACATATGTTGATCTTTGTGGCATGCCTTGTTAAAGAGATGGGTCTTCAATAGTTTGCGGAAGTTGATTGATTCATAGGTCGTTTTTAAGTTACACGGCAGCGCGTTCCAGAATTGTGTGCTCAAGTAGGAAAAGGTTGACGCTTGCATTAGTTTATATTTTAGACCTTTACAGTTGGGGAAGTGAAGATTGAGGAATGTGCGGGATGATTTTTTAGCATTCCTGGGTAGTAAGTCTATCAGGTCTGACATGTAGGTTGGAGCATCTCCGTGAATGATTTTGTGAACTAGGGTACATATTTTGAACGTGATGCGTTCTTTAAGTGGGAGCCAGTGTAGCTTTTCTTGTAGGGGTTTAGCACTTTCATATTTTTATTTTGTTACATTTGTACCCCGCACTTTCCCACCCTGGCAGGCTCAATTCGGCTTACATGGAGCAATGGAGGGTTAAGTGACTTGCCCAGAGTCACAAGGAGCTGCCTGTGCCAGGAATTGAACTCAGTTCCTCAGTTCCCCAGAACCAAAGTCCATCACCCTAACCACTAGGCCACTCCTCCTAGCTGCAGCGCTCTGGGCTGTCTGAGGTTTTTGATTATTTGCTCTTTGCAGCCTGCATAGAGTGCGTTGCAATAGTCTAGATGACTGAGTACTTCCGCAAAGTACTGAAGACTCATCTCTTTAACAAGGTATACCACAAAGATCAACAAATGTGAACTCCTACACATAAATCCAGAATAGCCCTATGAGATTTGCTTGCTATACTATTATCATGCTTTATCATTATCATGTTACCCAAGATCCTGCAACACTAAATATCTATTTTCTTATGTACTTCCACTATTCATAATGTAATGTAAGCCACATTGAGCCTGCAAAGAGGTGGGAAAATGTGGGATACAAATGCAATAAATAAATAAATAAAAATTGATTGTACCAAGCTCCGGAAGACGGTCCTTGGGAAGAACGGTCTTACCCTTTTTAATTTCCAGTATTACTGAATCCCAATCTACAGCATCCGCTGCTATTATGCATTTTTTTAGATATAGCTCACACCTTTCCAGTGATAAGGCTATTACATGCTACTACAGTAGATATCCCTGTGTCCCCAGAGGGCTTACAATCTAAGGTGTCTGTTTTCTAAACTGCATTATGGCAAATAACATTTGTTATTTGCAAATAACACAGCTTAAACAGGATTTTTTAACACATTGTAGTTAAATAATAATGGGCTCTAAAGCATGCAAATGAATAATACAATTTGCATTAAACCTTTCAAGCTGTGTTGTTCATTGAATGTTAACAATTCATCAAAAGTTGCTATCTTTTCCCTGGGAGCAACTGAAAAGGGCCAGTGATGTATCCAAAATAGTCCCCATCTCCAGATCCCTTCTAGAAATGTGAATTACTCCACTTAGCCCCAACTTTTGATCCCCCATCCAAGTCCAATCTCCTCAAACCCACCTCCTCCCTCAATCCATATTTAAAATGTTAGAATAACCATATTGGATCAGACCATTAGGCCATCTACCCAATATTTTGTTTCCAACAGTGGCCAATCCAGGTCACAAGTACCTGGCAGAAACCCAAATAGTAGCAACATTTCATGCTACCAGTCCCAGGGCAGAGTAGTGAGTGAGTGGATGGGGGATTATGAATGGCAGGGAGCTCAGTGAGTGATGGAGAGCTCATTCCTTCACTGGATGGGAGATTATGAGTGACAGTGAGTCAGTAAATATGGTTTTATAAGTAGCGGTTGGGCTAAATAATTGAGCAAGTGGATGGAACACTTAGAAGTGGAGGGAGGTCTGACAAACTGACAGGCAGATGGTCAAAAGCAAACACCAGCACTAGAGGTTGTTAGCGCCATACTAGCGCCTGTTTGCTACCGCCCCATGATCAGAGCCCTCGAGCACGTGAAACAACGCGCTCGAGGGCTCTTAGCGCAAGTAGCATGCAAATGCATGCTAAACAGGGCTCTTAGCGCAAGTAGCTTGCAAATGCATGCTAATCAGTGCTTAACGCATTCATCCCCAATGATCAGTGACCAGCGCGCCAAAGATTGTGTCACTAGCTGCGACAAACCCTATGCCAGCTCCGAGCTGGCGTTAGGGTTTGCAGATCATTGGGGAGGAATGGTGAGCCCTGTCCAGCATGCATTTGCATGCTGGCAGGCCCCCATTCCCCCCTACAGCAAACCTGCCAGCGAAGGCAGTTCAGCATGTCCAAAATTTGGACGTTTCTGTGACAGGCCAGTTGAGGACGTCCACATTTTGGACATTTCTGCAATGGGCAGTTAATGACGTCCAAAATTAGATGTTTCCCTGAGAAAGACGTCTTTCTCATAGAAACATCTAATTTTGGACATCCTTAACTGCCCATTGCAGAAACGTCCAAATTTTGGACGTCCTCAACCTCCTCGTTGCTATACCTCCGACACCCCCTTGAAATTTGGCCATCCCTGCAACAGGGCAGTTGAGGACGTCCATCTTCTGATTTAAAGATGGGCATCTTCAGCCCAGACCTGTGAAACAAGTGCAGGAGGATTGTGCTGAGCACATGCTCAGGCACAATTCTCCCGCCAGGGCCGGTCAAACCCGGTAAGCGGGGTAAGCGCCGCAGGGGGGCGCCTGACTTCAAGGGCGCCACTGTGGCGCTGCGCTGCCATACTGCGCCGCCCTTGGTGCTTTAAATCTTTTAATTTACCTCCGTTCCAGCAGCCACATCATTTGAAAGCCCTGCCCCGTCTCTAGCCTTCCCTCCCTTCATGAGTTCATTCCGCAGTCCTGCCTTCTGATGTCATTTCCTTGAGGGCGATTCGGGCGAAGGAGAATCGCTGGACAGGGGCAGGGTGGGAGAAGAGAGAAAGGAGATGCTGGGGGGGGGCGGGGGTGCGCGGGCGCCAACTCATCGTCTGCAGGGGGGCGCCAGAGACCCTAGGACCGGCCCTGTCTCCCGCACTTCTACCCCATGATCAGAGATAATTGTGCTGCTTAAATTTGCATGTATTATCTCTGATCATAGGTCTAATAGCGCCCCGCGCTCTTCCAGTGCTATTTTAGAGCGTGGGGCTTTTGATCATCTGCCTGTAAATGAGCAGATTTGGAGAGGGACTGAATATGGGCAGAGAAGTGAGTACAGGGAAATGTGTTTGACTCACCACTCTCCCTTCCCTCTGTCATTCACCCAGCCTTTATTGTCCTTGCCTTTGTACCTTTCACCTGACCTCCCCTTAGGGTCTTGTTAATGAGGGTCTAACTGCACTTTCTGCTAGTGGGGAAAGGGGAATGGATGGCTCTTGAAGTTGTTTGCTGTGCCCCTATTTCTTTCTGCAGCTTTGCACTGCTTATATCCTGGTTTCTCAGGGTTTCCATTTTCAGATTTTGTCTGGATATTTGTTTCTAATTTGTGGATTCCTCTTCTGTCTCATGCATATGTGGCTGAGGTAAAGGATTGAACTAGCTTGTAGTATTTTATAAGTTTCTATAGCAGTCTCTTGTATTGGTGCTCTGGGGCTTGATGTAATATTTACTGTGCTATCTTTTCATAGGTAGAGTTGAGATCTTTAAGCGTGTCTCCTTACGCTAGATGATGAAGACCTCTGACCATTTCGGTACCTATCCTGCTCACATCTTTCAGCTGCGGGAATTAGGACAGTTGTAGTTTGATAAGTTTGCTAAATCGGTTCTAAGAGTCCTTTTGTAGGGTTTGTGTTATTTCACAAAGTGTCTGCATGCCAAGGAAAGTGTCTTGCTGTTCCTGGCATGATGAATTGTAAGCACAAAGGTCCTAGCTACAGTTAATCTAGTTCTGCATGTAATTCAGACTTCACTCCCATGTAGAAGGCCTTGTTGAATGATGCTATCAATTGTAACGGTAGTTATATTGGATAGATGAAACTGGTTTGGGCTGGAATATAATCAGAAGTGGCCAATTAAAAGTGCATACCCAGTCAGAGCTGGGTATGTACTTCCACTGAGGAGCGGACTAATGCCCTGTGCTGTTTGCTGGGGCTAGAACTATCAAGGAGCTACTTTGTTTATTTAGAGGGTGAAAATCTGTATTCTAAATTTTAGGTCCAGAAAATGTATAAGCAATGGCTCATACTGCAAAAGCAAGAGTTGATTCAGGTTGCCTTAATCTTTTGAGTCATCCCTTCCTGAGGCAGTGGAGAGTGAAGTGACTTTCTGAAGGTCACAAGCTCTGCTTTCCTACAGTAGTCCCTGCTGTACCTCAACAGTTCCGAGACCTCCCCACAAATCTGCCAATGCACCTCACTCCTGTCCTACATCACTCAAGCTATTCTAGCGCTGAGATTTCACCAAATAGGTTTGAAATACAACTCACTCTTGCCCTCTACCATGCCCATTCTTGCCTTGTCTCCATGGAACAGCGACCCTAGGATGTGGGCAGTGTCCCCTTTAAACAGTAGCTCCAGTAGCACGGGATTAGTTTGGTCTGAACAATGTATTTTGCTATCCATGGCCTTCCAGAGATAGTTGCATTCTATTTCTGTGCAATAAAATACATGTCATCGGTAGCTTTTTTTTTTCTTTTTTCTTTTTTTTTTGCTGACAGTGCTCTCTATACCTTGGAGGCATCCAAGATGAATTTACAATCAAATCTCTGGAGGAGGAAAGCAAGCCTACAGCCTCCCCTCTGTGACCTAGCCTCCAAAAACATACATAAACATCAGCATATATTATTAAGCACCTTCGCCCACCTGTAACTAATCACAGATTTACAGCCCCCCCCCTGACCCCCACATTCAGAGAACTCACGCTTTCCTGCTTTTTTTCAGTTAGGTACGGAATATTTATACGATTTAAACTTTCATTGGTAAACACTGGGGTCCTGATTGCCAATCATTAAGGAAAGAGCTGCAGTTACACAGTGTACTTTGGCAAGAGGGAAGAATAAATAAAATATCACACTTCGAGAAGCCTAGAGGCACAAGATAGTTAAGAGAAATTTAAAAGGGAGGGGGGTGGGGTTGGTATATTTTGATAGGCCAATAGGCCAGCTCAATGCCTGTGATGTCCCAGGAGACAAAAGGGATTAAGATATAGGGAGAACTCATCCCCCACTCCTCATGTTTAAAAATTCTGATGTCCCCATCTTTTGTCAGAGCGCTCTGCCGCACTCTCGAGCAACTAGATAACGAAGTTATAACTTGATAAGCGTGTGCTGAGTTTTCCATGACAGGGAAAGGGAAACATTTTGAAGGCTGCCAAATGACCTCTGGTCTGTTAAATCATTTATAGCTGGGGGGGAAATACAGTTTTTTGTTATTTTGTTTTTCTGGGTTTTTTTTTTTTTTATTTGCTTGTTTTTATAAAGCAGCTCAAAATTACCTTTGGAAACCTTTCAGAATTCAGGAGCTGGTTGGAAGGAAAGTAAGTGGAGTACAGTAGATTTGATATTAAACAAATCAAAACTTTTATAAGCAGTGCCCAGAATGGAAAGTAGAGAAGCGACATGGTGAATCCAAACTCGTCTACATAATAACATGGTAGATGGTGGCAGATAAGGCTGAAATGGACTTTTTATTTTGCTTGTTAATTTGGTTAGTTTTGTACCCGTCACTCTGCAGGTAACCCCTGTGCCTTCATTTAGGGTTGTCAGTGCTCTTTGCAGGTTACGCCCACCTCATCTTTTTAGAAGCACAAAAAAAGATCATGCTATTGCTGTTTTGACTGAAGTATTGCCTCAGTTTTTGGTTACCATCCTTTCACTTTTAATCCACACCTTCATATCACATCCCTATAATTCTGCAGGTTCCTTTCCTTTGGGAAGGGTTTGATTTTTGTACATTAGTACCTTCCTGGTATTTACACAACTGTGCCATTTTTCCATGTCTCTCCTCTAGCCTATACCTAAATCACGTATCTTCTCTTAGATTTTTGATATGGCACCATTTTAGTTTCTTTCCTCTGTACTGACTCCGGCCTCTTGATATCCTTACTGAGGGCCAGATGCACTAACCCCACGTAAAGAGCCCTTTCCTTACTGATCCCTTAGCGAGTCGATAAGGAAAGGGCATGCATGAAGGAAATCACATGCAAATGAGCTGCTCGCTGTTAGCTCATTTGCAAGCGATTTCCTTCCTAAGGAGGGGAAGCCAGTCTGCCAGCTGAGCATGCGCAGAGCAGCCAATCGTTATGCTGGCTGCTCTGCGCGTGCCAAAGACGTCCTTCAACAAAAAAAAAGGACGTCCCTGACAAGCATGGATGTTTTTTCTTCAGCTTTTGTGATGGGCGTCCTCTGCATAGTCCCGCTCAGCAGCCCCAATGTGAGGTGCAGACCTCACGTTAGGTTTTCCATGGTGCATGGAGTTGGAAAATGGCTGTACATCTGCTAATTAGCTCATTATAATAACCTGTAGATCATTTGCATTCAGTTTTCGTTAGCTGCTACTGTGACAGGAAAATGGCTCGGGGAACCTGTTTGTGCATGTCCTGGTTTAATATTTGCGTGCTGAACGGGCTAGAACCAGTTTAAAAACCACGTTGCTGGCTTGTTAAGTTTAGTGCATCTGGCCCTGAGATATGGTACCACAATATTCCAGGTGAAACCTCACCAACAACCTTGTAAAGGGGCATTTTCACATCCTACTTTCTGCTGTTCTGCCCTTTTGTATGCAGTCCACTGTCCCTCTGGCTTTGGCTACCACCTTATAACACTGTTTAGCTATCCTGAGATTATCAGAACTTGAGGTCTCTCTCCTGGTTCATGTATATCAGCTCCCCCCTCCCCCCAATCTCAAAAAGCTCCTTGGGAGTTCTGTACCCCGACTGCATCACTCTGCATCTCTTTCCATTGCAATTTCTGCCAAGCACTTGATAAAACCTCTAGCTTTTATATTTTAGATCACTTCTCATTTCTCTACTTTGGCCTTGGGTATTGAGTTCCACCATTTGGAGCCCAGATAACTAAATCCAGCCACGTAAATGGTTTTGTAAATTATATTTCTGCACTTTGGTAAATGAAGAAGTAAGTTACCTCTGGTTTCTGGGTTTGCATTTCTTGAGGATAGTTCAATCAGATGTAGCATATATTCAGGAGTATTTTGAAAATGAGGGTGCTAGTCTTGAAGAATAATCTTGCCTTGATTGGAAGCCAGTGTAGCTTTTTGAGCAATGGGGTTGTTCTTAATAAGTACATAAGTATTGTCATACTGGGACAGACTGAAGATCCATCAAGTCCAGCATCCTGTTTCAACAGTGGCCAATGCAGGTCACAAGTACCTGGCAAGATCCCAATAATGGTCTATCGACTTTTCCTTTAGGAAGCCATCCAAACCTTTTTTAAACCCCACTAAGCTAACTGCTTTTACTACATTCTCTGGCAATGAATTCCAGAGTTTAATTACACGTTGAGTGAAGAAACGTTTTCTCTGATTCTTTTTAAATTTACACCTTTATAGCTTCATTGCATGCCCCCTAGTCCTAGTATTTTTTGGAAAGAGTAAACAAGCGATTCAAGTCTACCCGTTCCACTCCACTCATGTGCTTTTTATATGTGCTTTGCTAGCCATTTCTGACCCTTCTCCAGGGTTTTCTTCTACTTCTACCTTCTTTTATCATTGCTAAAGTATGCATTCCAGAGAAACAACCAGCATATGATGGGAAAAACTGTCATTATAGATCCTAAGTGCCCTCTATCTTGCTTTGCAGCTATGAATACCGCATTCTTTATTTACAATTGCTTCGCTGTATATATGTCCATCCAGAGTTTATCTTGTTGGGCAGACTGGATGGACCGTACAGGTCTTTATCTGCCATCGTCTACTATGTTACTATGTCATTAGTCACCCCCTCATATATCATAAAAGTATCCCCCCCCCCCCCCCCCGTGCATTTTGGCAGTCCCAATTAGCTCTGAGATGTTCAGTGGAAGACAGTCAGCTGACTTGGTGTTGGAAATGTAGCAGAGTCATTTCTAGAGGTGAAAATAAGTGTGTGCATGCTGGGAGAGGGGGCGGGGTCAAGAGAGCATAAGAAATTGTAGATTGCAGTATTTTCCACTGCCCTCCCAAACTAACTTACCGTATAATGAAGAAGGAGGGCAAAAAGACTACCCATCATAATCACTTTATTTAAGATAATCTATGCAACCAGCAGAAATGGAGGATAAGTTTCCTGCTGCTCATTATAACACATTACCTTCCCCCTCAGGAAATACAGTGACCTGTATATTCACTTTGCCACATGAGGCATGCACAGAATTTGACCATATTTATTATATATGGAAAATATGGATGGCAAAATAATTCATCCTAATTCATGTGATCCCAGAGACTGCTAAATGAATAATTAGCAATGTGTTATGCATGATAATTATTGTGTTATGTTAGATTATGTCATTCAGAGGGGCAGACTTCTGTTCCTCTCTTGAGGACTACAAGAATAATGATTTGTTTAGGTCAGAGAAGTTTCACTGCCACCAGTTACTGGCAATATATGAGATAAAGTACACAAAGGACTCATTTCTAGCGTTAAAGACTTTGGCATGACAAGCTGAATTCGTTTCATAGGTCCTTTAATAGGACAATTATTTACTTTCAAATTTTGTTTTTTTACTTTACAAAATAGTTTCTCATCAAAAGGTGCAGTGGTATCAAAGAGAGGCATCGTTTCTGTCAATGGCAACTTCTTTGGTAGAACTGAAGTGTGGGTGGGTGGTGAGAATCACAAATCCAGATTAACATTTCATGATCTATAGAGATAGAGAAACAGCAGTTGGCTGAGGCTTCAAAACCCCTAAAGGTGATCAGAGTATAGATGAATCCTTTTTATAACAGTGGATGCTGTGTAGCCATTTTTCATGTTTTCTAAAAACTTGACTGAAATAGCAAAGGTAACTTCAAACTGATCTATGATGGCAACAAGTTTGGTTAAAAACTTTTCACAGGATCTTTAGGTAAAGGATTGCAATTTCTTCCTGCTGTTTCTGTCTGGATGTGAAGTTTATCCTATCAGTGAACCTGTTTTTCATGCAGAGGGAGAAGGAGGTTGGTGGAATAGAAAACTATGGAATCCACTTGAACATTTCTTACTTGGTGCTACACAGTGGCGTTCCTAGGAGGGCTCACACCCGGGGCGGATCGCCGATGCGTCCCGCCCCCCGGGTGCAGCGCCCCCCTCGGAACAGCGCGACGGCCCCCCCGGTGAAAGAACCCCCAATCCCCCGGCAAAAGAACCCCCCCGGGTGCACGCCGCTGGGGGGGGGGGGGTGCCACGCGCCTGCCGGCTCTTCGTTTTCATGCTCCCTCTGCCCCGGAACAGGAAGTAACCTGTTCCGGGGCAAAGGGAGCATGAAAACGAAGAGCCGACAGGCGCGCGGCAACCCCCCAGCGGCGTGCACCCGGGGTGGACCGCCCCCACGGCCCCCCCCCCTTGGTACGCCATTGGTGCTACAAAGAAAAACAAAAAAGGCAACAGTCTACTTGCTACATAAAAGTCTATTATAAAAAAGTAGACCGATACACATATTTAAAAACAAAGAAATAATTTATTCAAACCAAGATAAAAGCAGTACCTGACGTGGCCACATTTCGCCCTCAGGCTGCGTCAGGGGTAAAACTAAAAATCAGGGGTGATCAACATACCCCTTCAAAAAAAGCTGGTTTGAATAAATTATTTCTTTGTTTTTATATATGTGTATCGGTCTACTTTTTATAATAGACTTACTTGGTGCTACTACAGTTGCATATAGCGATGAATTCCTAAAACCTCTAAAACAAATTCAATACCCATAGGTTCTCTGAGGGCTTTCTTTGTACAGTGCAATACAAAACTGAATTTCAGCTCACAAAATTCTTAACAGTTCAAAAGAGAAGTCTAATGATTTTATGTAAAGTTCTCAATTGATGCATAGCGTGTATGATTGTGCAGTTCTGAGATATTGCAAAATAGTATTACACCAGCCACAGATGAGAGGGTCTAGCGAGCAGGGTTATGGAGTCGGTATACCAAACCTTCGACTCTGATTCTGACGACTGTGTGTTTGTACTGTCTGACCCCCAACTCCAACTGTGACTCCTACTATGTATAGTAAATTTAAGAGAAATTTGATTAATTTACCCAGTTGCAAGAATGTAATTTACAGAACCATTCAAGCAGCTGGATTTAGTTATCAGGGTTCCAAATGATGGAACCTTGTTCCAAAAGAAATTAGAAGCATCAGTAATTACTTATAATTCCGTAAAGAACTACCGTAATAACTCATCTGTTCAAGAAATGTTTTAACTGAACTTAAATAGCCATTGTACTCTATGTATGTTATTGTACTATCATTGTTAATTGTAGACCACATTGAACTGAAACTAGTTTTTGGAGAATGTGATCTATAAGAACAAATAAATAAATAATATATTTTTTTAATGTTCAAGATTAGGACTAATAGACCACAAAATATAATAAACCACATAGAACTGAACAAAAAAAAAACATGCTGTCAGTTTTTATTTTGAAACTGGAGTCAGAGTCAATACATTTTTACCAGTTCTGACTCTGATTTCACCCAAATTGCTTCTCTTTGTGATTCTGCTTCCACAACTCCGACTCCAGCTCCAATTCCACAGCCCTGCTAGTGAGTGATGATAAAGAGATGGCTACTAAATCGGTATTTTCCTTTTGACAGGTAATTCCCTTCTTCTGAACTCTTCCATGCAGCCAGACCTAACAGTGAGCAGGACATACAGTGGACCCATCTGCTTCCAGGACCCCCTAGACAAGGAACTGATGACTGAGTCTTCAATCTTCAACCCCTTGTCAGACATCAAAGTAAAAGTGCAGAGTTCATTCATGGTTTCCCTAGGAGTAACAGAGAGAGTGGAGTATCATGGCAAGGCACACTCTGGAACATTCCCCAACAGAACTAACCCAGGTTTTGGCACACTGCACACCAGGAATAAAACACCATACATCCAAAATCTCTCATCCATCCCATCAAGGCCTGACCTGAGGATATCCAGCATTTTTGGTCACCATGGGGGGAGACTGGTGATGCCAAACACAGGTGGGTCTGTAAAAACTTTGGCCTGATGTCAACTTTCATGGAGTCTTTTTGTCAGTCTATCTAACTTTGTAGGCAGGGTTGCCTATGATAGACTAGTCCAAGGAGATTTAATAAGACAGGAGACAGCATGACATCAAAAAGTTGAAGCCGGTTTCCCCCAGCAACTGCCATGTTGGTGTATCTAAAACAAACCCCTCAAAAACTCCTCAAACCTCCCCCCAACTCCCCTCCTAACAGAAAGAATGCAGAACCAAGGAGGTTAATTATAACAATATAAACCTCACAAGTTTGCTATTGTTTTTTCAATAGCGTCTGTGAATGTTTTGGGTCACTCAATATGGTGGCAAACTTCAGCTGAGTCGAGGCATATTTTCAAAGCACTTAGCCTTCCAAAGTTCCATAGAAATCTATGGAACTTTGGAAGGCTAAGTGCTTTGAAAATATGCCTGGCCAGATAGGCTCATCAAGGCATAAAACAGCAAGTAAATATTTAAACTCCACTGAGTGTTTTCATAAACAGGAGGAAAAGACCAGCCGCTCAGCTACCCATGCAATACAAGCACAATTTCACTGAGGAGCTTCTTCACAAGTCTAAAAAGCCTCCTATTCGATTTTATTTTAATTATATTTCAATAAGTTTTTTTCATTAAATTTTCATTCCATTTAAAGTATTGTATTTTCATTAAACTTGAAACAGAATTGTTGAAATAGAAGACCACTTATCTGTCAAAAAGATGTGCTGAACAGAGCGCTGCTGTTTCACCAGTAAGCTTCATCAGGAGCAACAACAGTGGACTCAACATAATTCATGGAGAAAATCAGTTTCTTTTTCCTGTATTTTCACCATATCTTCACCGAAGAACGCAGCTTGCTTAATTTTACCGCCGCTGCTATCTCCTGTCTTATTAAATCTCCTTGGACTAGTCATGCAAAGACACCTTCACATTCAAGGCGGGAAACTGCTGGTTCACTTAAGCTACCTGCATTTTGTTTCTAGAAGTTTAGGCTACACTCACCATGCCACAAAATATTCAGCCCCTGCTTGCCCTATAATTGGTATATAGCATAAAGTAGCAGACACGTGCAGCTGGTATCCATTTAGAGACCCTTTTACTAAGATGCATTAAGAAATGGGCTTAGCACATTTTAACATTTAAGCTTGGCTCTTCACCTAGGCCTTTAATGGAAGAAGTAACTAACTTGTTAGTCTCACTCACACGCACAAGGAGTGACTCGGGCTGCACATACTGCAGCAGGACATGTTTATCCACTCCTACCCTGGCTGAGATGGTGTTTGACCATCTCTCTGACCTCATGTGCAACTTTCTTCAAATCAATCACCTTACTTTCTAACTCTTCCTACTTTATTACCCATCTATATGTTACAACTTTGCCTTACCCTGCACTGTCAATTGTAATGTTCTATTGCGTATTGTGTTGACATTGCGGATAATGTACAGTACCATACTTTGTGTGGTTGGTTGAGTATTTTTGTTGCTGTAACTGCCTATTGCTCATGTTTGATCTGTTCTTACTGTACACCGCCTTGAGTGAATTCCTTCAAAAAGGCAGTAAATAAATCCTAATAAATAAATAAATAACATGGGACTTTCCTTTGCAGTAGGCCCATTTCAAGCACATCCTTAAAATAGAGCTTTTTTCTTTTGTATTTTTTCAGGACCCAAGCAAATTTTTCCATTAGTGCACAAGACCTGCAAAAATATTAATGTGGGGGCACTTAGCACCTCCTGTGTAGGAGGAGCTAAGACCTCCTGCGTTGTCAGCATTATCCAGTTAGCACATGCTAACGTGAATGTGTTTGCTGGATAATGCATTCACGTCTATTCCCTGCCCATGATATAACTCCCTCCCCCCCAATTTTTTTTTATAAATTGCTTGCGATAAGCCTTTCTTCCCTTGTTAACCCCCCGGATTCTACATACGACACCCAAATTTGTATGTCCAAATTTGGGCACACTGCTGAGATGTGTACATAATTAAATTGACGAGAGCTCTTCACCGTCAATAATTGGGTTTTAACAAACAATTGTTCATAATTGACACTCATTAAAATTTTCACATGCGTCTGGCTGCACACTATTCTTTAAGGCATGGCACCTAACTCTAGCAGTGTGTAACTCAAAAGGGGGCATGGCCATGGGCATGTCAAGGGTGTTCTAAAAAATTGCATGCGTAATTATAGAATACTGCCTCAGCGCGCCTAACTTGGATACCAGGTTTCAGCAATCATGAGTCTCTAATTCTAAAGTTAGGCATGGGAATTAGCACTATGCGCTATTCTATAAAAGGCATGCACCCTTTATCAGTGGCATAGCTAGGGTAGTTGACACCCGGGGCCGGTCATTTTTTAACACCCCCCCCCCCCCCCCAAATCCAGTACTAGGCATACCGAGAATACAAAACACTCAGGACCTATAGCGCAATTCTACCATACCATAAGCAGTCATTTCTACAAGTCACACAAGCATCTTAAATGCTACAGTGAGCACTAGAACATCAACCTGCTTATAATCGAATGAGAAAAACGCCCAAGTTCCGACCTAAATCGGGAGATGGACGTTTATCTCACAAAAACGAATAACGCGGTATAATCGAAAGCCGAACTTGGACGTTTTCAACTGCACTCCATCGCGGAAGCGTACAAAGTTGACGGGGGCATGTCGGAGGCGTGGTGAAGGCGGGACTGGGGCATGGTTATCACCCGAACAGAGATGGGTGCCTTTCGCCGATAATGGAAAAAAAGTATGCGTTTGTAGCTAGAATTTAGGGCACTTTTCCTGGACCCTGTTTTTTCACGAATACGGCCCCAAAAATTGCCCTAAATGACCAGATTACCCCCAGAGGGAATCGGGGATGACCTCCCCTGACTCCCCCAGTGGTCACTAACCCCCTCCCACCACAAAAAAAATGATGTTTCACAACTTTTTATTTTCACCATCAAATGTCATACCCACCTCCCTGGCAGCAGTATGCAGGTCCCTGGAGCAGTTGTTAGGGGGTGCAGTGGACTTCAGGCAGGTGGACCCAGGCCCATCCCCCCCCACCTGTTACAATTGTGCTGCTTAATGCTTATTAGTCGTCCAACCCCCCAAACCCACTGTACCCACATGTAGGTGCCCCCCTTCACCCCTTAGGGCTATAGTAATGGTGTAGACTTGTGGGCAGTGGGTTTTGAGGGGGATTTGGGGGGCTCAACACACAAGGGAAGGGTGATATGTACCTGGGAGCTCTTTTACCTTTTTTTTTGTTTTTGTAAAAGTGCCCCCTAGGGTGCCCGGTTGATGTCCTGGCATGTGAGGAGGACCAGTGCACTACGAATCCTGGCCCCTCCCACGAACAAATGCCTTGGATTTATTCGTTTTTGAGCTGGGCGCTTTCATTTTCCATTATCGCTGAAAAACAAAAACGCCCAGCTCACAAATTGTCGAATAAAACATGGACGTCTATTTTTTGCGAAAATACGGTTTGGTCCGCCCCGTCACGGACCTGTTCTCGGAGATAAACACCCATGGAGATAGACGTTTTCGTTCGATTATGCCCCTCCACTTCACCTATTGTAAAACGAAAACAGACAGATTAGTACAGATCGTCGATCCTGCACAGTCAATGCCAACCGAAAGCCATGTCTTTTTCACAAACACAGATACACCCTATTCCACTATAGAATAAGTAATCATAAACTTTCTATTTAGACAAAAATTAAACTGAACCCTTGATGCCAGACTCTGCATACAATGCAACACCACAGAAACAGAAAATGTCCCCTAGTACTGTGCAAAATATAAAGACAGTGGATGTAAATTTGAAAAAACTAACAAATCCGATCACCACTTTACAAATTAACAAATAGAAATAAAACAAATATAGAAAATAAAATACCATTTTATTGGACTAATACATTTAGCTTTCAGAGGCCAAAACCTCCTTCCTCAGGTCAATACAGTATAGTGCTGTTATAGTATCCTATCCTGACCTGAGGAAGGGGGTTTTGTTCTCTGAAAGTTAAGTCAAAATGTATTAAAAATTAGTCCAATAAAATGATTACCTTATTTATATATTCTATTTATAAACATTTATTAACACATAAACACAGATACAATACTATACCCTAAAGCAAAAAATAAAAAATATATATTTTATTTACAGTTTGTTGTCTCTGGTTTCTGCTTTCCTCATCTTCTTTTCACTGTCTTCCTTCCATCCAGCATCTGTCTTCGCTCACCAGTGAAATCCAGTGTCTGCCCTCTCTAATGTCCCTTCCATCCAGTGTCTGCCCTCTCTCTCTGCCCCTTCCATCCACCATCTGCCCTCTTTCTCTCTCCCCCTTCCACCCACCATCTGCCCTTTCTCTCTGCCCCTTCGATCCGTCTGCCCTCCCTCTCCCATCCATCCAGGGTCTGCCCTCCCTCACGCTCCCCCCCTTCCATCCAGGGTCTGTCCCCTCTCTCTGCCCCCTCTTTCCACCTGCACCTAGTTCCAGTTCCAGCCCACATCTCCCACCTGCCACCCTTTTCAGCCCCACTATCCCACCAGTCCCCAGCCCTTTTCTTCCACCAGTCCTGGGCTTCAGCCCCCAGCCTCTTCTCCCTGTCCCCTTTTCAGCCCCTAGTTTCAACCCCAGCCCTTTTCTCTCACCAGTCCCGAGCTTCAGCCCCAGCCAGTTCTCCCTGTCCCCTTTAAAGCTCCCAGTCCCCACAGTTTCAGCCCCTGCCCCTTTTCAGCCCCCAGTTCCAGTTTCAGACCCCTTCTCCCATGAGCACTTCGCTCCCCAGACCCCTTATCCCCTCTGAGCACCCCCACCCTCCCCAATCCCCTCTGAGCACCCCCACCCCTCCCCAATCCCCATTCTCCCCTCTGAGTACCCCCACCCTCCCCAATCCCCTTCTCACCTCTGAGCACCCCTCCCCAATCCCCTTCTCCCCTCTGAGTACCCTTCTGAGCTCCCCCACCCTCCCCAATCCCCTCTGAGCACCCCACCCCTCCCCCATCCCCATTCTCCCCTCTGAGCACCCCTCCTCTGAACTCCCCCACCCCTCTCCAATCCCCTTCTCCCCTCTGAGCTCCCCCCTGACCCAGTCCCATCCCCCCTCCATTGACAGCCACAGAGCCCTCTTCTCCTGCCACCGCCTGCCTTTTTCTTTTTTTTTTTAAATCCGTGCAGCCACGTAGGCAGCGCTTCACGTCTGCCCTGTGTGTGCTGTGAAAGAAGTACATCGCTAGCACTGGCGTCGGGCCTTCCCTCGATGTCCCGCCCTCGAGGAAATAGGAAGTTACCTCACAAGAGGGCGGGACGAGGGAAGGCCCGACGCCAGCGCTGGCGATGTACTTCTTTCACAGCACACGCAGGGCAGACGCAAAGTGCTGCCTACGTGGCTGCACGGATTTTTAAAAAAGGAAAAAAAGAAAAAGGCAGGCGGTGGCAGGAGAAGAGACACGACGGAGCACCCCCCACCCGCGGACACCCAGGGCAGACCGCCCCCACCGCCCCGCCCTTGCTACGCCACTGCCCTTTATAGAATAGCATTTAGGGGCAGATTCGGTATATGGTGCCTAAAAAATCCGCACAGTAAATATTTCCACATAAGCGTATTCTATAAGCGACACAGTATATAGTATTTGCTTAGTTGATATCCTAGTACCTAAAACTATGCACATCCATTTATACCAACGAAAGCATGGTGTGAATCCCTGCACGTAGATTTACGTTCATGGGCCATATTCTATAACTACGATCATCAATTTTGGAATGCCCATGAAACGCCCATTTCCCCGCCCATAGCCATGCCCCTTTTGAACTGCACACATTAGAATTTAAGGGTAGTTCATTACAGAATATGCTTAATGAATTGTGCATGTAAATTCTAATTATTGCCAATTAGTGCTCATTATTGCTTGTTAAGTGCTGTTATCAACACTAATTAGCTTGTTAAGCCAATTAAGTTACGTGCGTTGTTATAGAACATGCCTGGATTTCGACGTGGATCTCTAGGTGCGTTATATAGAATCTGGAAGTTAATGCCTATTTTATCAGTGTCTATTTTTGAGCGCCATTTACTGAATCTGGCCTTAAAGTGCTTTAGCGTTTAATGCAGTTTAGTAAAATGTCCCCTTAGTTCTTTGTTGCATCATGCTTTCCATGTTCAAATCGATCCACTGTACTTCCACCAAACAAAATTGATAATACTTGGTATATGCCAACCAAGTTTTTCTGATGCGATAGTTAAATGGCCAGTGCAACAAGTCATGATGTAACATGATCTTCCATGACTTCTCTCCACAGCAGTAACTCAGCCAGCTCTTTCTCTAGGTCAAATAGTTTGAGATTGATTAGCAGTTATCAATTTAAATAAGTATTATGCTCATTGCAGGATATTCTGTTATGGTTATGTTTTTTTTATAGCTTTTCCCCCTGTATTGTTATTAAATGAATTCAAGAAATTATCATGAACTGCAACGCGGACCCCTTTTCTACCGTGCGGCCTTTTGTTAAAAGAGAAAAAGCTGATGCTTACCAGCACAAGTGTGAAAAAACATCCCTGAGTATTTGCCTTTCCTGATTTGTCTCCTCCATCCCATGCCCCTTCTTGGGTCATCACCCATCACCTAGTGCCACCCTCCTTTCATACTTCATTTCCCATTGCCCTTTCCTGGGTCACCTTCTCCCATCTCCCCTCTCTTCAGTACCCCTACCTGGCTTCACCTCCTCCCACCCCACCTTTCTTTAACCCTCTTCTTACCTGGCTGATCTTGGAATAAACCAGGGAATGGTACATCATAGCAATCTTTTAGCAACGATGATAATGAGCAAAAGAGTGAACGCTTTCATTGTCCCCAGTCCTGGTGTTCTGTATTATCACTATGGCTAAAGGTAGAGAATGACACGGGGACAAAATCTGTCACCACCCACACCCCCATGAGCTCTGTCCATCCCCTCAAGCTCTGACTCCATCTGCACAAGCCTCAAACAGTTATGTAGTACAACACCAGAGATATAGATAGAAATGCATTTACTCCTGTAGTGTGCAAATAAAATGATGGCACATGCCAGGGATAGTGTTAGGGTGACCCCTGACCAGGAAAAGCCCCATGCTTGCTGGAAGCTGAAGAACCAACAGCTACCTGTGCTATCCTGAAAAATCAGAAAAGGGAAATGATAAATAAAAATACACGATTGTAAATTAAATTGTAAATAAAATACAGCCCCTAGAAAAGAACAAAAAAATGCATAGCCACCTCGATCAACGGCCAACCGATGTTTCACGGCACCATGCGTAAACCCGCGGTTAGACCCGCTTTTCGACAGGACGCATTTTATGACAAAACGACAAGCACCCCCTACGCACATGCGTGCTGTTTGTAGCTTAGCGCGTCTGATTAGTGCGCATGCGTCCCGACTACTTAGCTTCATTTTACTACGCTGTCTACAGGGATGAGCGCCGCTACATCGCTGCATATTTTTGCATATATTAACTTCTGATCATGCTACACCGCTACACCGTGCTACTACGGCGTTGGATGAGCGGTATTTCCAGAGCGCTATCTAAAATAGCGCCGGGGTTTGATCATGATCACCTGAGAGAGCACAGCCTATGCAACTGTAAAAAAAAAAAAAACTTCAGCTCTCAGCCACCAAATGTAATATGTCCTGAGCAAAGTTTTAACTTGCTTTACCTAATTACCTGCTCAGACAGCTTTGCATAAAACTCTCTATCACAGAGAATGGGCTGCCTAAAACGGCTCACGCTACTTGAGCTGCTTATGTCAAGCTATGGCATGCAATAATGAAAAATGGGACTTAAATGGTCCCTATTAATATTATGAAATACATGGCTTTGTCACTATGGCACACAATAAAAAATGCATTCATCAAACTTGTACATAGGGGGGGGAAAAGCACGCAGGAAAGAAATTGGAATTCAATGTTCTTGAAAATGATGTGTCTGAAGCAGGGCTGCTGCAGCTGTCAAGGGGATGGCAGCAGTGTGCCTTGTTGTTGTGAATATGGTATATCTTCTATAACCCATATTTAATTTCTGGCAATGAGTTGACTGCTTAACTCTTAATGACTAGGGTATTAATTTCCTTGCTTAGTGCTTCTCTCCCTGCCCTTATTGAAAAAATATGCATTTGGTCCCATGATTGTTCACTAGACCTAGGGGCTTATTAAACCAAACTTCTTAGGCTGATGTAAGGTAGTTCAAAATGGAAAACCATCATGTTACTCTGCTGTTCACCATGCTTTGTCGAGATCTTCCAGTTTGGGGGGGGGGGGAACAGAACACATCATGGACAGATTAAAAGGTTTTTGTAACGTGCTAAATAAATTCTTATAGCAGCATGATTCTGGTTATAATACTATATTCAAATGCAATTGAATGTTGCATGGTGTTTGTATGTAACAAATGTGATGCCCTTGTACTTGACAGTTGGAACAGGTCAAAAGAGAAGGTAGAGTTGTTGGGTGGAAAGGCAGTACACTACCATGTAGACAAGAACCCCTAGCAGCGTCATACATGTTTTTCAAAAATGAAACTCTGAAATCATGTTGTCCTAATGAACAGAAAGAGGAAGAGCCTAAAGACTACATGACAACTGTGTGAATCTACTGCAGGGTCTCCCAAACTCAGCTTTCAGAACTATTGGTTAGTTACAATTTTCAGAATAACAAGAATTTTCCAATTAATCTGATCTTGGACCAAATCAATGTCTAACTCAGGAATATTCCTTGTGGATATCCCAAGAGTCAGACCTAGTTGGAAGTCCCAAGGGCTCATTTTGAAAAAACCCAGATATCCTGTATGCTAGTTATCTAACTCCAGAGATTTTCAGGGTCGGTCCATCAGAAATTCAGGACCTTGGGAACTTTGAATGCATTTGTTATGCAAAAATGTACACTAGTGTCATATTCAGCAAAAGTCTGGTGTGATAGATGTTATTACTCCTCTTTATTCGAGTTCTCCTAGTAGCATAACACAAAGAAAATCATAAAAGTTCTTCTAGTGGAGGTTGAAGCTATCAGTCTGTTGTTTACCATTTGAGCTTCTCTCTAGAGAACATGCAGGTTCTGTCTTCTTGGGTGTCTTTTGGTGTAACTTTACAGACTGATTGCAACTGTGAGACAGGGTTGAAATGGTTTGAGGTAGAGTCTCCTGAATGCGTAATTCACCCATGTACATTTATGTCTGCTTTAGAGCAGGCGTAAATGTATGCAGGTGCATTTTAGAAGAAGAAGAAGTGCACTTTTACTTGACTTGAGTGTAAACACATTCAGGGGCAGAGTCTGGGCGGAGTGCAATTTGCAGATTTTTTTTTTATAAAATATACAAGTTTCAAGTTTCTCCTTGTTATACTACTCAAGGGCAAATCATCCAAGTGCTTTACAATATCTAATAACAATCTAAAAATTATCAAAGAAAGAAATACAATCAAAACAGGACAGGATAGAAAGAGCAAAACCATGCTGCGGCCACAGGACACTATGCCTCTGACGCATTAGGCCTTTGGGCATCACCAAGAAAAAATCAACAACCATAAGCCTCACGAAAAAAGCGTGTCTTCTAAAGTTCCCTAAATTTCTCAAAGAAGGCTGTAAATGAAGGGCTAAAGGGAGTCTATTGCAAAGGTCGGGTCTTGCCATTGAGAACATACAATCTCTGAATTTATTATGAAACATTGAATGGAACGAAGGGAGGTGTAGCAAATTCTGTTCAGATGAACAAAGAGGATGGGGAAACGTAAGACATCAATAGAGAAGACAAAAAAGATAGTATACCAGAGGATCTAATGGTATATATCAACATGAGAACTTTATAGTTTATATTTTAAATGCCTGTTTCTGAGCAGGTGTAATGTGACTTCAATCTATATATATATTTATATATTACTTTATCTTTAATATACTTTATATATCATCCTTCCAGGCTATACATGCCCTGTCCTAATCTTATCATTGTATTATCTGCCTCCTACGCCCTTCGCTGTAAACCCTCTAAGCTGAATTGTTTGTAACTTCAATTCTTTAAAATGTAAACTAGCTCCTTTCTGTTTCTTCAATTGTTAGTGATATTTAACCAAACCTGTTTGGAAAATGTGGGATATAAATTCTGTTATAAATAAATATATCTAGGTACAATTTCTGCTGTTTTTCCCCCAAGTATTTTATAAAGACACATGGCCTTCCCATATAGAATTACCCTCCACATGTGCATCCAATTTCATGTTATCCATTAAAAGGGAGATACATTTGAGAAGCATTTAATCATTTCACTGGTGCTTCACAGAAAGCTTCATTCTGAATATACCTCTAAAGACACAACTGAAATCTGTTGAATGGTTTGGGATTCCATGTCTTCCTGCCTTGCACTGTCTCCAACACTTGCAGAAATGACTACTAAAGTAGAGATTTTGAAGTCTATGTGCACTGGGCAAGAAGCCAGCAAATTAATAGTAACAAGGATCCAATTTTATTCACCACATAAAAGTTAACACATGTAAAACTGAAATGCCCGACATGGCCATGTTTCGCCCTCTCAAGATTTTGGATCGTGCAGATCCTTTGCCCTGAATCTGTTTTCTTGAACCTTTTCTATCTGCACTGTATGTAAGGACTGTATTTTTTATCAGACACCAGGATAGGTTGATATCTGTATGCACTGGTAAAAAATAAATATTCACATTTTCCTCTGGATGGATTTCCGCAGATTTTCAAACCAAAGCTACATGCATATTTCTGTTCTAGAAGTTTACCCCAGGAAAACAATATGTTTACATTTCTACCTGCCCTCTAGGGAAGCCTAATTTTCTAAGATTGCATGCAAGTGATTACATTTAGAAAAGCTTATTTAAAAGTGCTATTCAGGTTTTTGATGTGCATAAGAACATAAGAATAGCCATACTTGGCAAACCAATGGTCCATCTAACCCAGTATCCAGCTTCCAACAGTGGCCAATCCAGGTCATAAGTACTTGGCAGAAACCTAATTAGTTAAAGCATTCCATGCTACCAATCCCAAAGCAAGCAGTGGCTTCCCCCGTGTCCATCTCAATAACAGACTATGTTTTGTTTCCTCCAGGAACTTGTCCAAACCTTTTTAAAACCCAGATATGCTAACTGCAATTGCCAGATCCTCCAGCATCGAGTTCCACAGCTTAACTATTTGTTGAGTGAAAAAATATTTCCTCCTATTTGTTTTAATAGTATTTCCATGTAATTTCATTGAATGCCTCCTGGTCTTTGTACTTTTTGAAAGAGTCAAAAATCGATTCACTTTTACCTGTTCTACACTACTCAGGATTTTATAGATCTCAGTCATATCCCCACCTCAGCCATCTCTTTTCCAAGCTGAGGAGCCCTAACCTCTTTAGCTCTGTAACACACTAAGGGGTGAATTATATATATGACGCAGAAAAAGTGCAATTCTATAAGCTGCTCTTAAAGTTAGGTGCAGTTTATAGAATAGTGCTTACGCCCCGGGATCGCACCAAACTTGAGGTGCAGCCATTTGTACCAAGTGAAACATGGTGCAGATGTACATGCCTAAATTAAATGTGTATCTGTTATGATTGTGGTCATAACCCCTCTCAAACTTACCTTTTTCCTGGTGGTCAGCTTCTTAGCTGGCATCTGTTTCCTGTGTCTGTCCTTTCTGAGCTAGCTCTCTCTCTCTCTATGCTGGCAGCTTCCAGCAGCATGGCTCTAATTGTTTCACTATACTGCACCTGTGTGTGTTGCCTGAGTTGCTCTACCTCTCTTTGGGTGTACTGGCTTCAAGTGTTTCATGGTGCTGCTTTGGTGTGGGTTGGGCCTCTCTGGGTTTCAGTGTGCTCTCTGGGCCAGTGTGCTGTTGCCTGGGTCTAGGGAGTGTGACATCATCAGGGAGGGCCTTGATAAGGAAGTGGTGTTGTTTCCTTGAGAGCCTTTTGCAACAGTGGTGTTTGCTTTAGGTAGGGTGGTGCAGTGTGCACTTCTGACTTTGTGTCTAGTTTCCCTGCTTGCTTTTGCTAAGGGCCAGGTTAGTGTTAGTGCAGTGTGCACTGGTGACTGTGTGTTTAGCTTTCCTGCTTTTCCCTTTTGGTTCCCCTGCTTTTCCCTCTTGGTTTTGGAAGCATTGCTGTGTGTAGGGCTTTCGAAGCTCTGTTGTTGATAGAAGTACTCCTGGGTTTGGTGTTGTTAGGAACACTACAGAGTTTGCTGTTAGAAGAACTTCTGGTGTTTGTGCTATTGGGAGCATTGCAATCTTTGCTGTTTGTGTTTGGTGCTTTAGCAGCACGGTTGGGTCTGGTGCTTTAGAAGCACTTTTGACTTAAGTGTTAGCTTCCCTGCTTTTTCCTTGTGGCTCCCCTGTCTTCCCTTTCAGTGCTAGGAGCTCTTCTGGTTGTTTGGTGCATAGGAGCACCTTAGTTAGTTTAGAGTTGTAGAGCTCTGCTTGTAGCTTGGTGCTTAGTAGCACCTGTGTTAGCTTTGTGTTTAGTTCCCTGCTCTGTTAGTTTAGGGCTTAGGAAGTCCCTTTCTTGAGCAGGGCTTAGGAGCTCCTGTTTAGTATAGGGCTTAGGAAGTCCTTTTGTCAGTTTACTGTTAGGAACACTCCTGCTGGTTTAGGGCTTGGGAGCACGTAGATCAGTTTAGGTTTAGGAGCACTTCTGTTTCCAGTCCTGGTCCCTGTGTCATCCGGTATCCAGTAAGCCCTGCCGGCTACTCGAACCCAGGAGCTCAACTCCTGGGGGGCTTAGTAGCTAAGAGCAGGTGAAGCTGTGTGGACCAGTCTGGTGTGCTCCAGTCCGGTGTTCCAGTCCTGTGTCCTCCAGTCCGGGGGATTCCAGTCCATGTGTTCCGGTTCACTGGGCAGTGCCTGCAGTCCCTGCCGGTGTGCTTGCCCAGTGTTGGTTGGTGGGTTTTGCCTGCTGCTGTCGCTCCTTGGCAGCAGCCCAAGGGCTCACGTTTGCTCCAGAGCCCGGCCCCCCGGGCTCTGAACCTGAGAACCTGACAGTATCCCCCGTATTCTGCAACAACACACATAAATGCTAGAAATGTCCCTGTTCAGCCCATGACACTCCCACTTATGCGCCTCTTTTTTTTTTACTCGCATGTAAAGTTTAGGCTCGGATCCCGTGTTAAAAAGCCAATTATTGGTGCTAATGAGCTCGTTATTCAATTAAATTATGTGCCCAAATTTACATTTTCAATTTTTGGTGATGTTTATAGAATTATGGGATTTACTACTACTACTACTACTACTACTACTACTTAACATTTCTAGAGCGCTACAAGGGTTACGCAGCGCTGTACAAATTAACAAATAAGGACAGTCCCTGCTCAGAAGAGCTTACAATCTAAAGGACGAAATGTCAAGTTGGGGTAGTTTAGATTTTCTGAGAAAAGGTGTAGTGATTAGGTGCCGAAGGCGACATTGAAGAGGTGGGCTTTGAGCAATGATTTGAAGATGGGTAGGGAGGGGGCCCGGCGTATGGGCTCAGGGAGTTTGTTCCAAGCATGGGGCGAAGCGAGGCAGAAAGGGCGAAGCCTAGAGTTGGCGGTGGTGGAGAAGGGTACTGAAAGGAGGGATTTGTCAAGAGAGCGGAGGTTACGGGTGGGGACATAAGGGGAGATGAGAGTAGAGAGATAAGGAGGGGCTGCAGATCGAGTGCATTTGTAGGTGAGTAGGAGAAGCTTGAACTGTATGCGGTATCTGATCGGAAGCCAGTGAAGTGACTTGAGGAGAGGGGTGGTATGAGTATATTGGTTGAGGCGGAAGATAAGACGTGCGGCCGAGTTCTGGATGGACTGAAGGGGGGATAGATGGCTAAGAGGGAGGCCGGTGAGGAGTAGGTTGCAGTAGTCAAGGCGAGAGGTAATGAGAGAGTGGATGAGAGTTTGAGTGGTGTGCTCGGAGGGGGGGGGGCGAATTTTGCTAATGTTATAGAGGAAGAAGCGACAGGTCTTGGCTATCTGCTGGATATTGCAAACCATACAAGGAGAGACTTGCTGACCTGAACATGTATACTTTGGAGGAAAGGAGAAACAAGGGTGACATGATACAGATGTTCAAATATTTGAAAGGTATTAATCCACAAACAAACCTTTTCTGGAGACAGGAAGGTGGTAGAACTAGAGGACATGAATTGAGGTTGAAGGGGGTCAGACTCAGGAGTAATGCCAGGAAGTATTTTTTCACGGAGAGGGTGGTGGATACATGGAATTCCCTGGCAGGAGGTGGTGGAGATGAAAATGATAATGGAATTCAAAGATGTATGGGATAAGCAAAAAGGAATCCTGTTTAGAAGGAATGGATCCACAGAATCTTAGCGGAGATTGGGTGGCGATGCTGGTAATTGGGAAGCAAAATCAGTGGTGAGCAGACTTCTACGGACTACGCCCTGATCATGACTGAATAGATAGGGATGGGCCTGAGTGTAAATTTTAAGGGGCTTTGACGTTAGCTTCAGAACTTTTAGTACAAGAAGAGTGCTGGGCAGACTTATACGGTTTGTGCCTTGAGAATGGCAAGGACAAATCAAACTCGGGTATACATATAAGTTATCGCATATCAAGTAAAATGAGTTTTATCTTGTTGGGCAGACTGGATGGACCTTACAGGTCTTTATCTGCCATCACTTAATATGTTACTATTTAGGGGTTAGTGCTAATGCATTAAGTCTTCATTATCTGGTTAGTGCACGCTAATCAGAATGCACTAGCCAGAGAGCACAGGAACACCTGCTCCCCACCCATGATACGCCCCTCCCCCAAAATATATATTTTTTAATAGTTAACATGTGCTTAGCACACAGAAACAGACAAAATATTGCAAAATTCATTAAAGCATTTACAGGGTTTGTGGTAGGCTGTTTTCCGTGCTAATGCTGCATTAAGGGCTTAATGCCCTGAAGCAAAAGGGCTCTTCTGTTTCCAAAATGGCTGACATAAACATTTATGATCTGGCACAGAAACTTTACTGTTGGCGTTTCATACCATAAGCGTTTATATGCCCATTATCACCCATTGATATATATTTTAGATGTTTATGATTCTAAACTGATACTCCTACCACATGTAACTGGTGCAATAAACACCCAACTCTCCATGTATATTAGAACAGGCTCTATATTTGCAGATCTTGAAAAGTCCAAACCTGGAGTGTCAGTTCCAATTTGTACATTCTGAAATAACCTTGTGTTTCACACTGGGATTTCCTGTATCTGTGTGCCCCTGATGCAACCTGAGGGCAAATCATGGCTATGTTGAGTTTTTAATAAAGAATTGCAATGTTCGAGGACGCTGTTTATCTGCAGGAAAAAGCATGTACATTTTTCCACAATGTGACTATTTTTACTTCCATTAAGCGGAGACATTTCCTAGAGGGAGGAAGGGAAGGAGGCTGAGATTTCAACAATATGCATCGTTTTCATTTCCAAAATTATTCGTGGTGTTTAGTCCAAATAAATATATGCGAACGGGGAAAAAATAAAAGCAATGCAAGTGTGTGTGGGCACCTTTTCAAAAGTGAAATCTTACCCATGCTTTCATTGCAGAAATCAATGCAAAATCTAGTAGAGGAGTAGTCCTCTGGTTCAGGGGCGTATCTGCGTGGGGCCACAGGGGCCTGGGCCCCCACAGATTTTGCCCCGGACCCCCCTACCGCCGTTAACCCTCCCTCCCTCGCCTACCGCCGTCACCTACCCCGAGGTCCGCTTCCTCCGGCTTTTTAAAATATTGCTTCAGCTGGCGGGGGACCCCAACCCCCAGCCAGCCCAGCCGCAATCTTTAACTTTTTCATACTCATCGTGCAGCGTGCTGTGAAAGCTGCATGCAGCTTTAGATCCAGTTGGATGGAGTCTGTCTGACATCGCAGCACGTTGACGTTACAACGTGCTGCGACGTCAGACTCCATCCAACTGGAACTAAAGATGCATGCAGCTTTCACAGCGCGCTGCACGATGAGGATGAAAAAGTTAAAGATTGCGGCTGGGCTGGCGGGGGGTTGGGGTCCCCCGCCAGCTGAAGCAATATTTTAAAAAGCCGGAGGAAGCGGACCTTGGGGTAGGTGACGGCGGTAGGCGGGGGAGGGAGGGAGTGTTAACGGCGGGGGGGGGTGGGGTTGACGGCGGTAGGGGGGGCTATAATGTGCCCCCTCACTCTAGCCCCTGCCCCACCTACCGCCGAACCTCAGATACGCCCCTGCTCTGGTTAGAGCACTGAGCTGACAACCAGGGAAGCCCAGTTCAAATCCCATTGCCTCAGGTACAAACTTAGGGGTTGATAGAGAAAGCTTCGCAATAGACTTATCTCAGTGGATGGTTCTCCCATGAAATTAGCAATCCAAAAATACCGCAGCATGCAGTAAGAAATGAGCATACCAATTATATTGCCTTACAATTGTGGTAGTAATTGAAAGTTCATTGCTAAATGTCACCTGTCCTGTCGGTGCCAGCTACCAAATAAAGAAAAAAATTCCCTTATATGGCAGATTGACCACACCCAGTCCATCCCAGGATGCACTGTGTGGGATCGGGCGCTGCCATTTTCTACGATGGTATGCCAGGAGCAGGAGTTAATGGGCATCACTCCTGCCTCTAAGGTATGACCTAGAGGAGGATCAGGGGGACCTGGGAGAGGGGTCAGGTGGGTGGGGGATGCCACTAGACACCATGGAATGAGCTTTTTTTAGTGGGAAGAGAAAAGGGGGTTACGTCAAGTAGGGGGTGCCCTTGACATCAGGGATTTTTTTTTTAAGTAATGGGAATGGGATGGGGTGGGGTGGGGTGAGGATTAGTCAGGGAGGCCTTAGACACTGGGTAACTTTTTTATTAAGCTGTGGGTGGGGGGACAATTCAGTAAGGTGGGGGGGGTTACACTAGACATCAGGGAAAGGTTTTTTTTAACTCGGGAGGGAGGGTGACGGTGGTTAGATCAGGTCAGATAAGGGTTACTGGTGCAGAGAACTGTAGGAACAGGGATATCAGGTCTGGCTACACTGCCCTGTACCTTTTGAAAAATTTATGGTGGTAACCATACGTCAGAAGCCACTGTTTCCTTTGTGGCATTGCTGCGTCATACTTAATAGCCTCATATGCATTCATTTCAATGCAATGTATGGCCATATGTGCTGCATGAATTAAATCCATACTCAACCCCAGTACTGAATTCCTTAGTCATTAATGTGCATGTATAACCTACAATAACTGTGCGGCTGAGCTCTCAGTAGCTTTCTACTTCAGGCCCCTTAGATTGTAAGCCCTGGCACCCCAACATACTAGCCCTGACCCCCCCCCCCCCTGACAAAACAGCCTTGTAACAAAATAGCCCTTGACAAATCAGCCCCTAAGAAAATAGCCCTTGACGAAATGGCCCAGAACAAAATTGCTCTAGACAAAATAGCCCCCTAGAAAAAAGTATCACATCACAAAAAAGATGATAAACTACAAGTTAAATTTTCACTGATAAAGGCTCCTATCAGCATTGCATTGTATTGTATAGCTACCAACTGGTATATATGATCTGTTCTGCTGTTTAAGGAAACTATTCTTCCATCAACATGCTAATTAAAAACAACAACAACAATATTGTCATCATTTTCATAGTCTTATCAACCTTATCTTGTTTGGCAAGGTAAGATTATTAGGAAAAAAATGCAGTGTGCCGCAAGATAAGATCTCCCCCTGTCTGGCACTGTTCGAGCTACTTTGTCAGAGTCCATATTCTGGGCAGCCTAATCAGGCCCTCTTGTTGGGGGGCTAATTTGTCAGGGGCTATATCGTTTTGACAGTGGCTGTTATGTCAGGAACTTTTTTGTTCGAAGCTTTTTTGTTGGGGCTGTTTTGTGTGGTGCCTTTTTTTAACCGGGGCTATTCCTCTGAGGGCAGGAAAACACCTAATGTACTCAAGTGTAACTCACCTTGAGCTACTAATGAAAAAGATGTGAGCCAAATCTAGATAAATAAAATAAAATAGTGGTAACATGTACCCGCAGACTTCACAACCGTTTGGGCAGTGTGAAAAGTGCCCTCTATAAGGATTTGGCATGAGCTATGTCCCCATGTATCCAAATTCCCCTCAGCATGCATTTATAAGGATCGTCCATCTATCATCTCATGATGAGACCCTTTTACTAAGCCATGGTAGGCCTACAACGGGCCTACCGCATGGTAAAAAGGCACTACCGCGGGGAGCACCGAGTCATCCTGCAGTAGTTTTTATTTTTTGTTACAGGAGGCATGTCTGGAGGCAGAGAGTAGGTGTGCCTGTGTTAATCAGGTACAGTAGGCATATTACCACAGACTACCCAATTAGCGTGGGAGCCCTTACCACCTCCTAAATAGGTGGCAGCAGTGACGATCCTAGTCGGCTGCCACCCGGGGCGGATCGCCGATGCCCCCCCCCCACGGATGCAGCACGACACCCCCCCTGGCGCATCAAACCCCCCCCCCCACGGGTGCACGCCGTTGGAGGGGTGTACAGAGCAGCTGTGCGCCTGTCGGCTCCGCTGGCTCCCTGCTTCCTCTGCCCCGGAACAGGAAGTAACCTGTTCCAGGGCAGAGGGAGCAGGGAACAAGCGGAGCCGACAGGTGCGCAGCCGCTCTCTGCACCCCTCCAGCAGCATGCACCCGGGGCGGACCGCCCCCACCGCCCCGCCCTTGGTACGCCGCTGGGTGGCAGTAAGAGCTGTTATCGGTAATGGCCATGAGCTAATGGGGAATTTAGCACATGACCACAGCTGTTTTTTCTGCCATGCTAGAAAGTGGCTGGAGTGCACAGCAAACCCATGTGCTAACCGCAGCGCCAACCATTTTCTAGCACGCCTTAGTAAAAGGACCCCAATCTGAAACAAATTCTTGTATTTTCTGCTCTTCTTAAGGTATGAATGGCTCTCAAGCTTTTAAAGATTGCAGCATTTCTTGCTGTACATAAAGTGATCCCAGTCCATTTTGGAGCATAGCTGTGTGGGGGAAGTTACCTAAGAATATATTGTAAATTTCAAATGTTTCTACATGTTTAAGTATTCAAATATTATTTCTCACCTAGAGCCAGATTGAAGTTTCCAGTAAATGTCAGAGCTCTGCAGGTTAGTTTACCCTTAGACTTTTCAATCTGCAGTCCAGGATATCATTTTCTACAACTTTTTTCAAGGTAGGGAGGAGAGAAATCCACAGGGGAAAAAATGTACATGTAAAATCATCTGAAAAATACACCCAAATGTACTAAGGGCCCTGTTTACTAAGATGTGCTATAGGCACGCTAGCGTTTTTAGCACGCACTAAACAGCACTCGCTAAAGACACATAAATTCCTATGTGTGTCTCTAGCATTTAGCATGCGCTAATTTTAGCGTGCAGTAAAAACGCTAGCGCACCTTAGTAAACAAGGCCCTAAATTTACGGGTGAAAAAGATGCAACTTTTTGTTCAATATTTTGAATGTATGACTTCTTAATTTTTTTCCATTTCTATATATGGGCAACAAATCTGGTTTTTCATCTCTTGTATTGTATTGCATTGTATAAAGCCATTTCTATTCCGCTTTTAACCTAACAGTGCAAAGCGAATTACAAAGTAAAAAGAAGAACCCCAAATGGGTTAATAAACATCAAAATGAGTAAACAATACACTATCTTAATTTATCTATTTAAATTAACATGCATTAAAATCACTGAAATGAAAACAAATATGTTTTAAGAGCTTTATGGAAAAGAATATAAGGCATAATTAAATGAATCTCACCAGGTATACTGTTCCATATTTTTGCTCCCTGATACTTAAATGAATGCTCCCACATTGTCTCTTCTGATAGTAAACTAGCTTTTGATAAGTAAAGTCAGTCACATATGAAGAACTGTGTGATGAATAATTTCAGTCTTAAAACATTAACTTGTGTTTTAGGGGTCAGCTTGCTGATACCACATGGGGCTGTTTCAGAAGAGAACTCCAGAGAAATCTATGTGTCCATCATCCAAGGAGAAACCAGGTGAGATGAGATTTGAACATGCAAGATTAAATGTGAATAATATCCTTTTTATGCGTGAGTATATCTTTAAAGCTATTATCTCTTACATAGGGTTTAACTATTAAGGTATCTGGGAGAGTCAATTAGGAGAGTCAATCATTTGAACTGAGATGAGCAACTTTTCCTATTTGTGTCTGGAGAAATTGGGGTCATCAAACTAGATCTAGGTGATTTTTTTTTAATTATTCTTTCTCATCCAACAGATAGAACTTGAATATTAAGGGGTCAGAAGATCTCTCCATCTGGAGCAAAATTAATCTAAAAATTTAACAGTATTATTCTGGTGATTCCAGAGTAATATGCTCACCCTCCCCCTACCCCCCATGAAAAAAATGGTAGAGTGTGTTTCTGTGAGAGAAACAGTGCCAAGCTTCTGCAGTATAAAAACTTTGATACACTGAAATCGATGCATTCAAACTGCCCCCCCCCCCCCCAATTTCTCTGCTAGTCCCAGTCCCAGGCACATACAGAGCTCACACACATGTACACACAAACAAAACACAGGAATGGGCATATAATCTGTATGCTTTCCTCACTATTCTCACCAAGTACCTCCTCCCCCATCCCCTGCCTCCTTCTTTAAATTGTTGCCATGCTGTCATCCTTGCTAGGCTGGCTGTTAATGATTCAGAGGTGTATTTTCTTGTTCTAACTTCTACTGTGAAACCTAGTGACTGAACCATATGGCTTTCTTTATGGTGGTTGTGCATGTTTTCACCTTCATGCATATGTTATTTTACATCTGGATTATTGGAACTCTACCTAAGTAGATATCACCAACAGACTTCTTAAACGACTACAATCTGTTCAAAACAGCATAATCCGTATTCTCTATTATGTTTCTAAATTTGATCTTATTACCCCACCTCATATTCAGTATCACTAGCTACCTATTAATTTTTGATACACTTTAAAGTTCTTACACACAGAACGATCTATACTGGCTGACCTCCACATTTAGCATCTCTCATCATTCCCTATACATCCTCTTGTCTATTACACTTCCCAACTGGTTTTCGGCTAACAGTCCCTTCTGTCCCCATCTCTTGTCTTGATGCTACATGGCACAGTGCTTTCCTTCCTTCTTTCTTTTTTTTTTTTTAGCTCCTACGCTATGAAGTGCCCTTCCCCTGGCCTTTTAACTAGAAACCTCTTATGCATGATTTAGATCTGCTTTGAAAACTCATCTTTTTAGTCATGCCTTTGGTGTGCCTTAGATCTGAAGTGCTCTGGCTCAAATCTTCCCCTGCCTTCTTTGCCGTTTGCCATGCCTTAGTTCTCTGCTTCTCTGTCTCTCTTTCCTGTCTGTATTTGATGGGGTTCTTTTCAGCCTTTTAACTTTATATTTTTATTGTATATTGCTTTGCTCTGATATTGTATGAAATGCAGTTTATTAAATCATAATAAATAAAAACATACAGTTTACTATGGTGGAAATTCTATAACTGGGTGCCAACATCTATTTTTCTATTTAGGCACCGCAAGGCCACTCTTCCCTCTAAGCTGAGCATGAGTCCCCCACCTACAATTCTGCCAGTAGGGGGTGCTGTTTTACTATCATGGTTTCAGTAGTGAGGGACAGGGAAACTGCAGGACTCCAAGGAACCTGCCTGTCCCTAGCAATTGAAAACACAATATTGTGAAGCACCACCCCCTACTGGCTGCAATGCATTTGGAGGACTCCCGCTCAGCTTAGAACAGTGCCCAAGCCTACATAATAGGTACCTATTCTATAACCGGGCCTAGGCGCCTACGTATTAACAAGTCTAACATTTAGGCACCCACAGTTACACCAGCTAAAGAGCTGGTGTAGATACAGGCACTTGAAAGCGGCAGGGACACATATAACTTGTAGTATTCTGTAAGTTGTGGACCAGAGAGCCCCGCCTATGTCCTGCCTGTGCTCCACCCCTTTCTGCGCTCCCTTGCAGATCCCCGTTCTGTAAGTTAAGTGGGTATTTGCAGAATAGCACTTAGGCACCATTAACATTTTTGTGGGTATATGGGCACATAAGCATGTAAGTACTCGTGTTTTATATACCAAATAATTTCTTAGAGGAAAGAAGAGACCTTATGCATAAATCCAATACTCTCTTCTTAGGGCTGACAATTAATTACCACTTGTAAAAAAGCTCTTTCAAAGAAGTATAGTGTGATTGAACATAAAGGGGAAAAGCCTCAGAACCCAACCTGCATTTCCTTTTGTATAATAAAAGGATTTATAGGGTGGTTCCAATCATGATTTAGTGATTATAAGCATTAAGGGTTTTTGTTTTTCAGCCCATGACTGGAACTGTGCTGCTTTGAAACAGCTGTTTTACAAGTGGTAAATAATTGTTAGCCTTAAGAAGAGTTCTCGTGTTCTAAATGTTGACGGATGTAGCATGCACATAAAGCGCTAGATTCTATATATGGTGCTTGAAAAATCCACACGGTAAAAAAACATGCCTAGGCATATTCTCTAAAGAATACCTAAATTTTATAGAATAGGCTTACATTTCCACGCTGTATATTGAATAACAACGAGTGCCTCTCCACGGGATCAAATTTGGTTACAGAATGCGCTTAGCGAGTTCTGTGCCTAAATCGTAATTAGTGCTAATTGCTTGTTATCACCCAATTAACAGCACTGATTAGCTAGTTAACCAATTAAGTTACACACATACTTTGCCAACAAAATTAAAAATCTCCACCAGGATTTACAGGCAATCCCACCCAGTGCTCAACCAGGGGTGCACAAACTTGCCCCCTCCTAACAGAGACAGATGGAACACTTTTAACCTAATGACAGAGGAGAGCCTTGACAAAATCCTAAGAGACCTTCGACCAACTACCTGCTCCCTCGATCCCTGCCCATCAAAGGTAGTGCAGCAGGCAAATATGGGCCTTATAGAAGGCACCACAAAAATTGTGAATGCCTCTTTTTCTAATGGACAACTACCAACAGCATTAAAAAGGGCAGTGGTTCGCCCTCTCCTGAAGAAAAACAACCTTGACCAGGACAAACTTGAAAGTTACAGACCAGTATCCAACATCCCATTTCTAGGGAAACTCATAGAACAAACAGTCTGTGTTCAACTTAATGAATGGCTAGAAAATAGTAACTGGCTAGATCCATGTCAATCTGGATTCAGACCCGGTTATGGAACAGAAACGGTCCTCGTATCCCTGCTAGATGATCTTCACAGAAACCGAGCAAGGGATTCACCTCGATGTTAGTACTGCTAGATTTCTCAGCAGCTTTTTGACACTGTGGATCATGATACCTTGCTAGCACGACTGACAGAAACAGGTATCAATGGTACAGTACTTGCCTGGTTCAGATCCTATCTATCAGACAGGCAACAATCCATAGTGTTTGGCAGCAACTCATCACCACCATGGACACTGACCTGCAGGGTACCACAAGGATCAATACTGTCACCTATTCTATTCAATATGTACCTCAAGCCACTAGCTGAGCTGATTCGGTCAATGGACACTCAGTTCTACATCTATGCGGATGATATGCAGCTACTCATACCCATTGAACTTGACTTACCTACAGCCTTGAATAAACTGATTACTTGTCTAACATAAATTCAAGAATGGGCTAAACACAACAAATTTTGCCTGAACCCAAGTAAAACCAAGCTTCTCTGGGTCCCTAACACAAGTGGATACATACCTGACATCAAAATCCCTTTTGGGAAGTATGAACTCCCCCTCAAATCACAAGCCAGGAACCTTGGAATACAGTTAGATTCAACACTTAATCTGATTCCCCAAATCCAAGCAACCTTCAAGAGCTGCTTCTACTATTTGCGACAGCTATGCTGCTTCTCTCCTTTCATCGAGAAGGTAAATCTTATACCAGTTGTGCATGCCATGGTAACATCAAGACTGGATTACTGCAATGCACTATACAATGGTCTGACTACAAAGGGCCTGCACCAGCTCCAGCTGATTCAGAATGCAGCAGCAAGACTCATTGAAGGTTGCAAGCGACGTGACCACATCACACCATTTTTGCAAAAACTTCATTGGCTACCAGTACAATAAAGGGCTAAATTTAAAACTCTATCCAGCTTATAATCAAAAGTGATCGCCGGCCATCTTCTGACACAAATCGGGAGATGGCCGGCAATTTCTTGAAAGCGGCATTTTTGACAGCATCGCTGCTTTCCTGTCGCTTCGCCGGTGAAAGTTCAAGGGGGCGTGTCGGTAGATTAGGCAAGGCAGGACATGGGCGGGCATGGGCGTGGCTACCAGATGGCCGGCTTTCGTCGATAACGGAAAAAAAAAGCGGCGTTAAGCAGTATTTCGCCGGGTTTACTTGGTCCTTTTATTTTCACGACCAAGCCTCAAAAAGGTGCCCCAACTGACCAGATGACCACTGGAGGGAATGAGGGATGACCTCCCCATACTCCCCCAGTGGTCACCAACCCCCTTCCATACTAAAAAAATAAAACTAAAAACCTTTTTTGCCAGCCTGTATGCCAGCCTCAAATGCCGTACCCACCTCCATGACAGCAGAATGTGTTGTATCCTCCGACAGCCTTTCCCTGGTTGCGATGTGGCTCTCGGGTGAGTGTGACACCTTTTCTGTTAGGTGCCCTGCAGAGTCATATTAGCATTGCATTGTGGTGGGTGTAGGGTAGTGGGCTCTACTCCCATGGTGCTTTTCCCCCCTGCTAACTGGGTCAGAGTGTGCCCTGTTTTGTTTCCTGTTGTAGTCCATGCGGTAGTGGCCATTTTTGTAAGCCAGTTTTAGTTCCCTTTCCTGTGTTACCCACGTTAGAGAACATAGTTCTTACCTTGAATGGTGCTGAAAGAGGGCATTGTACACCATTGTGCCAGCTCTCAGTAGGGTTACCATATGGCTCCAGAAAAAGGAGGACGGATTGAGCCAGCCGGGTTTTACTTCCATTGCTTTCAATGGAAGTAATTGAGCCAGCCAGGTTTTACTTCCATTGCTTGAAAGCAATGGAAGTAAAACCCGGCTGGCTCAATCCGTCCTCCTTTTTCTGGAGCCATATGGTAACCCTCTGACCTACTGCTAATCTTAGTACCAGGGGACTCTTTGCCAGTGGGGCACAACCTCTGATCTGCAGTTAACTGTGAGTAGACGTGCTTATTTCAAGAAAGGACTTTTTCAGAGAGATTAGTCTTCAGGTGTGAACTGGTGTGCCAAAGTTATACAGCAGCAATAAGTCCTAGAGGCTGTATGCAGGACCCTGGAGCAATTTTAGTGGGTGCAGTACATTTGTGGGTAGTGGGTTTGGGGGGAGGGTTGGGGGCATAGGCGGTCGGTGGCCCAACTGTTTGGGGAGGCTAAAGGGGGCGGGGTTAGGGGTGGGGCCATGGGTGGAGCTTAAATCCATAATTGTCTGATAACACACAGAAAAAATAAATAAATAAAAATAAAAGTCACAATTAATACCTTTTATTAAATTTAGATATTAGCTATGTATCATATGTCAAAGAATAAAGTGGTTGCTCAAAGCATATACTAACCACAATCGGTCAACTGCAAAACACTATGCACAACTTTGTGCAAAAACACACTCAGATCCTTACTGTACCATAAATATTACACTGGGCAGAACCTAATACACCAATATACCACCCATACGGAAAATGCAGACCGTCAACAATATGAAACAAGGGATCATAATATCACAATTCTCATGTAGAGCCACAAAACACCCTAATTCATGTTTAATGTGGGATAAAATGCCATAAATAAGTAAAAAATATAAACTTTTAATGTTGAGCACCTGATTCTCAAAGTGGACATATTCCAAACACTATAATGAAAATAAAATGATCGTTTCTACCTTTGTTGTCTGGTGACTTTGTTTTTCTGATCATGCTGGCCAAGTATCCGATTCTGCTGCTATCTGTCCTCTTAACTCCGTTTTCAGGGCTTCCTTTCCATTTATTTCTTTACTTTCTGCCTTTCTTCTTCATTTCTTGCCTTACATCCGTAAGTAAAAGCTGGGTCCTCTGCAGACTTGACTGCCCAGTGGATCCAGCTTCTGCCTATTTTCTCCATCGATGTGCAGGTTTTCTCCCTTTTCCCTCATCTTATCTCCTTCCTCTCTCTTCCCTCCCCTCCATCCATGCCCAGCATTTTTTCTCTCTCCCTTCCTCTCCATCCATGTGCATCTCCTTCCTCTGTCTTCCCTCCTCTCCATGCATGTCCAGAATTTCTCCCCTTCATTCATGTGCATCTCCTTCCTGTCTTCCCTTCCCTCCATCCATGTCCAGCAACCCTCCTCTCTCCCCTGTCCTCCATCCATCCAAGTCCACCAACCCTCTTCTCCCCTCTAGCCACCCATGCCCAGCAACCCTCCTCTCTCTCCCCTGCCTCCCCTCCATCCACCCATGTCCAGAAACCCTCCTCTCCCCTCTAGCCACCCACCCATTTCCAGCAAATCTTCTCTCCCCTGACCTCCCCTCCACCCATGTCCAGCAACCCTCCTCTGTCCCCTGCCATCCCCTCTATCCACCTATTCCAGCAACCCTCCTCTCTCCCCTGCCCTTCCATCCATCCATGTCCAGCAACCCTGTTCTCTCCCCTGCCCTCCATCCACCCATGTCCAGCAACCCTGCTCTCCCCTCTAGCCACCCACCCATGTCCAGCAACCCTCCTCTCTCCCCTGCCATCCCCTCTATCCACCCATTCCAGCAACCCTCCTCTCTCCCCTGCCATCCCCTGTATCCACCCATTCCAGCAACCCTCCTCTCTCCCCTGCCATCCCCTCTATCCACCCACCCATTCCAGCAACCCTCCTCTCCCCTGCCCTCCATGCACATCCAGCAATTCCCTTCTGTTTCCTGCCCCACTCCATCCATACCCAGCCCGATCCTCCTCTCCCCTGCCTCCATCCATCTGGGCCAGCGGCGCCCTGGGTCTCCCCTTTCCCTCCCCTTGCTTACTATCTGCCCCGTGCCATCTTTAATTTACCCTCTGCTCCGTCCCCAGCGTCGACTCGGCTGCATCATTTCAAAACCCACCCTGCTGCCCGTCTCTATTCTCCCCTCGTTCCCTTCGCGACGTGATTCGTGCTGCAGACAGAGTCCCGCCTTCTGACATCATTTCCTCGAGGGCGGGACTCTGTCTGCAGCACGAATCACGTCGCAAAGGGAGCGAGGGGAGAATAGAGACGGGCAACAGGGCGGGTTTTGAAATGATGCGGCCAATGCTGGGGATGGAGCGGAGGTAAATTAAAGATGGCGCGGGGCAGATAGTAATTAATGGAAAGGGAGGGAAGGGGACACTCACGGCGCCACTCGCCTGGCTGGGGAGGCTTAGCCTCCCCAAGCTTCTTATACCGGGCGCCTATGGTTGGGGGGCTCAGCTCCCAAAGTAAGGGAGCTATGCACGTGGGAGCTTTTCTGAAGTCCACCGCAGTGACCCCTTGGGTGGCTGGTTGGTGTCCTGGCATGTCAGGGGGGCCAGTGCACTAAAAATGCTGGCTCCTCCCACGGCCAAATGCCTTGAATTTGGCCGGGGTTTGAGATGGCTGACATAACTTTCCATTATCGCTGAAAAACAAACCCAGCCATCTCAAACCCGGCAAACTCCATGGCATTTGGCTGGGCTAAACCATATTATCGACAAAAAAGATGGTCGGCCATCTTTTTCGATAATACGGTTCCGGCCAGCTGTAGCGCCGCCGCCATCATAGATCGCTGGTGATCTATTTGGCCGGCGATGTTCGATTATGCCCCTCCACGTCTGATCTTCAAGGCCCTGAAAGGAAATGGCCCTGAGTATTTGAAGAATAGGATGATCCTCCACACACCGCCAAGGACACTAAGGTCCTCCTAAGGACTTTCACTAACTACACCCTCTCCAAAAGATATTACACAATGTGGTACCCGCAAGCGAGCCATCTCCGGAGTAGCCCCCACACTCTGGAATGCTTTGCCTGAAAGGCTCCGCTTAACACAAGACTATACTTCAGGAAGCAGATGAAAGCTTGGTTCTTCAACCAAGCTTTTAATGGAAGAAGTAACTAACTTCTTAGTCTCACTCACACACACAAGGATTGACTCGGGTTGCACATACTGCAGCGGGACATGTTTATCCACTCCTAACCTAACTGAGATAATATTTAACTATCTCTCTGACCTCATGTGCAACTTTCTTCAAATCAGTCACCTTACTTTCGAATTCTTCCTACTTTCTTACTCATCTATATGTTACAACTTTGCCTTACCCTTCACTACCAGTTATAATGTTCTATTATGTATTGTGTTGTCCTTGCAAGTAGTATACCATGCCATATTTTGTATTTGTTACTTGAATAGTTTTACTGCTGTAATTACCTAGTGCTCATGTTTGATCTATTCTTACTGTACACCGCCTTTAGTGAATTCCTTCAAAAAGGCGGTAAATAAATCCTAATAAATAAATTGTTATAGAATATGCTTTGATTTCCACGCAGAAATTAAGGCGCGATAGAATCCTGGGGAAAATGGATGCCAAGTTCCTAGAATTGGCCTTCCTGTGTACAGTTTCCTAGTGGTGGAAAAGCATGGCAGTAAATATCAACAGATTTCAAAGGATGGATTTTACGCCATGGTGTGGTGTAAAGTCCATCCTTTGAAATCTGTTGATAGTGATATCTACGGCCAGATTCTATAAATACAGCTGAAAATGGGCCCTCTCCCTTGGGAGGGGGCAAAACACGGCAAGCAGTTCCAAAAAAACCAAACCAACACAGTTCTTGAGGCTTCAGCACACAGCTCAAACCCCTTCAGCTTCTTTTAGGCTTTTTAGCCACAGTTCACACTCCACCTTCTTCCTGCTGGGCTCAGCCCACTCCGAGAAAATCTCTCATCCCTCTTCAACCAGAACTCTTTAAACTCAAAGTTCATTCACAGCCTGAGCTCTGGAAAACGAAAAGGCCCCACCCATCTGGGTCACTCTCTCTAAGCACTGACCCATTCTCCCACATGACCTTTCCTCTTTCCTCTCTTAGCCCAGTTACCATACCATGAAGTTACCTGGTCCCTTATTTTGTTACCTAAGGAGTGAGCCCAGGCTGAGAGGTCCATAGGCTCTTCCTCGCTCTCCTCTCTTTCTCTCTGCCCAGCTTCTTGATACTCCATGGGCTCCCCGTTCCACCCACTTTGCAGCTGTTCCTCTTTCCCTTGATTACCCTGCAGGGGCACCACCCTTTCCTTGTTAGAGTTCTCCCCCTGTTCCTGCTGGGGAAGGTAATCTCTGTACCAGGCTTTGCCCCGAGGTTGCTGGGAAATGTAGTCTCTTCCTCTCCTCCATTTTACAGGGGTCACGAACCTTTCTCTGCTCTCTCGGGGGATGCTGGGTAATGTAGTCCTTTTTCCTCCACCCTTTTCTAGGGGGCATTACTACTTCTCTCGCTCTCTGGGGATGGAATGGAGGCAAGGCTCTGTTCTGCCTGTGTCTGCTCGTGAGCCGCCTCCCTTCTTCCTCTTCCACTTCCATCTTATCTACCCCCAGGTCCTCTCCTTCACATGATCTAGGCATTGCCCCCTGCCCCAGCATACCTCTAGATAGCAGGGAGGAGAGAGCAGGCATCACTTCCTCCTCCCGGGTGGCATAATCAAAACGGGATGCACTGGCTGGGGTCTAACACTAAATATTACCTTATTTAGTAGTTAGGCTATGCCCAATGAATCCCAGAATGCAGTGGGAGGGGCAAGGTGCTACCATTTTGATGACGCCGCCTGGGAGAGAGGAGTGAAGGAAGCCTGCTCCCTCCTCTCTGCTATTTAGAGGTATGCTGAGTGGGGGCGGGGCAACCAGGCCTGACCTCGGGGTGGGGGGTCTAGTTAGACCAGGAGTCCCACTGGCCCACTGGGGCCTTGACTACACTTTTTTTTTTTCTGGGGGGGGTGGGGGCTCATGGTCCACTGGACCACCAGGGCTTTTTGTGAGGTGGGCCAGGGTGCCTGGATCACTAGGGCTCCTTGTGAGGGGTGAACAGAAAGCCCGTTCAGGGCAGGGTAGTTGGGTTGGTGGGAGAGAATGGTGTCCTTAGACAATCCATCTTTCAACCAACACTTCTAACGCTGCCTTGGACCTGGCATTGTTTTTGCTGGCGCTAAATGTGCCTGACAGCTTTTTTTTTTTTTTAGCACACTGCGGAATACGGAATTATCTTATTTAAATGCATTTACATGTATTTAAATATGATCTACAATAATAGTTTCAGCGTGGGTGCTGAAAACATTAGAGCACTGGCGGCACACTAATACTGGCGCCACTGTTAGGTTTTGAGCATCGGGGCCTCTGTTCTTTAATCCAGCTGCTTCTGCTGTTTCTGCCCTAGTTTATATCCACCCCCCTCTTCCAGCTCCACAGTTCCACTTCCTTGTTGTCAACAAATTTAGCCCTAGATTTACTCAATACATTTATTACTGTATTGAAAAATCTTGTTTTATTGAAATGGTGCTGTGTCAAAATTGGCTTTGTATGCTTGCTTCCATACCAGCAGGAGATTAATGCCTCACACCCAGTTTTCCTTGGTGAGAATAGTGGAGGCTATTCAGGCCCAGAACTTGATGAGGTTGGCAGCTGAGATAATTAAGTCTGGCCCAAGATGCCTTGACAGTAGAGAAAAATTAGTCTGGGAGTTTGATGAGAGTCAACTATCTCCCTGGTTTGATGATGCTGGTGGCAGTGTTGAAAGGAAGTGTGGTGAGGCTCTGAGGGAAAGAGTAGCCTGAACAGCCCACTACTATGCTAACAAGTCCATTAACTGGGTATGTTGTGTGAATTTGAGCCTCATGTTCTAGTCTCCCTCCGCCCATTCCTGTCATAAAGTACACAGAGTTCACCTTCTGCTTCCCTGCTGTTTTTCAACAGATATTTTTTGTCACTGTAATAAAATGCTTGAAGCTGTAACAGCCAGTGAAACAGATGGTTCAAACAGATTTGGATTGCTGTTTCCTTAAAAGAATTTGTTGATTTGGAATGGCTTTCACTTTACAAAGGGGATGGAAGGAAATCAAACTGATATAATCGACCTTTAATTTCCTGTGGATGGGCTGGGTGCATAATTTTCTTTCCCGCTGGTTGTGAAAAGCTTGGGGGCAGGTTGTGTGTAGTTTAAGTGAAGCGGCAATGAACATAGTATAACATGAAGTAGGCAAATGTTCGTATAATACATATCAGTATAGTAAAAGAGATATCTATCTCTGGTTATAAAGAGATTATGTGTGCCTGTGCTTGTTTAGGGCTTCTATGATGTGTCAGAACTGTATTCTTTTGCAAGAGGCCCTTTTACAAAGCCGCGGTAAAGTGACCTACGATAGTGTGGGCGCATTTGGCGTGCGCTGGGCTACTTTTTACTGCGTCTGGGGAAAAGGCCCTTTTTAAAGGTCCGGGAAATGGGTGTGTGCAAAAATTAAAACTAGTGCTCCCCTATTTACGGCCTGAGCCCTTACCGCCAGCCATTGACCTAACGGTAAGAGCTCACACGCTACCCATGTGGTAACCACGCAGCGTGCGCCAATGTGGCCGTGCTGCTGATTACTGCTGGGAACACCCTGCACTAGAAAATAGAAAAAATGATTTCTACTGCAGGATTTGGTTCACGGCAAACTTGGAATTACCACCAGGCGCATTCGCTACCCCGGCGGTAGTTCCAATTTGGCATGTGCAACCCGCATGTTAGCCCTCCCACGGCTATAAAGATTATGCTCCTAAATTTTACGCCCCTAAATTTATGCTCCTAAATTATGAGCGTAATCTATTTTGGAGCACAGATTAGGATCATAATTTAGGAACATAAATTTCATGGCGCGTAAATTAAAGAGCATAACCTTTATAGAATAAGACCCCTCATTTAGGAAAAATTGCCTAAAGCAGGATGCACTAAAGCGTTTTCTGTTAGTTTTGCCTTTTGCGCATGGAGACCACACAAAATGTATTTATTTTTTGGGAGGGGGTGTATCAGGGGCAGAGAATGGACATGGAAGCACTTTTGAGCTAGCTCACTGATGTTAGTGTGTGCTAACTGAATATTGCTGACAATGTGGGAGCCCTTATCCCCAGATTCTATATAAGGTGCGGCGAGTAGTTCGTGTTAAATTGTACGTGTGGCCAACTTATGTGCATTAATTAACAAGCCAATTAATGATGATAGTTGGCTGATAACCAATTATCATCACTAATTGGCAATAATTGGAATTTACGCATGCTTTTTAAGTATAAGTGTAAATTCCAACACATGGAAATGAAAGGGGGTGTGGCTATGGAAGGAGTATAGGTGTACCTGAGGTGTAAATCACATTTACGTGCATTGTTATAGAATTTGGGGGAATGCTTGTACATTTTGGTGCAGATATTTATACCACTACTACTACTACTACTACTTATCATTTCTATAGCGCTACTAGATGTACGCAGCGCTGTACACTTGAACATGAAGAGACAGTCCCTGCTCGACAGAGCTTACAATCTAATTAGGACAGACAAACAGGACAAACAAGAGATAAGGGAATATTAAAGTGAGGGTGATAAAATAAGGGTTCTGAACAAATGAATAAGGGTTAGGAGTTAAAAGCAGCATCAAAAAGGTGGGCTTTTAGCTTAAATTTGAAGGCGGCCAGAGAAGGAGCTTGACGTATCGGCTCAGGAAGTCTATTCCAGGCATATGGTGCAGTAAGATAAAAGGAACAGAGTCTGGAGTTAGTAGTGGAGGAGAAGGGTGCAGATAAGAGAGATTTACCCAGTGAACGAAGTTCCGGGGAAGAATGTAGGGAGAGATAAGAGTGGAGAGGTACTGAGGAGCTGCAGAGTGAATGCACTTATAGGTCAATAAGAGGAGTTTGAACTGTATGCGGAAACGGATAGGAAGCCAGTGAAGTGACTTGAGGAGAGGGCTAATATGAGCATAACGACACTGGCGGAATATTAGTCGTGCAGCAGAATTTGTAACAGATTGAAGAGGAGAGCGATGGTTAAGTGGGAGACCTGTGAGAAGCAAGTTGCAATAGTCTAAGCGAGAGTTGATAAGAGTGTGGATGAGGGTTCTGGTAGTGTGCTCAGAAAGGAAAGGGCAAATTTTGCTGATATTATAGAGAAACGACAGGTTTTAGCAGTTTGCTGAATATGTGCAGAGAAGGAGAGGGAGGAATCGAAGATGACCCCAAGGTTACGAGCTGATGAGACAGGATGGATGAGAGTGTTATCCACAGAAATAGAGGAGAGGTTGGTTTAGGGGGAAAGATAAGAATGCGTAAATGATCACGCCTAAATGTAAATGCATTCCCTCGGCCTATGTGCTAGTCTATAAATCGCGTCTTACTGTAGATGTAGTTTATGGAATAGTGCTAGGCATGTTATTCCAACACACCTACATTTTGGATGCCTTATACAGAATGTTGCCCTCAGTGTCTCCTAAATAGGAGATGGTAAAGGCTCCTGGGTTCATGGTTTTTTTTTTTCTACTCCCACAGGCTAATGCTAAAATCAGTGTGCAGCCAGAAAATGAAATAGTTGAAAAAATGCCAAATGTACGATGGTGCTAGAAATGGACTCAGTGAATGGGAAAGTCCCAGGCTAGGTCGCGCTAAGCCCATTTACTAGCACAGCTTACTAAAAAGACTCCTAAGGGCAGTCAATTCTGGTTATTTATTTATTTGTTACATTTGAATCCCACATTTTCCCACCTATTTGCAGGCTCAATGTGACTTACAAAATACCATAAAGGCGTTTGCCAAGTCCGGTATGAACAAATACAGTAATGTTGTGGTAGAATAAGGTTTGTGTGTACAGACACATTAGGGAATCGTAGAGAGGAAGAGTTATTATATGTCCATTATGAGCTTTGGTTTCGTTGTGTTGCAGGGTACAGGCATTTAAGTTGGGTCGGTAGGGTATGCCTTTTTGAACAGGTTAGTTTTTAATGATTTCCGGTAGTTTAGGTGATCATAAGTTGTTTTCACGGCGTTTGGTAATGCGTTCCATAGTTGTGTGCTTATGTAGGAAAAGCATAGGTTATTGGATACACAAATGATAATAATTTTTAAAAAGTGACAGCAAACACATTTTCCCCCAGATTCTATATAACGCATCTAGAGTTATGCGCAGTTATGCATGTAAATCTAGGCGTACTCTATAACTACACACGTAGATTGTTTTAACAAGCTGTTAAGCGTTGTTAGCGCATAACAAGCAGTAACAAGCGCTAATTGGCAAAAATTTGAATTTATGTGCATACATTGCTAAGTGTATTCTGTAATATACTGCACCTAAATTCTAATGCGCACAGGCAAAAAGGGGCATGCTTAGGGCCATGGAAATGGGCATTTTGTGGGTGTTCCAAAATCTATTCACATTGTTATAAAATATGGGCAGGTATGCATAAATCTATGCGCTACCAGCTTTTTGTTGGCATAAACGGACATGCGTAGACTTAGTCACACGAACTGTGCCTAAGCATATTCTAAATACCGCACGTAGATTTTCATGTGGTATTTAGAATACGCATAGGCGTAATTGCCTAACGTGCATTAATTTTAGGTGCCATATATAGAATCAGGCCCTTTATGGGAGTAATTTCATAAAAGGATGCCTATGTGAGAAGTCCAAAAAGTCACCTATTGAGCCTATTTTTAAAAGGCACTACATGTGAAAATTCCAAACTGAACTAAATATATATATATATATATATATATATATATATATATCTATCATCAAACTTCAACCAATATAATGGATTATTAAGCTTCATGTGAAGCCTTAGAATCCAGACAAGTTACCTGATAGTAGGGTCCACCTTGGGACTCAGCACCCAAGAAAAAGATCTAGGTGTCACTGTAGACAATACGCTAAAATCTTCTGGCCAAAAAAGTAAACAGGATGCTAGGAATTATTAGAAAAGGGATGGTAAGTAAGACCAAGAATACTATAATGCGTCTGTATCGCTTCATGATGCGACATCACCTTGAGTATTATGCAGGGGCATATCTGCGTGTGGCCACGGGGGCCTGTGTCCTTGCAGATTTCGCCCTGGACCCCCCTCCCGCTGTCAACCCTCCCCCGCCGAGGTCCACTTCCTCCTGCTGCTGCCTTTAAAAAAAGAGATTGCTGAGAGGGGATATGATTGATGTCTACAAAATCCTGAGTGATGTAGAACAGATAAAACTGAATCGATTTTTTTTAATCTTTCAAAAAGTACAAAGACAAGGGGGCACTCAATGAAGTTCCATGGAAATACTTTTAAAATAAATAGGAGGACATATTTTTTCACTCAAATAATAGTTAAGCTCTGGAACTTGTTGCCGGAGGTTGTGGTAACAGTGGGCAGCATATCTGGGTTTAAAAAAAGGTTTGGACGAGTTCCTGGAGGAAATGTCCGTAGTCTGCTATTGAGATAGACATGGGGAAAAACCACTGCTTGCCCTGGGATTGGTAGCATGGAATGCTTCTACTATTTGGGTTTCTGACAGGCACTTCTGACCTGGATTGGCCACTGTTGGAAGCAGGATACTGGACTAGATGGACCATTGGTCTGACCCTGTATGGCTATTCTTATGTTCTAATTAAGTTCCTCAAAACAACATAAGCAGTTATTTTCTTATGAGAGTGAGTGCAAGACTTTTGTTGGCTGGGATCCGTTTGCTCTCTTGGCCCGATGCTCAGAACTCCTGTGGTAAGCAGAAACTATACTGCCGGAACAGCACAGAAAATTAGCTCGCCAATGCTCAAAGGAAATGGTATGCAAATTATATGCGTGCCTTTAAAGCGAAAGCAAGGAGGAAGGACATGCTTGGTGCCTGCACAGAAGAGTTTTGTAGTAAGCCCATCTCCTGTGCGCATGCGCCAGGCAAACCTGAATGTGAAGTGTCTGTTGTCTGCACCTTTAAATATAAGCTTTTCCATTTTTTTTTTAAACTTGGAAGGTCTATATTTAAATGCAGGAAACACGCACCAATGTGTGCTCTTACTGGCTAACTTAGCCCCAGATATTCAGTGCCAGGCCCTGAATTTCTGCAGGTACAGCCGATATGCAGTACCATACCTACGTAGCTAATTCCTTTTGTGCAGTCCAACTTGGTCTGGTTAACTATGCAGGCGGCTAACATGAGTATCACCAGTACCTGCATAATTCCTGGTTCCTCCTCAGCTTCACCCTCAGACTGTGTTGGCTCTATCCGGCAAGGGCCACAGCAGTCAGACCAGATTTTCTGCAACACTGTGTGGTTAAGTTCTGATGAAAATCTCAGGATGGCCCCTCACTGTGATTTAACTGGGTAAGGAGCCTCTCCCGACTCGTTAAATCATTCCGAATGTTATAGCCAAGGCAATGGGTGGTTAAGGGATTTGCCCAAGATCATTAGTCTACTCTTCCACTCATGTTTAGGTTGGAGGAGGAACCAATATGCATATAATCTATTTTGCAATCTATTTTATTTATTGATTGATTGAGTTGGATTTATTAACCACTTCTATGAAGAGATTCACCCAAGGCAATAAATTATTGAAGCTCATTTGCACTAATTTGCACGCTTACCTCCCTGTGCACTATTTTATAATACTGGGTGCCTAAATCTTATAACACACTACTCAAAAGGAGTGTGGCCAGGGGAGTGGCATAGGCGGGTCAGGGGCATTCCAGAAATGTGCACGCAATGTTATAGAATAGCTCATTTACACACCAATGTGCCATGATTTGGGCACTGGCATTTACACCAGGTTTCAGCTGCCATAAATACGGGCACTCAACTTTGGGTGCAGGAATTGGCTCTAAGTGCTATTCTGAAGCGCCCTTTATAGAATAGTGCATAGCGCCAATTTATAACCACAATTTATAGAATTCTCCCTATCCCTCAGATTCTGTATAGTGCAACTTGAATTGCGTGCGCAATTCAGGTCATATTCTGTATTGCACACGCAACTTAATCTTAACGCCAATCAGCACCGATAATTGCCAATTAACAAGCAATTATTGACACTAACTGGCTTTAATTAGAATTTATGCGCACAACTTGCTATTCTATTAAGTGATTTGCATAAATTCTAATATGCATTGATGACAAGGGGGCGTGGAATGGGCGGAATGTGGGTGTTTCTATAAATTATGTGCGTTGTTATAGAATACACCCACTCGGTGCCCAACTTAGTCACTTTACACCAAGTTTTACTTGGCGTAAATTCCCGCAACTACATTTAGTCGCGTAGACGGGCCCTTGTCGAATTCTATAAACCACTCCTAACTTTACGTGTAGTATATGGAATACGCCTAGGCGTAATTTTTTTGGTGCTGATTTATAAGGCGCCATATATGGAATCTAGCTCTGTATCTGTTACAGGGTACTTTGCAAATATGTGAACGGTTTGAAAATCCAGCCCCCCCTCCCCACATGTCTTTTTGTTTTTTCCTTCCCTTTTGTTTTCCAAGCATATACCCTGACATGAACCACAATGTGTGAGACATTTTGCAACAACTTTAGCCCCCCTGTTACAAAATCGCATGGTAGTGCCAACACAGCCCATTCTTTGACTGGGCTGCGTCAGCATTACCACAGCAGCAACCACTTAGCACAGCTTTGTAAAATGGGGGGTTATTTTGATATGAAAATCAAAACAAAATGAGTAAGGAATATGTATTTTTAGAAGAATATTTATATAGTTTAATTTGTCTTCATCTCAGCAGCTGCTGTTACCATCCCGTCATCTGTGTTTCCCTGTTTTATGAGGTTTTTTTTTTGTTTCTGTGTGCCAGAACACGACTGTTAATTTAATAGATGTCTGGCTGAGTTTCAGTGAATGGTGCCTGATGAAATGAGAAATACATTTTATTATCAGATTTGTTTGCCCTCCCCCCTCCCCCCCCCCTTATTTTTTTAAAGCCTTTTGTTGAATTGAGATTACCAGGTTTCTTCACACCTGGAACACCTTCGGGAATCAGTCATTATAGCATTTAAAATAAAGTAGAAAAGAGAAGGGAAAAAAGTATTTAAAAAAACTGAAAATCTGGTGCTTGTTGAAATAGCAACTGTGCTGTTGTAAATTATTTTTAATGAAATGACAGCTAAATAAATCTTGAAAACAATATTTTCATAACTATATAAACATGTTTGTCAGCAGTGCAGTATTTAAGAACATAAGATGTGCCAGGCTGGCTCAGACCAGTGGCTCATCAAGGCTAGCAACCCAGTCTCTGACGGTGGCCAACATGGCTTGCTTGGAAGACAAAAAACAACCAATCCTTTTAACTAAATTTAAAATTCTATATTTAACACCAAGAAATGAATAAAGAAACTGTGATGACACATTGAGGGGCATTTTCGATATGATGTTTAAATCCAATTTTGGGCGTTTTGCAAAAAATGCGCAAAAATCAAGTGGCAAACATGAGGACGCACTGAGCAAAAACAAATCTAGCAAATGGTCATTTTCGAAACAAAATAATAGATGTTTTTCTAGTTCAGTTTCGAAAATGACCATTTGCTAGATTTGTTTTTGCTCAGTGCGTCCTCATGTTTGCCACTATCTTTTAGGACCAAAGTTCAAGGGAAAAACACACATTGGAATATATTGGTGGCCAGCTTTCTTAGTAGGCTGGCCACACAGACATCCCAGCAGAGCAGTGGGATGTCTGTGGACTTCACATGAAAGGTTCCAGGTACACATCTCCTCATAATCCCTTTATATTGTATGGTGAGCCCTCCAAAACCCACCAAAAAGCCTACTATAGCCAACTGTACACCACTACAATAGCCATTATGTCTGCAGGTGTCACCTATATGTGGGTACAGTAGGGTTTTTGGTGGATTTTGGAGGGCTCACCCTTTCACCACAAGTGTAATAGTTAGAGTGGGATATGGGCCTGGGTTCAGTTTGCCTGCCAGATGTTTGACCTGGGGGTGGGAGGGAGGAAGATTATCATTCCATTAAGGAAGGGAAGGGGGTGGTATTTGATATACCACATTTCTGTGGATACAAGAAAAGCAGTTTAAGCGAATGCTACATACCTGTAGAAGGTATTCTCCGAGGACAGCAGGCTGATTGTTCTCACTGATGGGTGACGTCCACGGCAGCCCCTCCAATCGGAATCTTCACTAGCAAAGTCCTTTGCTAGTCCTCGCGCGCCCGCGCGCACCGCGCATGCGCAGCCGTCTTCCCGCCCGAAACCGGCTCGAGCCGGCCAGTCCAGTATGTAGCAAGACAATACAAGGGAAGACACAACTCCAAAGGGGAGGCGGGCGGGTTTGTGAGAACAATCAGCCTGCTGTCCTCGGAGAATACCTTCTACAGGTATGTAGCATTCGCTTTCTCCGAGGACAAGCAGGCTGCTTGTTCTCACTGATGGGGTATCCCTAGCCCCCAGGCTCACTCAAAACAACAACCATGGTCAATTGGACATAACTGAGATTGACCTAAAAAATTTACCAACTAACTGAGAGTGCAGCCTGGAACAGAACAAACAGGGCCCTCGGGGGGTGGAGTTGGATCCTAAAGCCCAAACAGGTTCTGAAGAACTGACTGCCCGAACCGACTGTCGCGTCGGGTATCCTGCTGCAGGCAGTAATGAGATGTGAATGTGTGGACAGATGACCACGTCGCAGCTTTGCAAATTTCTTCAATAGAGGCTGACTTCAAGTGGGCTACCGACGCAGCCATGGCTCTAACATTATGAGCCGTGACATGACCCTCAAGAGCCAGCCCCGCCTGGGCGTAAGTGAAGGAAATGCAATCTGCTAGCCAATTGGATATGGTGCGTTTCCCCACAGCCACTCCCCTCCTATTGGGATCAAAAGAAACAAACAATTGGGCGGACTGTCTGTTGGGCTGTGTCCGCTCCAAATAGAAGGCCAATGCTCTCTTGCAGTCCAATGTGTGCAGCTGACGTTCAGCAGGGCAGGAATGAGGACGGGGAAAGAATGTTGGCAAGACAATTGACTGGTTCAGATGGAACTCCGACACGACCTTTGGCAAGAACTTAGGGTGAGTGCGGAGGACTACTCTGTTATGATGAAATTTGGTGTAAGGGGCCTGGGCTACCAGGGCCTGAAGCTCACTGACTCTACGAGCTGAAGTAACTGCCACCAAGAAAATGACCTTCCAGGTCAAGTACTTCAGATGGCAGGAATTCAGTGGCTCAAAAGGAGGTTTCATCAGCTGGGTGAGAACGACATTGAGATCCCATGACACTGTAGGAGGCTTGACAGGGGGCTTTGACAAAAGCAAACCTCTCATGAAGCGAACAACTAAAGGCTGTCCTGAGATCGGCTTACCTTCCACATGGTAATGGTATGCACTGATTGCACTAAGGTGAACCCTTACAGAGTTGGTCTTGAGACCAGACTCAGACAGGTGCAGAAGGTATTCAAGCAGGGTCTGTGTAGGACAAGAGCGAGGATCTAGGGCCTTGCTGTCACACCAGACGGCAAACCTCCTCCATAAAAAGAAGTAACTCCTCTTAGTGGACTCTTTCCTGGAAGCAAGCAAGATGCGGGAGACACCCTCTGACAGACCCAAAGAGGCAAAGTCTACGCTCTCAACATCCAGGCCGTGAGAGCCAGGGACCGGAGGCTGGGATGCAGAAGAGCCCCTTCGTCCTGCGTGATGAGGGTCGGAAAACACTCCAATCTCCACGGTTCTTCGGAGGATAACTCCAGAAGAAGAGGGAACCAGATCTGACGCGGCCAAAAAGGAGCAATCAGAATCATGGTGCCTCGGTCTTGCTTGAGTTTCAACAAAGTCTTCCCCACCAGAGGAATGGGAGGATAAGCATACAGCAGGCCCTCCCCCCAATCCAGGAGGAAGGCATCCGATGCCAGTCTGCCGGGGGCCTGAAGCCTGGAACAGAACTGAGGGACTTTGTGGTTCGCTCGAGATGCGAAGAGATCCACCAAGGGGGTGCCCCACGCTTGGAAGATCTGGCGCACCACTCGGGAGTTGAGCGACCACTCGTGAGGTTGCATAATCCTGCTCAACCTGTCGGCCAGACTGTTGTTTACACCTGCCAGATATGTGGCTTGGAGCCCCATGCCGTGACGGCGAGCCCAGAGCCACATGCTGACGGCCTCCTGACACAGGGGGCGAGATCCGGTGCCCCCCTGCTTGTTGACATAGTACATGGCAACCTGGTTGTCTGTCTGAATTTGGATAATTTGGTGGGACAGCCGATCTCTGAAAGCCTTCAGAGCGTTCCAGATCGCTCGCAACTCCAGGAGATTGATCTGTAGACCGCGTTCCTGGAGGGACCAGCTTCCTTGGGTGTGAAGCCCATCGACATGAGCTCCCCATCCCAGGAGAGACGCATCCATGGTCAGCACTTTTTGTGGCTGAGGAATTTGGAAAGGACGTCCCAGAGTCAAATTGGACCAAATCGTCCACCAATACAGGGATTCGAGAAAACTCGTGGACAGGTGGATCACGTCTTCTAGATCCCCAGCAGCCTGAAACCACTGAGAAGCTAGGGTCCATTGAGCAGATCTCATGTGAAGGCGGGCCATGGGAGTCACATGAACTGTGGAGGCCATGTGGCCCAGCAATCTCAACATCTGCCGAGCTGTGATCTGCTGGGACGTTCGCACCCGCGAGACGAGGGACAACAAGTTGTTGGCTCTCGTCTCTGGGAGATAGGCGCGAGCCGTCCGAGAATCCAGCAGAGCTCCTATGAATTCGAGTCTCTGTGCTGGGAGAAGATGGGACTTTGGGTAATTTATCACAAACCCCAGTAGCTCCAGGAGGCGAATAGTCATCTGCATGGACTGCAGGGCTCCTGCCTCGGACGTGTTCTTCACCAGCCAATCGTCGAGATATGGGAAGACGTGCACCCCCAGCCTGCGAAGTGCTGCTGCTATTACAGCCAAGCACTTTGTGAACACCCTGGGCGCAGAGGCGAGCCCAAAGGGTAGCACACAGTACTGGAAGTGACGTGTGCCCAGCTGAAATCGCAGATACTGTCTGTGAGCTGGCAGTATCGGGATGTGTGTGTAGGCATCCTTCAAGTCCAGAGAGCATAGCCAATCGTTTTCCTGAATCATGGGAAGTAGGGTGCCCAGGGAAAGCATCCTGAACTTTTCTTTTACGAGATATTTGTTCAGGGCCCTTAGGTCTAGGATGGGACGCATCCCCCCTGTTTTCTTTTCTACAAGGAAGTACCTGGAATAGAATCCCAGCCCTTCTTGCCCGGATGGCACGGGCTCGACCGCATTGGCGCTGAGAAGGGCGGAGAGTTCCTCTGCAAGTACCTGCTTGTGCTGGAAGCTGTAAGACTGAGCTCCCGGTGGACAATTTGGAGGTTTTGAGGCCAAATTGAGGGTGTATCCTTGCCGGACTAGTTGCAGAACCCACTGATCGGAGGTTATAAGAGGCCACCTTTGGTGAAAAGCTTTCAACCTCCCCCCGACCGGCAGGTCGCCCGGCACGGACACTTGGATGTCGGCTATGCTCTGCTGGAGCCAGTCAAAAGCTCGCCCCTTGCTTTTGCTGGGGAGCCGCGGGGCCTTGCTGAGGCGCACGCTGCTGACGAGAGTGAGCGCGCTGGGGCTTAGCCTGGGCCGCAGGCTGTCGAGAAGGGGGATTGTACCTACGCTTGCCAGAAGAGTAGGGAACAGTCCTCCTTCTCCCAAAAAATCTTCTACCTGTAGAGGCAGAGGCTGAAGGCTGCCGGCGGGAGAACTTGTCGAATGCGGTGTCCCGCTGGTGGAGATGCTCTACCACCTGCTCGACCTTCTCTCCAAAAATATTGTCCGCACGGCAAGGCGAGTCCGCAATCCGCTGCTGGAGTCTATTCTCCAGGTCGGAGGCACGCAGCCATGAGAGCCTGCGCATCACCACACCTTGAGCAGCGGCCCTGGACGCAACATCAAAGGTGTCATACACCCCTCTGGCCAGGAATTTTCTGCACGCCTTCAGCTGCCTGACCACCTCCTGAAAAGGCTTGGCTTGCTCAGGGGGGAGCGCATCAACCAAGCCCGCCAACTGCCGCACATTGTTCCGCATGTGTATGCTCGTGTAGAGCTGGTAAGACTGGATTTTGGCCACGAGCATAGAGGAATGGTAGGCCTTCCTCCCAAAGGAGTCTAAGGTTCTAGAGTCTTTGCCCGGGGGCGCCGAAGCATGCTCCCTAGAACTCTTAGCCTTCTTTAGGGCCAGATCCACAACTCCAGAGTCGTGAGGCAACTGGGTGCGCATCAGCTCTGGGTCCCCATGGATCCGGTACTGGGACTCGATCTTCTTGGGAATGTGGGGATTACTTAATGGCTTGGTCCAGTTCGCAAGCAATGTCTTTTTCAGGACATGGTGCAAGGGAACAGTGGACGCTTCCTTAGGTGGAGAAGGATAGTCCAGGAGCTCAAACATTTCAGCCCTGGGCTCGTCCTCCACAACCACCGGGAAGGGGATGGCCTTAGACATCTCCCGGACAAAGGAAGCGAAAGACAGACTTTCAGGAGGAGAAAGCTGTCTTTCAGGGGAGGGAGTGGGATCAGAAGGAAGACCCTCAGACTCCTCGTCAGAGAAATATCTGGGGTCTTCCTCTTCTTCCCACGAGGCCTCACCTTCGGTGTCAGACACAAGTTCACGAACCTGTGTCTGCAACCTCGCCCGGCTCGACTCAGTGGAGCCACGTCCACGATGGGGGCGTCGAGAGGTAGACTCCCTCGCCCGCATCGGCGAAGCTCCCTCCGCCGACGTAGTCGGGGAGCCTTCCTGGGAGGTGGCCGCAGTCGGCACCGCACGCTGGTACCGACGTCGGGGACCTCACCCCGGGCGATGGGCCAGCCGGCGCCACGCTCGACGGTACCGGAGGCGCAAGCACCGCTGGTACCGGAGGGGTAGGGCGCAACAGCTCTCCCAGAATCTCTGGGAGAACGGCCCGGAGGCTCTCGTTCAGAGCGGCTGCAGAGAAAGGCATGGAGGTCGATGCAGGCGTCGACGTCAGAACCTGTTCCGGGCGTGGAGGCTGTTCCGGGCTGAACAGAGGGTGAGCGGTCCTCTCGGTGCCGATGCCTGCTGGGTGCCGACTCCCTCGGCGACCCAGAGCTCTCGGTGCCGACGCGGGGAGGAGACCGGTGTCGATGCTTCTTCGACTTCTTCCGAAGCATGTCACCGGAGCTCCCCGGCACCGACGAGGAGGACGTAGAATCCAGCCGTCGCTTCCTCGGGCCCGAGGTCGAAGGAGGTCGATCTCGGGGGGGCTGTACCGCAGGAGCCCTCAGGGTAGGGGGAGACCCACCCGAAGGCTCACCGCCACCAGCAGGGGAATGGACAGCCCTCACCTGCACTCCTGACGATGCACCACCGTCCGACGACATCAACAGACGAGGTCCCGGTACCACCGACGTCGATGCAGCTATCCGATGTCTCGGCGCCGATGCAGAGGGCCGATGCCTCGATGCACTCGATGCACTGGCGGCCGAGGATGAAGGTCTGGACGCTGACGACGTCGATGCACTCGATGACCTTGGTGTCGATGCCGACGAAGAGCCCGAGAACAAAACGTTCCACTGGGCCAATCTCGCTACCTGAGTCCGCCTTTGTAACAGGGAACACAGACTACAGTTCTGAGGACGGTGCTCGGCCCCCAGACACTGAAGACACGACGAGTGCCTATCAGTGAGCGAGATTACCCGGGCGCACTGGGTGCACTTCTTGAAGCCGCTGGAAGGCTTCGATGTCATGGGCGGAAAAATCACGCCGGCGAAATCAAAATCCGAAATGGCGAATTTGAGCACCAAAAAGTTTTAGGGAGAAAATCTCGACCGAGGCCGAAAAGAGGCCTACCCCGACGACGAAAGAAAACTTACCGGGGCAAAGACTGAAAAATACGGGAAGGGACAAACGAAGCCCGGGGGGCTTCCGGAGCACTTCCCAACAATTTTTTTAAGATTTTCCGAAGAAAACACACGTCAACGAAAAAAGGACGCGCGAGGTCGACTTTCCGGGGCTCGACACGGCGAAAACACGACCGTACCGAGTGCGGACAAAAGAAGACTGGCCGGCTCGAGCCGGTTTCGGGCAGGAAGACGGCCGCGCATGCGCGGTGCGCGCGGGCGCGCGAGGACTAGCAAAGGACTTTGCTAGTGAAGATTCCGATTGGAGGGGCTGCCGTGGACGTCACCCATCAGTGAGAACAAGCAGCCTGCTTGTCCTCGGAGAACATATTATATACAGGTACTTATTTTGTGCCTGGAGCAATGGAGGGTTACGTCACTTGCTCAGATTCTCAAGGAACTGCAGTGGGAAATAAATAATAAATGAAGAAAATACGTTGATTGTGTGATTAATCACGATTAAAAAATGTTTAAATGGATGAAAATTTTTTAATCAAAATGCAGCTCTAGCTGGTATTCTATAACCTTGGCCCTTAGATACTTTAGTGTTTAGTGTGTTCCTTCTAGGGGTGTGGATGTGGGAAGTACATGGGTGGGTCAGTGGCATGCCTAGTACTGACAGCAGTTAGGCGCAAGTATTTACATCAGCCATTGAGCTACTCTTGCGCCTAAAGATAGGTGCGTTATTGCAAAATTACACTAGTATTCTATAATGGCATGATTACGTGCACTTTAATCACTCAGGGGCCCATTTACTAAGCTGTGCAGGTGTCTATGCATGCCCAACATGCGTCAATTTGAAGTTACTGCCCGGCTACCGCATGGCCCTTGCGGTAATTTCATTTTTGAAGCGCGTCTACTACGCACGCTGGAAAATAATTTTTATTTTCTGGCGCGTGGCAGAAACCGGGTGGTAATTGTCATTCTATGCACATAGACGATTACCGCACAGTTAATGTGTGAGACCTTGCCGCTAAGTCAATGGCTGGCGGTAAGGTCTCAGACCCAAAATGGACACACGCCAATTTTTATTTTGCCGCACGTCCATTTTCAGTCAAAATTAAAAAAGGCCTTTTTTACAGGCGCACTGAAAAATGGATCTGCGCGCGCCCAAAACACACGCCTACAGTAGTGCAACCCGTCTTTTGGCGCACCTTAGTAAATGAACCCCTTAAATTTAGGCTGGATATTCAAAATTTTGACAATTAAATTTCAGATTCGCCATCAAAGTAATATCAGAAACAGCCGCAAATCGAAACGTGGCTGTGTCAGACAGGTGATTTTTGTACCAGGAAAAATCATTATTAAAGAATTTTGTAACCATATTGCTTTGTTTTCTTGATTTTTTTTTTCCAACTCTATTTTCTGACTATGGACTGTATGTTGGTTTTTTGCCTTTGACGTTTTTTTTTTTTTAACTTATTTATGCAATATATCATGTAGCCTTTCTTGATATCTTTCTTGGACACTGGGAATTATTTAATTTTGTTTTTTAATATTGGTGTTTCACAACTTGTTCATTGAGACAAAAGAAGTTGGTTTGTCAATATGCCCATAACAGTTTAATGCTTTTTCCTTTTTGTTTTTTCCCCTTCCTTTTGCAAAATATAAGAACATAAGAATAGCCATAGTGGGTCAGACCAATGGTCCATCCAGCCCAGTATCCTGCTTCCAATAGTGACTAATCCAAGTCACAAGTACTTGAAAGAATCCCAGATAGTAGCAACATTTCATGCTACCAGTCCCATGGCAAGCAGTGGCTTCATGTCTGCCTCTAGCAGACTATAGGCTTTTCCTCCAGGAACTTGTCCAAACCTTTTTTAAACCCACATACGCTAACCGCTGTTACCACATTCTCTGGCAACGAGTTTCAGAGCTTAACTATTCTTTGAGTGAAAAAATATTTCCTCCTATTTGTTGTAAAAGTATTTCCTTGTAATTTCATTGAGTGTCACCTGGTCTTTGTACTTTTTGAAAGCGTAAAAATTCAGTTCAATACTACAAGTTCTACACCACTCAGGATTTTATAGACCTCAGTCATATCTCCCCTCATCCGTCTCTTTTCCAAGCTAAAGAGCCCTAACCTCTTTAGCCTTGCCTCATATGAGAGGAGTTCATCCCCTTTATCATTTGGTCGCTCTTCTTTGAACCTTTTCTGATTTCGCGATATCTTTTCTAAGATACGGTGACCAGAATTAAATGCAATACCCTAGAGGCCCTGTTTACTAAGGTGCGCTAGTGTTTTTAGTGTGTGTTAAAAATTAACACACACTAACTGTGTAGATGCCCATAGGAATATTATGGGCATCTACACGATTAGCTCACGCTAATGCTTAGCACACGCTAATAACACTAGTGCACCTCTAGCACGGCTTAGTAAGCAGGTCCCTTGGTGAGGTTGCACCATGAAGCAATACAAAGGCATTATAGTATTCTTGGTCTTATTTACCATCTCCCTACTAAAAAAATTCAGCATCCTGTTTGCTATTTTGGCTGCTTCCACACACTGGGCAGAAGATTTCAGTGTGTGGAAGCAGCCAAGATTTCTACAATGACACCTAAATCTTTTTCTTGGGTGCTGACTCCCAAGGTGGACAATAGCATCAGGTATTTTTGGTTCTTAAAATTTTTAAGCACACCTATTTTATTGCTTTCACAGTTCAGTGCCATGATGTCGTGTTCACAATTTTTATGTCACATTTTATGAGACACTTAGCAACAATCTTTCATATAGTGCACAGATATTGATGTATTAATTTAATATACATTTATCACTTCAGTAGTTTTTCGGCATTTCATTTTTCTATATCTGTTTATGTTAGTTTACCATCTTTTATACTGAATCAAGTTTTTTCAGTCTTGTTCCACACTGGTTTTAATTGTGTCATCGATCCATAAGGTATGTTCTTGTACTTTCAAGACATTTTATGGTGAACTTGTGGCTTTGTATAAAGTGTACTTACCTATTGCCTTTCTTTGAATCATTAATAGATTTACATAGGTATTTGATTCCTTTTGCTATCTGTTCCTTCTTCCAGTTCTTCTTATTGTATGATGAATCTCATGGTGTTTCAGTGCATTTATTCTTGGATTTATGTTTAAAACTGATTTTGTGCGCATATTGATGTTTTTTTTTTTTTTAGTTAAATCTGTTTATTGCAGTTGAAATAATAATAGAAATGTGAACAATACAGATGGTGATCTGACATTTTTATGGGTATCTTCATATATTTATTCATTATATTTTTATTTAAATGTATATACTTTCTATAAGTCATGCACATATATTAATATTGTACTCTAATATAGAGTTTATTTTCTTTTTAGAATTTTATTTCATTTATTAAGCCATGGTGCAGGCCATGTTGGGCTTTATTTCTGATTAATAAATGACTTTTACTGATTTCCATTAAGAGGCGACATTATCAAGGTGCTTTCAAACCACAGCCTGATGCTTCTGAGTTGTCTCTTAAAGGGGAATCACCTACTTGCACAGACCCCTCTCCTCCCATCAAGGTCTCCCCAACAGGGCTTCCAATATCCCCCCAAGGTGCCCCATGTCTAGAAAGATACCCATACCCCCCCATGACCCACCCTCATTCATATCTTAACAAATTAATGGTGGTCTAGTGCACTGACAACCCCTAGCAGTAGTCTCATGTTACTACCACAAGGTGATCAGCTTTCCATGCAAGGGCATAGGTAACCCTTATATAGAAAGATGACCCCTAGTGGTAGTATCACAAGACTACCTCTAGGGGTGCCATCTCCATTTTTTTATACCTCCCCAGCAGGGCAGGAGTGACTGGGGATGGTTCCTACCTGCTCCCTAGACCACTATAAGTGTGTTAAGGTATGGGTGAGTGTGTGTCATGGGGTTATGTGGGTGTCTTTATGGACCTTGAGTGGGGGGGGGGGTGGGGGGGGGGGCTGCAAAGGGGACTTGTACAAATAGATGATGCCCTGGCTACAACTAGAAGAGTTGATATATAAATACAAAATATTATTTAAGATATTATCAAGTAGCATTTTTTCACCATTTCTGGCTGTCCAGGGATTCGAGAAAAACCACACGGAGTGTGGAGGTGCACTTGATCCCCACAGGGGATCCACCAGGGAATCTAGGAGAATGAGTATATGACTACATCCCAAGAACAGAAGGATGAATAGATCTTAAATAAATATACATTTATAGCTGCTATCATAGGCTTCCAGGGAATCTTAAAGAAAGAGTGTATGCTAAGACTGTACATCCCAAGAGCAAAAGGAGAAGTAGGCCTTATATGGATTATGCATTTAGAGCTACTGCCATAGGCTTCCGGCCTCAGTAGATTCAGATACACCAAAAATGTCGAAGTATGAAGGCAAACATCCAGAACTGGTCTCCATCCTTAAGCTTGGACAGACATTCAAATGAAGAAAGGAATGAGTGGGAATCCACCAGTACAGGAAGGGGAGGAAGCAACAAAATTTGCAAAATGAGAGAAAAAAAACTGTAAAGAATTAAGGGGCCCTTTTATTAAGCTGCGTAGGTGCCTACCCACATCCTACGTGCGGTAGTTTTGAACTGCTGCCCGGCTACCGCGTGGTCCGGGCAGTAATTTCATTTTTTACGCACATCCACTAAGCGCGCCGGAAAATTTCCGGTGCGCAGTGGTAGCTGGGCAGTAATCAGCATTGTACATGAGTATTACTACTACTACTACTCAAAATTTCTAAAGCACTACCAGTCTTACGCAGCGCTGTACAGTCAAACATGAAGAGAGACAGTCCCTGCTCAAAAGAGCTTACAATCTAAAGGACATAACAACAGAGACAATCAAATTAGGACAGCATAGTACATCTGATTACACAATAGTTCATAGGGACAGACTAGTAGATCTAAACAGCTAAAGACAATTAAGGTATGCAAATGCATAATATAGACAGATTGGTAGTGGTATTGAATAGAGGAGTAATGGTTAGGTTAAGTGCCAAAAGCAGAGTCGAAAAGATGGACTTTGAGCAAGGATTTGAAGATGGGTAGGGATGGGGCCTGATGTATGTGTAGACCATTACCGCCCGCTACCTTTGCTAAAGAAATATTTAATCGTAGCCTTTAGTTAATGAACACACATCAAACAGTGACTTACTTACAGTACAGCAGTAGACAATCTACTTTTCAAAAAATTCCAGATTTGAGTTTGACCGAGTTTGAGCCCAAGCGTACAGATCAGAAAAGCACTTATCCCTCAACAACTTTGGCTGGCTTCTGAGATACGTATGAAAGTCTTTGCATGACATATGCTTAAAGTTGTACTGTACAAACAAAATTCCTTTGACAGATTCAACCAGCAGGGGAAGAGAAAGGGGGTCAGCAATGCCTTTCTCTCTCTTTAGCACTCTGATCGACTAATAAGCCAGAGATGGTTTCTGTCATTATGTGGGTAGGTGTGTAGGTCATAGGCACATAAAAGAAAGAGAGGATATTTCCCTAAAAATTAAAAATCCTGGAGGACATATCTGAAGATGTCCAGTCCCCAGTGGCATAGCTACATGGGGCTATGGTGGCCTGCCCCCCCCCCAATTTCCTCTGGGCCCCTGGTTTTGCTGGCGGGGGTCCCCAACCCCTGCCAGCTGAAGCCTTGTCCAGCGCCAGTCTCCGGCACTGTCACGTTGCCTGCCCTGCTCTGTCTTCCCCTCACGTCCAGCACGCTCCTTTTAGTGAAACTGAGCATGCTCAATTTCACTAAAAGGACCGTGCAGGATGTGAGGGGAAGACAGAGCAGGGCAGGCAACGTGGCGGCGCCGAAGACCGGCGCCTGACAAGGCTTCAGCTGGAGGGGGTTGGGAACGCCCACCAGCCAAGGTATTTGCTGTGACAGTGGGTGGGGAGTGATGGGGGGGGGGGGCAGTGACAGGGTGGCAGACCAAAATGTGCCCCCCCCCACCTTGGGCTCTGGCCCCCTCCCACCATGGGATTTGGCTACACCCCTGATGTAACCCATTTGTAGACCTGCCCATTCTGTGAACAACCCTGATCCCCTTCCTATCTCTTCCCTGTGTGCTGCCTGCAACAGAACTGTCACCTTTCCATCCTGATCTGCTTACATTCACTATGTGTGTTCCAGTCTCCATGCTATTTCCTCAGCTCCCCTTTTTTCTTTACTCTCCCACACACACATCATTTGGCTTCAGTGTGGCCTGTTGAAATATTTATTCATTCCGTCTGCGCCTGCTGTGGGACCTGTGCAGCGCGATTCGGCTGCAGACGACAGCAATTTATAACAGAATATTTCTCAGGCCTACTGTTTCTCAGCTAACTTGCCAGCCATTTGCATAGAAAAATATACTGTGTGTTAATATAGATGGATGTGAAAACTGATACATCATGAAAGCAAAGACCCTACAGGATCTGGATAAGGGAGTTACAATACCCGTTTGAAATTTATTAGGAAGAATGAAGTGAGGCTGACATTTGCTCTGTAGTCACCGATGTTTTACATCAGAGGCCCTGAGTAAGCTTTTTATCAATTAAAATTTTAAAAAGCAAATCTGTTTCAAAAGAACAACATAATGTTTCTCTAGTTAGAGATTTTAAAAAATCTACGTATTTGGCATTCACCAAGCCCTTTAGACAAACTAAGATATGAAGCTTTTTGAGTAGGTCTACTACCCCCCCCCCCCCCCAAATTTAGATATGTCCTTAACCTGAACCTTAGAGTTTCTATTTTTTAATTTTCTTTAACAGCCAGATTAGAAGGAAACACACTAGAAGGATTGTGGACTATACAATTATCAGGGGGGTTGGATTAGGGTTACCATATTTTGTCCCCCCAAAAAGGAGGATATGCCCCGCCCCGCCTCACCACACACCTCACCCCACCCCCTTTCACACCCTTGATCCGCCCCCCATCACACCCTCGCTCCGCCCCTGTCACATTTTCCTCTTCACCCCCCTCCCCTTACCTTACTATTGCCCTGGTGGTCTAATGACCTCCAGGGTAGGAAAGAGCCCCCTCTTTCCTGCCCGGAGTGCTGCCCTGCATGCAACCTTCCCGTTGCTGATCCTCGGCGCCGAGTCAAAATGGCCGCCGAGATTTGAAGTCTCTTGAGGTCACTTCAACTCTCGGCAGCCATTTTGAATCCGCTCCGAGGATCAGCAACAGGAAGGATGCATGCAGGGCAGCGCTCCGGGCAGGAAAGAGGGGGCTTTTTACTGTCCCAAAGGCGGAAGAGGTCACTAGACCACCAGGGCACTAGTAAGTAAGGGGAGGGGAGGCTAGCAATCTGCTTGTTTGTCCAGAAATCCGGACAAACGGGCAGATTGGCAAAACCCGTCCGGTTGCCCGGACATGCCCTCAAAAAGAAGACATGTCTGGGTAAATCCGGACATATGGTAACCCTAGGTTGGATGAGGCCTACACCATTTTGCCTAAATTAGGCGCATATCCCCCAGATTCTATAATAGTGCGTACATCTTTAGTGAACACCCCTGACCCACCCATGCACCACTCATAGCCATGCCTCCTATTCAGTTGCATGCTAAAATGTGACACGCACATCTTTATAGAATAGCGCCTAGCAAGATGCAAGCATTAATTCAAATTGTTGCCAATTAGCACTAATAATTGATTATTAGCACTCAATTTTTGGCTCTAATTGGCTTGTGATTCAATTAAATTGCACACACAAATTGGGCATGCCCTAATTTAAGCACACAACTTTGAGCGCTATTTATATAATTTGGGGAATACCTGTTCTGTTTTAAGGTAGTGAGCCCTTGGACCACAACCGCAGGTCTGACTCTGGCAGACAGATCACTGCCAAGGTCCATGAAGGGAAGCAGCAGCAGGGAGCTGGAATGGCTGGAACTCCCGAGCTAGACCACGCAGGATCTCAGAAGCAAGTCTCTGGCAGGAACCAGGAATAAGGCTTGTCTTCCAGGAACCAGGAACAGGAGCAGGGTTCACAGGAGCAAAGCATTCAGGAACAGGGTTTGCAGGAGCAGGGCTCACAGGAACAATGACCTCAGGACAGAGCCGCCGAGGGGGGGCATGGGGGGACAAAATTCCATGGGCCCTGGCCTCCAAGAGGGGCCCAGCGCCGGGGTCTCTCTCCTTCTCCTGCTCCCAGGTTGCCGGCGCTGCAGTCCCCGGTCTCACCTGCCTGCCCTCGGCTCTGTCGACAACCCCACCTCCATCCGCCACCAGGCCCCCTGCATTCAAATCGGCAGCGCCTCACCTCCGTGTGAAAGTGGCAGATCGCCTCCATTTGGGCCCTTCTTCACTATGCCCCGCCCTCACGGAAACAGGAAGTTACATCAGACGAGGGTGGGGCACAGTGAAGGAAGGCCCGAAGGGAGGTGATCTGCCGCTTTCACATGAAGGTGAGGCGGCCCAGTAGCGGACGGAGGGGGGCTATCGACAGGGCTGGGGGTGGGCGGGTGGAGACGGCGGCAGCGGGTGCCCGGGGGCGGCCTTGCCCCGGGCCCAGCTCAGTCTCTCAGCGGCCCTGCCTCAGGAACAGGGTTCGCAGGAGCAGGGCTCACAGGAGCAAGACCCTGAGGAATAGGGCTCGCAGGAGCAAAGCTCCAAGAACAAGGCTCTCAGGAACAAGGCTTTCAAGAACAAGGCAAAATTGTTGTGAAGGCTCTGGAAGCGGGGCTGAGTTTTCTTAAAAGCACTCAGCCCCCATGATGTCCAGGTGCACCCCTCCTCTGGCGTACTGCTCTCCGCCCAGAACCAGGAATTGCTGTAGTCACACACTCCCCAGGAGCAGGGCATGCGCGGATGCAGAAGGACACTGCCACTGCAAGTCCACAGGATTGATGCCAGTGCCCCATCATGACCATGACAAGCGGCCGTGGAGATGAGAAGCATGCCGGACCTGGAGCAGTCACAGTAGGGCCGTGACAATAGTGGCCACTGTTAAATACCTGGGGTTATTTTTAAAAGACACAGATGACCTTAGAATTTAAATATCGACTTGTACATGTACTTCCCATTTTACAGAAAAATATGTGTACATTTCCAAAAATTCCCCACTCAACATGTATACTTCCTCCAAATCATAATAAGGGAGAATTAATTGCTTTTCGTGAGTGAGGGAGTAAGTGTACTTATCCATATGCCCTTAATCTTCCTAAAAAAGCCAAAACTTTGAGTTTAAAGCTTGGCTGCTTGCCACCTCTTGTATGTGTAGTTTTGCAAGATCCGTTACTATTATGTATATTTACTGGAGCATAAGCACCCAACTTAATTTCATAGCAGTTTACTTCATCACAGTAAGTCTAAAGTACACTGCTATGAAATTAAGCTAGCGAGTGCTTACATTTTTTAATGAAGCTGCTCCTGAAATAGCTATAATGTGAAACTGACAGCTCCGCCAAGCTTGAGACACATTCAAATACACTGACTGAGATATATATATATAGGGGTAAATTCTATAAATGATGCCTAAAAAAAATCAGTGCCGGAAAAACCCGCTTAAAGTGTATTCTATAAGCTACGCCAAAAGTTTGGTGCAGTTTACACAATACACACTTAAGCGGAAAGTCATGCTTAAATTTAGGCTCGGGCATTTGCACCAATGAAAATGTGATGCAAATGTTTACACCTAAATTTACGTGTGGAGCTCCATTTTTTTGTAATTACATGTATAACTCAAAGCCACCCTCGTTCCTCCCTGAAATGCCCATGGCCCTCCCATTTTCACACCCCCTTTTTTGGAATATGTGTAAATTTTAGGTGTGGGCCCCATGCCTAACTTTACGCTCATTGGTCCCAATTAAATCTAATTAATGTCAATAATTGCTTGTTAGAAAGTCAACTATTGGAACTAATTGGCTTGTTATTCATTTAAATTGTGTGCGCAAATCGGGAACACACCTAAATTTCCACGCACAATTTTTGGCAACCTTTACAGAATCAGAAGGACATTGTGCAGTTGCTCGCTGCAATTTATATACAAGACAAGAAATCATTAAAATATCTTTGCAGTATAGCTTTAAGAAAAGTTCAGCTATATATTTGCAAATAATTTGAGGAGGTTTTTTTGGACTAATGATTGAAATGCTGTATGGTCTACATCACCCTTTTTTTTTTTGTGATAGAGGGCCAAGGAGGTCTATTTCCTCCTTGTTGCAAATAACCAATTATGTATTGGTTTCTAAGTGAAGTGTGGTGTTTTGGCCTACCATACTGATTGGTGTGGGAATACATTTTTGAGTAGGTCACTGTTCCATCAATTTTTGGTTGTTGGTTATTCACAATTTACTGGAACATACACATGCTAGGACTGCCATTTACACATTTAACACTCTGAGTGAAGCTGCTCTTTTTTCTTTTTTTTTGTATGCTTTTTTTGTAAAATGGCTGTTCCCACTGTGAATCCTCAAATGTAAAAAATAGCAAACAAACTTAAAATTACCAATATCACAAAAAATCATCAGTTTGAATAAACACATAAACAGACAAGAAGGCAAATCAAAAAATTATAAAAACAAAACCTCAAAATCTCCCAGTGAGGAAATTCAGCTTGAATATACAGAGATACTCAACTGATAATGGAGCCAGTTCTTATCATTGGTTTCTAATGTGAGTCAGCAAATGCATGTATTCCCTGCTTATCCTTGTATGTATTTTACAAAAGGCTCCACATTAATCAAGTTTTCTGTAAAATACCCAGGAAATTATGAGTTTCCTAACTTGAATGCCTCTTTGCTGTCCTAGACATTTTACGTAAAATGAAACTTCATATGTAAGATTTTGAGATGAGTATTAATAAGAGTGCTTCCTCCTATCTTTCCTCAGTCTGTGCTCCTCCTAAACTGTTTGAGGCTATCACTCACACACAGTCATAACCACCGACTTGCATGTCCTGTACATCTACAGGAGGAGTAGAGTGGTTAGAGTAGCAGACTGTGAACCACAGAGCTGAAGTACACAGAACCTAGGTAGTACAGGTACCCTAAGAAAAAAAATCACTAGTATTACCACAAAATCGAATAACCAACACTGTTAAAAACCCAATGCATCCACATATCACCCTCGGTTTACATCAGGGGTATAATTAGATTGTAGAGTCTAATGTAATTCAGCAAATATTTAGAACAGAGATCTCATAATCATTCAGCAGTATTATCACACAACTATCCTTGTTAGTCAAAACCAGAGAGACCAGGGTTCAAATCCCATTGCAACTCCTTCTGGCCTTGGCCAGGTCACTTAATCCTCCATTGCTTCAGGTACAAACTTAGATTATGAGCCTTTGGACTGCCACTGACTGGAAACACTGGAAATGAGAGCAGTTAAGAACAGGTCAGCTCTATTTAGATTCATTCTCTTGATAGAGGTGCATATAAAATTTCTAAAGGAGACCCACATCTTTCACTTGACCTCTCAACACTCTTCTGTCCCATGGATGACCAAAATATATCAGTGTTAGTCTTCCAGTACATTTTTGGAGCCCTCATACAATTGTCAATCTGCTGTTTATGGTTGCACCTGCCATTCATTGCAGGTTCCCTCATGACTTGATGTAGCAGTTATACTGCTGCAGTTTGGAGTTTAAGCCTCACCCATCCCCCACCACTTGTCCCAAGCATTCATGGCCCATGCCAGTGGCGTAGCCAGAAGACAATATTTGGGTGGGCCAACAGATTGGATGGCAGGGCACTTAGAAAAACCTGTCACCTGATCCACCTGTGCCCCATCCCTGTCCCACTTTTACCCCACTCCCAAGGGTAGCAGTGCAGGCTTTAGTGGCTGCAGACCATGTTGAGGGCTAGGAGAAGTACAAGAGGCTGCACTCTTCATCCCCCATTGATCCACGTTCCACCAACATAGATATGCTTCCCCCAAATGCTCTGCATCCAAAGAATCCCCTGGCCCTCCCCCAAAAGTGGATGCAGAGCTAGTAAATTTACCCGTAAAACTCACCATACAAAAAAAAAAATGTTTCTAGTGTTATCTCGATAACAGGCATATTGAGAAGTAATGCAAAAATCTATCAAAGAAAAAGTCACTCAGAACCTAGAGCAAATCTATCATGCCAGCACTAACACCCAAAACAAGGATCCTACCTATTATATTTTAGGGCCCTAAATATTACAGTGAGGCCCTAAGATATCATTACATCTATCAAGAAAACTGTACAAGCCAAATTACTACAGAAAATTAATGCTAACAGAATACCTCGGCCACGCACACACAGAACACAAATGCCAAATACAGAATAAGTGACCCTAAACATAAATTAAATCAACACCCCCAAGAAGCTAGATCTTGCATGTAGTACAAGACCAGAGAAATAGAAAGAGAGGTCTTTCTTCCTACACCGTGCAAAATATAAAGATAGCATATGCCAGGGATGGTGTTAGGGGGTAAAACTAGGGCAACTCTCCTTGGCCCTCTGGCCAGAAAGAGCCCCAAGCCTGTCAGAAGCTGAAGAAGATGCAGCCTGGTAGTAAGCTCAGGCAGGATGCCCATTTCAAAACTGACATATTCTTATCACAAAATAGAAAAAAATATTATTTGTACCTTTTCTTGTCTGGTCATTTTCTTTTTGAAATCATGTTGATCCCAAGCTCTGGTTTCTGTTTCTCTCTGTCGTCTCTTAACTCACTCACCAAGGTATCCTGTCCATTTGGCATTTCTTCTCTCTGCATGTCCACAACTCATGTTCTTCTATCTCTGTGTCTATCTTCCTCAATGTTCAGCATCTCCCTTTCTCTGTGTCCCTTTATTTCCCTGTCCAGCTTCTTCCCTCTCCTCCTCCCCCATGCCAATGTGTCTCTGTCCTCTCTGACCCCACCCCATCCAGCTTCTCTCCCCCCTTTCAGCATCTGGCTTACTTGCCTGCCTGCCCATTTCCCCTCCCTCCTGCTGTGGGTTCAGTATTTGATCCCCACTTCCTTCATCCCCTTGGTCTGGCATTTCTTTCCCTTCCCTTCCCCCTTCTGTAGGCCTAGCACCTCTTTCCCTTCCCTGCAGCCCCCTCCTCCCACAAGTCCAGCCCCCTCCTCCAACAGCAAATGTAGCACACTTCTCTCTTCCCTGCAGCCCCCCTCCTCCCACAACAAGTCTAGCACACCTTTCCCTTCCCCGAGTCCATCCACTCACTGACAATCCAGCATCCCTCACTGACTTTCCTCCCTCAGTTCCGGGATTGTGGCTGCTTCCTTCTCCTTCCCTTGCCGCCATTGCAGTGCTTGCAGCTTACATTTTCAGGCCGCTTGGCAGCGATTCACACTGCATCACCTTTGAGTGGGCCTCGGGCAAAGTGGGTGGGCCTGGGCCCTCCCAGGACCACCCGTGGAGAGGGTGTATAACATTTTCTGGTATTGCTTCTTGAATCTCTGATAACACGATAAAGACTGACATAACAAGCAGGGCACGTAATCAAGATAGAGCTTGGAGCAGATTTTGAAAAGTCCTTTTATTCAAAAATTGCAGCTGGGAGTACAAAGATATGAAGCATTAATATCTTACTTATTAATCATTTGAGCAGTGAGGTGTGATCTCATTAAAAGATTAATCTGGTTGATTACTAGCCTTAATCACTGTGGCATGTAAAAACACCGTGTAAATTCAGCACATATATCTGGATAATGCTTGCCAAAATGGCACTGGGATAATCCACACAAACCGCAAATTCGATATCCACAATTATGTGTGTGATTGCTGTTATAAAATACTAGTGTAAGCCAGCAATGACACACCTAACTTTAGACACAAGCACTTATGCTAGTTCAGTGGCTGATGTAAATTCTTGCACCTAATTGTTGGTAGTTAGGCGTGTAACTGCTAGTATTCTAGAATCCTCACATGCAAATGATAGACACACCTCTGACCTGCCCATGCCCCTGTCCACACCCCCTTGCAGTCATGCTGTGAATTTTACATGCACAGTTTGTAGAATACTGACTAAGGACAGTTACACGTGGAACTGCAAATCAGTGCCAATTATCACCACTTAATACCTATTAAAGCCAATTATTCGTTGTTAATGCCAGTTAGCAGCCCATTATTAAATTAAGTTACGTGCATAGCTGACCCTATTCTATAACTTGCATGTGCATCTGTCCATGCTCAATGCAAACTCGTTCCCACAAGTTTATAGAATTATGGGTATGAGGGCAATTCTGTAACAGGGCACCTGGTAGGAGCCTGTTCTATACCAAAACATAGGCGCCAACTTTCCTTTCTAGAATGCCAGTCTAACCAGGTATATACATGATTAACATTTAGGCGAAAAAAAGCATAAAAACAGAAAAAATAAGGCAGATAAAAACCATATGGCTTATCCAGTCTGCCCATCAATGCCATCTACTCTCCTTATCACTCTCTTAGAGATCCTATTTATTTATTTATTTGTTACATTTTTATCCCACCTTTTCCCACTTATTAGTAGGCTCAAAGTGGCTTACATAGTTCCGGAGAGGTGGTTACAGACTCCGGTGTAAACAAATACAGTATAGGGGTACTATTACAGTGACAAGTACAGTAAAGAAGTATCGGTAAATAGGTTGGGGTGATTCAGACAAAATGTTAGGGTGTGATTATGCGTCGGGGTTGAAAACTGTCCGTTTCCTGATTAAAATGCCATATTTCATTATTCGTTGTTTATGTCAGATACTGTGGGGTATGCCTTCTTGAACAGGTGAGTTTTAAGGTTTGTTCGGAATTCTAGATGATTATTCGTAGATTTCAGGCGTTTTGGTAGAGAATTCCAGAGCTGTGTGCATATGTAAGATGTGTGCATATGTGCTTGTCCCAAGATCTCTTGAATTCAGATATTGATTTTGTCTCCACCACTTCCACTGGCAGGCCGTTCCATGAATTCACCACCTTTTCCATAATCTATACGTTACGTGCATAGTATCATTTAGATGTGACCATTTACATCAGCTCTATGGCTGGCCTAAGGGCTCATGTATATATTCCCGGTTCTGCCAGTGTATCTATAAAGGAAAGTAGGCACCTGTGTTCCTTTATAGAATAGAATCCTACCAGTTGCCCTGTTATAGAACTGCTCTGATCAAGCCCCATGTAATACATCCTTCAATTTGTGAACTCAGGATTTTACTGAAGATTTTCAGAAAGAAGGTGTGCTTAAAACTGCTGCATGATCCAGGCTCTTTTCCTTCTTCATCTATTACTGAAATAGCTGTATTATAGGAGCCAGGAAGTTTATCCCGCACTTTAATTTGGTCCATTTGGATCATTGAACCCATTTTTTAAAATGTGTTTTTATTTATAAACCCGCCTTTATCCAAGGCAAGTAACAAATAAAGAAACACAATTAAAATAAATTCAAAGGCAACTAAACAAGCACAGATATGCAGCAGAATCACGGTCAAAAGGCACAAGCAAATCATGGCAATTCATAGGTTTGACTTAGCAAATAACGCTTCAGTATCGATTTAAAGGATGTGACATTCTGCTGTGACTTCCATACTAAAGGCAACTTATTCCACTCAATAGGACCAGCTACAGAAAATGTACCAGTCCTTGTAATGAATAGGCACAAATGTCTTAAATTCGGTACAGTTAGGGGTCATGTTTGATATGATGTCTAAGTCTGACTTTGAATGTTTTGCTTAAAACGTCCAGAATCTGTATAGCAAATATAGTGATTTTTGAAACAGCAAAATGTCTATTTTTATTTTTTCGAAAATGGCCACTTCTTAGATGTTTTTATGCTCTGTACGTTTATCTTTTTGGTCCATTTTTGAAAAACAAAAGTCCAAGTGAAAAATGCACAAAATCATTAGGATGTAGGAGGAGCCAGCATTCCTAGTAGGCTGGTCACACAGACATCAAAGTAGAGCAGTGGGGCACGCTAGGTGCCACTGCTGTGGACTTCATATAACAGGTCCTAGGTACATATCTCACTGCTACCACCTTCCTGCTTATAATCGAAAGAGAAAAACGCCTATATTCCGACCTAAATCAGGACATGGACGTCTTTCTCACGCGGGTGCCTAAATCGGTATAATCGAAAGCCGATTTTGGGCGTTTCCAACTGCACTCCGTTGCAGGAACGAATTAATTTTAGTTTAGTTGGTGCTGCGCGGGACCCATGCAGAGAGGAAAAATCGGAAGAAAAAAAAAACAACAAGCACTGGGAAAGTAAGGGGGGGTCACGCCTTTATTCCTCCAGTGCTCATCTGGTCATTTAGAGCACTTTTTGTGAAATAGTTGCTACTAAATCAGCTCTAGCTCAAAAACTTACTTTTAGTCCTGGATGGTTTGGTTTTGTTCCATTATGGCAGAAAAATGTCCAAGTGTTAGGTAAGCCCAAATCCCGCCCCCAACGTGTCCTCTTGTGATTTGGGCATACTGCAGACAAATTGCATAGATGAACATCTGCAAAATAGGTTTTGAATATACCGATTTGGATGTTTTGAGAAGGAATTCAACCAAATGCTGCTTTATGACACTTTTTGGATGCTTATGTCTCTCAAAAATGAGCTCCTAAGTGTACAAGCACTTACTGAATGCAATTGCCTTTGTGCCACAGGAAGCCAGCGCAGTTGTTGAAGCAAAGGAAAAGATGTGCTCAAATTTTGAAAATCCATACAAGTGCATCGCAGAATTCTGTACTATCTGTAGTGTTTTCTTGAAGCAAGCTGTCATCAGATCAATGAAGTTACTTAATTGTCAGCCAGACTAAACTGTCCTGTCCATCTATACCTGGAATTAATCCTAGAAAGTGGTAGTAGAGCAGGTTAATTTGAAGACAGAGTATTTATGTATTTGTTTTTTTCTCACAACTTTTTCAGCAATAGCTCAAAGTGAGTTACATTCAGGTACACTGGCGTTTCCCTGTCCATGGAGGGTTCATAATCTAAGGGGCCCTTTTACCAAGCTGCTGGAAAATAGACCCCGCACTGGCGACGGAGGCTGTTTTTCCCGCATGCCAGGGCCTTTTTACTGCAGCGGGTAAAAAAAAAACCCAGCACACATGGCCGTGCAATAAGAGATTTATTACCGCATGGCCATGCTACGGAGCCCTTTCCGCCATCCATTGAGGTGGCGATAAAAGCTGCAACACTAACCCGGTGGTATTTGGGCAGCGGGCAGCAATACCTGATTACCACCAGGTTACCGCTGCGCAAGCCATTTCCGGGGATTTTATTTTTTCCCTGGAAATGGTGCGCACTCAGGGCAGGACTACCGCCAGCGGCCATATTGGGCCAATGATAGTCACGAAAGAGCGAGCAGTAAGCCCGCGTTGGGCTTACCGCCATTCTGTGAAAGGGCCCCTAAGTTTGAACCTGAGGCAATGGAGGGCTAAGTGACTTGCCCAAGATCACAAGGAGCAACAGTGAGATTTGAACTTAGCTACCTCTGGATGCCGAGACCGGTGCTCTAACCACTAGACCCCTCCTGTCCTGCCTTATTTCATTGGAATCCAATGAGATTTGTACTAAATTCAAAGCCTAGCAAATGTGAGCTCTGGTGATCATATAAAAAAAGGGTTTGGTTTACAAAGATTCCCCCCACATCTAATTGGCTTTAGAGATCTGGGACCTTGCTATAATTTTTAGTAAATGTTAATGAGAAATGAAGCTTACAGTATGTATATTCAAGGGAGTAGAACATTTGGGAAGTTTCTGTACCCAGAGTAGGAAAAGGGTGTCTGCTAATCCAAAGTTACATTCAGCAATATTTAGTGATCACTAACCTAAGACCAAATCCTCCCCGCTATGGGTGCATGGGCATACGAGAAGACCAACCATGACCCGTTGAGTAAAGCACTAGCAGCAAGCAGCAGTTGGATTTTGACTCTGCAGCTCTTGATTGCAAATACCGGGCCAGGTTGTGCCAGGTATTTGCACTGAGAAGTTAACAAAGATCCATTCTAGCTTCCACATTGCTCAGCACTGCTGCCTTTCTTGAAACAGAATTCAGCTTTGTTTTGTCTCCCCCCTCCCCCCCCAATATTCCCCAATCATGACTTCCTTATTCTAGCCAAAACCCAGCCGTCCCTTGCAATAGGAGGAGGGGATAGAGGGAGAGAAGAGGTGGGTAGAATTATAAGTGACTGTCATTTTGATCAAATACATTGTAAAACTGTCCTGCTTACAATGTGAAAGTGATTAGAAGCACACAAATGAGCCTTAATTAAAGATGCCATTGAAAAGATAACAATGATTTGTGAGTGTTTGCTAATAGATTTGAATAGTGCGTGTGTCTTGTTTCACCGGCGGTGTTCACGCTGATTTGATTGCATATTGTAAAGGAATGCCATATAATTATTTTTATTTGTATGCACCATTTCTTTTATTACCAGCTCTATTAAGATGTTTATAAGGAATCATCGTCTCCACTCTGGTTAATTACCGCGTAGGAGCAGTGTTCTGCGAAAGTAGTGTCGGCCATTATATGCCACAGTTATGCCTCCTTAAAGAAATGTATGGAGACGACAGGCAAGAAGGTACTGCCGAGCAGTTTAGCATTAGTTCCTGGGGCTCCGTGAATATTCCTCATGCATGATTCTGTAGAAGATAACACTTGAATCTGGTTAAAGCCTGACTTCTTATTTTGGATTTATAATCTGCCTATCCGCAGGACCATCTATTAAGGATTATGGGAGTCCTGCAGATTAGCTCATCTAATCGCCCCATAGACCTGGCTCATTTGCACTTGGAGTTATCTGTGAATGTGGTGGTTTGAGAGACCAGGGTACAAATTACTATGATACTCCTGTGGCCTTGGGTGAGCCACTTAACCCTCCATTTTCTCAGGTACAAATTTAGGGGCCCTTTTACAAAACTGCGTTAGGTGCTGCTACTGTGCGTCTGACGTAGCTTAAATGGCGCATTATAGGACAGGCTCAGGCATCCTGCGTAACTGCCAAATTAGCAGGCGCTAAAAAATATATAGATATTTTTGGGGAGAGGGAGTGTCATAAGGGCAGAGAGTGGGCATTCCAGTGCTCACATGATCATTTATTTTAGGGCCATGCTATAATGGCAACACTTGATCAACACTTGATCATTTTACGGCTGCAGCAAAAATGGCCATAGCACACCGCAAAAAGCTGTGCAAGCTTTTACCAAGCTGCCACTTTTTGCTGCAACTTAATAAAAGGATCCCTTAGCTTATAAGCCCTCTGGGGACGGAAATACCCACTTCACCTGAATGTAACTCACCTTGAACTACTACTGGAAAGAAATGAGCTAAATTTTAAAATAAAAATCCAATTTCTACCGATACGCAGATAGAAATTGCTTTATCCTGTCAGTGGCATAGATTTATTGATTTATTTGTTACATTTGTACCCCACATTTTCCCACCTATTTGCCGGCTCAATGTAGCTTACACAGTACCGTCAAGGCGTTCGCCAAGTTGGTTGAGAACAAATACAAGGTTGTATAGTGATCGAATGAGGTAGTTGTGAAGGTCAGGAGGGATGAAGATTGTATGTTGTCCTGTACGATCATTGGTCATGCTGTGTTGCTGGGCAAAGGAGTTTACGTAGGATTGTTGGGGTAGGCCTTTTTGAATAGGTTGTTTTTAGTGATTTTCTGAAGTTCAGGTGGTTATGGATTGTTTTCAAAGCACACACACAGTAAAACTCTAGGGTAACACATCCATGCTGGAATGCTGGAATTAATTATACGTCTCTGGAAACTTTAGTAACTGCTTTGGTTATCCACAGCAGTGGTTAGAACTGCTGCCTTTTACGCTCACGAAAATATGTCCATTTTGAGACTGAAGCCCCATTCCATCTCTATGTAGTGAAATCCTGTGTTCATTAGAATAATAAGTATGCACAGAAAAGGGCAGGATATTCAGCTGGCAGAGAGCAACACGCTTGCAGTCCAGTCCTGGCGTTAAACCTGGTAATTCAATGCTGGGCCGTATCTGGTGACCAACATTGAATATACAGGTTTGTTATGGCCGCTGAAAGGTTAACAGGCTATGCTGATATGCAGCACTAACCGGTTAAATTTTTAAGCAGCCTATTTTGACAGCTCAACATTGCCAGTTTGGCGCTGAATATACGTGCCTAACCAGCTATGTTGCACGATATAGCCGATTAGCGGCTAGCTGCTAATCAAGATATTCAGCAGGAGGTAAGCATTTATCTCCCGCTGAATATCCATGGTTAGGTGCTTAAATCTAGTTTCAAATATCGGGGGAGGGGGAGACAGTAGGGCATCAGCCCCACTTTCAGCTCTTGCAATGAGGTTTGAGTGCTAATCTTGGGTGCATGAATCTGACAGGTGATGTGGGCCCCAGCTGTGGACTGGATACAGATTTCCTTGTGTCTGATTCAGCTGCCTTCAGGTTGGTTGAAGTAATGGTTCCTAACTTTCCTTTCCTGGAATCTCCAATAGACCAATATGGGTGTTTCCTCAAAGACCTAGTCAGCATGCCACTGTATGGGTCTTGCCAGTTTTGAGAGATTACCCCCAATTGCTACCATTTTTGTATAAGGTGAACTGTAGTCCAAATCCAGGGGCCCTTTTGCAAAGGCACACTGAAAAATGGCCTGCAGTAGTGTAGACGCATTTTTGGGGCATGCGCAGAATCATTTTTCAGCACACCTGTAAAAAAATGCCTTTTTAACATTTTTGCCGAAAATGGATGTGTAGCAAAATGAAAATTGCCTTGCATCCATTTTGGGTCTGAGACCTTACCGCCAGACATTGACCTAGCGGTAAGGTGTCACGCGGTAACCGGGCAGTAATAGTCTACACATGTAAAAGGCCAATTTCTGCCAGATTAGTGCCCTCGCACCAGAAAATAAAAATATTTTCTGGTGCGTGTAGCGGACATGCATCAAAAATTAATTTACCGCAAGGATCACATGGTAGCCAGGCGATAACTCAAAATTGATGTGCGTTGGACGCGCATAGGCGCCTACGCGGCTTAATAAAAAGGCCCCTTAGTAAGCTATTGTGGAGAATTAAATCAATGCCACTACCTACTCATGTATACAACTTTTTTTTTTTAAGTAAACAGGGTTATATCAGAATTGGCTTTGATGCAGTGCCTAGCATTCAGAAATCACATCCTTCCTTCACTTTTGCCCAAATTACCAAAAAGATCTCGGTTTGCTTTGCTTAATACTGCTTTGCTTTGTTTAATATTTAATAAATGTTTGTTTTCTGCCTCTTGGATGCAGTCAGATTGTTAAGGAGAGAACAGAGCAGTGCTGTGAAGCAAAGCAAAGGCAGTGAAGTGAATTGTGCTGGTGTAACTTAAGCACCCAAAACAGGCAAGGACAAAGCAGCCCTTGGGAAGAAGATAGCCTCGCCTGCTACTTTTTTCCTTTTAATTAGAGAACAACGCCGGGTACCTGATGGTAAAGATAGTAAAATGTAAGGCAAGTTACATTCCCAGGAAGAAAGCTAGAGAAATCTCAGTCAGGTTTCTTTCTTAGGGGCCCTTTTACTAATGCTTAGTGCATGCTAACAGATGGCATCTGCAAAGTGCCACGTGGCCCATAGTTATAAAATGGGATGCAAAACATCTTGCGCATGCTGATGTCCATTAGTGAAAGGGCCACTTATTTATTTTAAAATTTAAACTACAACTGCCCAATATTCGGCGCTATTTAACTGGCCAGGAATGGCTCCTGGGCGCTTAAATAACGGTTAACTGGCTATCCGTGAATATTCATCGGGAGATGGCCAATTATCTCCTGCTGAATATTCCTGGTCAGCGCTTAGCGGCTAACGAGTTATACTGCATAAGAACATAAGAATAGCTGTACTGGGTCACACCAATGGTCCATATTAGCCCAGGATCCTGTTTCCAAAAGTGGCCAATCCAGGTCACAAGTACCTGGCAGAAACCCAAATAGTGGCAACATTCCAGAATCCCAAATAGCAACATTCCATGCTACCAATCCCAGGGCAGGCAGTGGCTTCCCCATGTCTGTCTCAATCGCAGACTATGGACTTTTCCTCCATGAACTTGCCCAAACTTTTTTAAAACCAAGGTACGCTAACCACTGTTACTACATTCTCCAAGGAAGAGTTCCAGAGCTTAACTATTCGTTGAGTGAAAACATATTTCTTCCTATTTGTTTTAAAAGTATTTCCATGTAACTTCCTTGAGTGTTCCCTAGTCTTTGTACATTTGGAATGGGTAAAAAATATAACCAGCTATCCACTAATGTTCAGAACATCGCCAGCTAAGTTTGCTGGCAAAAATTAAACTGGATATTCAATGCCAGTCACTGGAAATGGCCCAGCATTGAATATCAAGTCTCACCGCCAACCACCAGAGTTAGCCGGGCTGTCTCCCGCGGTCTGAATATCGGCCTCTATCTGTTTAGCGGTAGGACTTGCTGAATGTACAGCAGTAATAGCAATCATTGCAATCCACATATATTCAGTATCCCTGTATATAATTATTCATTTAAACACCTGAACCAGCCCCTGCTGCAGAAAATGGGCCTGTCTCTTTTCACTTCAGGCAATTTACTTGGGTATTTTAAACCAATGTCAGATCCACAGAGCTTAGAATAGACCTTGCTTTATAGTTTTAATGCCTTTTTTTTTATTATAGCTTTATCTGTCAACCCGTTTGACATTTTAAATTATCTTCTGTCTGCCTGCACACTAGCACATCATTCAACACTTCTGTGCAAGGAAGGTGTTAAAGTTAGAATGAACTGTTAAGTAATTAAGAATGAAAATGAAAAAAAAATGAGTAAGTTTTCTCTCTGTCCTGACTACCTTAGCAGGAAGGGACAAGAAATGCAGTTTTACCCCTTAAATCTTAAATAGCAAGTTAAATACTTTTAGCAATACTTGGGTTATAACATATAGATTCCCTCCGGTGGTCATCTGGTCATTTAGGGCATATTTTTGTGGCTTGGTCGTTAAAAAAAAAAAGGACCAAGTAAAGTCATCCAAGTGTTCATCAGGGACGCCCTTCTTTTTTCCATTATCGGCCGAGGATGCCCATGTGTTAAGCACGCCCCAGTCCCGCCTTCGCTATGCTTCCAACATGCCCCCATGAACTTTGGTTGTCCCCACGAGAGAAAGCAGTTGAGGATGCCCAAAATCGGCTTTTGATTATGCCGATTTGGGCGATCCTGGGAGAATGACGCCCAGCTCCCGATTTGTGTCTAAAGATGGGCGCCCTTCTCTTTCGAAAATAAGCCTGATAATGTTTAAATCTGACTTTGGATGTTTTGCTCAAAATGTCTCAAATTCATGTAGCGAAAATAGCGATTTTAGAAACAGAAAAACATTTAATGTGAGGAAGTACAAAGTGATGCATGTGGGAAAGTGGAACCCAAACTATAATTACGTGATGCAAGGTTCCACATTAGGAGTCACCAATTAGGAAAACGATCTAAGTGTGATCATTGATAATATGTTGAAACCCTCAGCTCAGTGTGTGGCGGTGGCTAAGAAAGCAAATAGAATGTTAGGTATTGTTAGGAAAGGAATTGGAAACAAAAATGAGGATATTATAATTCTTTTGTTTACTATATTGTTTACTGTATACTGAACACTTCCACCATAAGTTATTACTAATTAATGTTAGCTAATCTTTTGATAGCATAGTGTTAAATGTAAACCGCTTAGAACTTGTCGGTAAAGCAGGTTATAAATGCCATTAAATTTGTATTGCTCCTTGATGCAACCACATCTCGAATATTGTGCGCAATTCTGGTCACCACATCTAAAAAAAGATATAATAGAATTAGAAAAGGTACAGAGAAGGGCGATGAAGATGATAACATAGTAACGTGGAGGGGCATAATCGAAAGGGGCACCCAAGTTTTCCTGAGGACGTCCTCGCAGGACGTCCCAGAGAAGGGGCAGGGAAACCCGTATTATCGAAACAAGATGGGCATCCATCTTTCGTTTTGATAATATGGTTGGGGATGCCCAAATCGCGAAATTTAGGTCGACCTTAGAGATGGTCGTCCTTAGAGATGGTTGTCCCCGGTTTTCGGTGATAATGGAAACCAAGGACGCCCATCTCAGAAACGACCAAATGCAAGCCCTTTGGTCGTGGGAGGAGCCAGCATTTGTAGTGCACTGGTCCCTCTGACATGCTAAGACACCAACCGGGCACCCTAGGGGGCACTGCAGTGGACTTCAGAAATTGCTTCCCAGGTGCATAGCTCCCTTACTTTGTGTGCTAAGCCCCCCAACCCCCCCCCCCCCACAAACCCACTCCCCACAACTGTACACCACTACTATAGCCCTTATGGGTGAAAGGGGGCACCTAGATGTGGGTACAATGGGTTTCTGGTGGGTTTTGAAGGGCTCACATTTACCAACACAAGTGTAACAGATGGGGGGATGGGCCTGGGTTCGCATGCCTGAAGTGCACTGCACCCACTAAAACTGCTCCAGGGACCTGCATACTGTTGTCATGGAGCTGGGTATGATATTTGAGGCTGGCATAGAGGCTGGAAAAAATATATTTTTTAATTTTTTTTGAGGGTGGGAGGTGGTTAGTGATCACTGGGAGAGTAAGGGGAGGTCATCTCCGATTCCCTCCAGTGGGTATCTCGTCATTTAGGGCACATTTTTATGGCTTGGTCGTAAGAAAAACAGGACCAGGTAAAGTCGTCCAAGTGCTCGTCAGGGATGCCCTTTTTTTCCATTATGGGTCGAGGACGTCCATGTTTTAGGCACGCCCCAGTCCCGCCTTCACTATGCCTCCGACACGCCCACATGAACTTTGGTCGTCCCCATGACGGAAAGTAGTTGAGGACGCCCAAAATCAGCTTTCGATTATGCCGATTTAGGCGACCCTGTGAGAAGGACGCCCATCTTTCGAAAATAAGCCTGATAGTAACATAGTAGATGACAGCAATGAAAGACCTGCCCGGTCCATCCAGTCTGCCCAACAAGATAAACTCATATGTGCTACTTTATGTGTATACACAGTGGTGTGCTGGAGCGGGCTCTCACAGGCTCGCGAGAGCCGTTTGTTAAGTTTTTAAGAATTTTGGGAGCCGGTTGTTAAAGTAGGCCTCCCCATGGCTACTTTAACAACTGACTCCCAAAATGTGGGCTTGGGCCCCTCTTGAATTCTCTTTTACTTTGCTGGCAGTGATGCTGGCCCCACCAGTTAAGTAAATAGACTGCTGCTGCTCCCTGCTCCTTGTTTCTGACTCTGAGCATCAGGCTGGGACTTTTCATGCAAGCACAAGAAGGTTCCATCATGCTGCTCAGAGCCAGAAACAAGCAGAGAATGGTGGCAGTCCATTTATTGGCTGGTGGGGCTCGGCAAAGTTATGCCTAGCGTGCCCGCACAAGGGAGGGGAGAGAGAGGCATGTATTGCCCCCTCCCCCCAAATTTTAGGGCTGGGTATGCCCGGAGAGAGAGCCCGTTGTTAAAAATTTACCAGCACACCCCTGTGTATACATGACCTTGATTTGTATCTGCCATTTTGAGAGCACAGACTGTAGAAGTCTGCCCAGCAATAGCCCTGCCTCCCACCACCGGTGCTGTCACCAAATCTCTGCTAAGCTTCTGAGGATCCATTACTTCTGAACAGGATTCCTTTATGTTTATCCCATGAATTTTTGAATTCCGTTACCATTTTCATTTCCACCACCTCCCACGGGAAGGCATTCCAAGTATCCACCATTCTCTCCGAGAAAAAATACTTCCTGACATTTTTCTTGATTCTGCCCCCCTTAAATCTTATTTCATGTCTTCAAGTTCTACCGCCTTCCCAGCTCCGGAAAAGGTTAGTTTGCAGATTAATACCTTTCAAATATTTGAACGTCTGTATCATATCACCCCTGTTTCTCCTTTCCTCCAGGGTTTACATGTTCAGGTCCGCAAGTCTCTCCTCATACGTCTTGTAACGCAAATCCCATACCATTTTTGTAGCTTTTCTTTGCACCGCTTCAATTCTTTTTACAGCTTTAGCAAGATACGTCCTCCAAAACTGAACACAATATTCCAGGTGGGGCCTCACCAATGACTTGCACAGGGGAATCAACACCTCCTTTCTTCTGCTGGTCACACCTCTCTCTATACAGCCTAGCAATATTCTGGCTACGGCCACCACCTTGTCACACTGTTTCGTCGCCTTCAGACCCTCAGATACTATCGCCCCTAGATCCCTCTCTCCGTCTATACATATCAGACTCTCACTGCCTAACACATACGTCTCCCGTGGATTTCTACTTCCTATTTTCATCACTTTGCATTTCTTCGCATTGAATTTTAATTGCCAAACCTTAGACCATTCTTTTGGCTTGTGCAGACCCTTTTTCATGTTTTCCACTTCCTCCGGGGTGTCAACTCTGTTACAAATCTTGGTATCATCCGCAAAAAGGCAAACTTTACCTTCTAACCCTTCAGCATTGTCACTCACAAATATATTGAACAGAATCGGCACCAGCACCGATCCCTGAGGCACTCCACTACTCACCTTTCCCTCATCTGAGCAAATTCCATTAACCACCACCCTCTGTCTTCTGTCCATCAACCAGTTCCTAATCCAGTTCACCACGTCAGGTCCTATCTTCAGCCTGTCAAGTTTGTTCAAGAGTCTCCTGTGGGGAACCATGTCAAAAGCTTTGCTGAAATCTAAGTAGATTACGTCAATAGCACGTCCATGATTCAATTCTCCAGTCACCCAGTCAAAGGGGATGAGATGACTTCCCTATGAGGAAAGGCGAAAGTGTCTAGGGCTGTTCAGCTTGGAGAAAAGACGGCTGAGGGGAGATATGATAGAGGTCTATAAAATAATGAGTGGAGTGGAACAGCTACTGAAAACTGATCTATTCAAGAAAGCATACCATTAACATTCAACCTCAACACTAAATAATAAAACCACACATGATCTAGAAAAATCGAAGTCATATCACATGACTGACTAACCTCTTTCACTTTAACCCTATGTTGAATATGGCTTCTCTACAGCCGATGATCTAATGTATATTACAATCCTATCTATCACGCAGGAACCAATACACACTACCACAATATACCCTTCTTTACCATGTATGTATGCAACGTAATGAAATGCCGGTTGTACTCTTCTTTTGTATTCTTTTGCAATCCTCTTTATCATGTACGTGTACACCTTAATGTAATGCTCTTTGTACTCAGTTACTCGGAAATGGCAACCGCCACTACGGCAAATGTAAGCCACATTGAGCCTGCAAATCTGTGGGGAAATGTGGGATACAAATGCTACAAATAAAATAGACGTGAATCGCTTGTTTACTCTTTCCAAAAATACTAGGATTAGGGAGCATGCAATGAAGTAGTAAATTTAAAACAAATTGGAGACAATATTTCTTCAGTCAATGTGTAATTAAACTATGGAATTTGCCAGAGAATGTAGTAAAAGCAGTTTGCTTAGTGGGGTTTAAAAAAAGTTTGGATAATTTCCTAAAAGAAAAGTCCATAAGCCATTATTAAGATGGACTTGGGAAAAATCCACTGCTTATTTCTAGGGTAATCAGCATAAAATATATGGTTCTGTTTTGGGATCTTGGATATAACAAAAGAGAGGGAACGAAGTACAAACTAAAGTCCAGACCAAAAAAATAAAACAGCACCATGGGCCTTTAAAAATGGAACACAGTTCTTTAATGAATGAGCCTTGACAAATAGACCCGACACGGGCCGTGTTTCGGTGACTAGCACCTGCGTCGGGGTCACAGTGATGACGTGGAAAACTTTGGGAATAACTCGAATATATTCCTCTACAATATATTATTCCTTACCCCACGTCTCATATAGTAAAAGCTACAAAGCACCAAGGCACTTTCACTTTCTGTATCCAAACGGCGAGCAGGAGCCTCTCCTGTCTGCTTAAATCACCTGTTGCCACCCAACCACTGATAATCAGTAGCTCTAAAGCAGGGACTACCGCTGAATGTTGCCATTGATTGACTCCCAAAAAAGTGGGCCAATCAGGGGCAGTGCTGGGAAGGAGCTGGGGCTTATGCGGGTGCCGGCAATATTCAGTGGGGTATCGAGAGCAGGAGCGAACATACCTCACACCTGCAAGTACCACAAGAAGTAGCTGGCAGCCATTTTGAGGAAGCTGTCGCTAGGGGAAGGAGCAAAGGGGGTTCACTCTTGCCCTTGATGCACCTGGGGGGGGGGGGGGCTTATCCTTACCAGGAGGTGGCGGATGGGGATGGGAGGAGGATGCTGACCGGGGAGGGCTTTTGTTGGGGGGTGCCGCCACACATCGGGGGGGGGGGGGGGGTGGAGGCAGGTGGGCGGCCTGCAGACCTCGTCATGAGGGGTAAGAAGGGGGAAGAGAACTTTTATTTATACGGGTCCCGGCCCAATATTCAGCCAAGGCCCACATAACTTTATTATGTGGGTCCCGGCTGTGAATCGGCTTGGCCTGCATAAGCTCCGGCAGCCAGTCTGCCCTCATTTAGCCCTTGATATTCAGTGCTGGTGCTCAGACATGGTCCAGCACTGAATATTGAGGGCTAAACTAGCCAGTGATGATAGGTGTTAAAATAAAATGCTCACGACTGCCTACTGAATATTGTGTGTGTGTGTGTGGGGGGGGGGGGGGGGGGGGTTCTGTCCAGTATCTCATGTGTCACAGTCTTCAGGAAAAATTCAGTTGCTGCATTTAGGGACATTTGTAAATCCTCTTTGCCAACTATCCTTGTGGTTTAAGTCTTTGAAACAACCTGACCATGAGCTTAACTTGTCAGTAGTGATAGAAGAGCTACAGAGATTGCTGAGTGGGGAGAGGTAGAGTGAGCATATGTGGCTTTTTCTTCTTTTCACAGCATCAATTTCATTTCATTTGCTATACATTATTACGTATTGTGTTGACATTATAAGTAGTATACTATGTGCCATACTTTGTATTGTTATTTGATTATTTTTACTGCTGCAATTGTATATGTGTCACATTTGATCTATTCTTACTGTACACTGCCTTGAGTGAATTCTTTCAAAAAGGCGGTAAATAAATCCTAATAAATAAATAAATAATATACCTCACCCTGACATTTTTTTTCACCTGCTCTTCCTTTCTGCATTGACGCCTTGCTTTGTTACTGTAGCTAGAGTCCTCTGCTTTGCACATGCCCTGAATCAAGCTCTCCATCCATCTCACAATTAGCTTTTCTTATTTAAAGTCTACAGCTGGAAGCAACCGAGGTTCTTCTAAGCCCTGAAGTTAGTTGTGGGCCTCTGGATGTGGCCTTGACCACACCTACAGCCTTGACGATACCACACTGTGCCGAGGTTAACGCAGAACACTGGACCTACAGATTGAAAAGGAGAACGCAGCAAGGAAAGTGGGAGGTAAGTTAGATTCCCATACAACTTGTTGAATTTTGCCAGTTGAAGGGTTTGAGATGTACATGCTCAGGTAGGCTGAGCTCCCTTGGAGACCCAGGAAAAAAAATCATTCATTCCAGTATTATTCTATGGTGTGTTTACTTCAGCGGCTGATGTGAATAGCACAAAAGATGTACAAAAGTATCACACATTCCATGGGGGCAAAATATTAGGAACCCTTTTTCCTACTGCATCACTCTATGTGTAGAGGCCAAATTTTATAATACCTAAATAGTTTATAGCTTATGAAAAATATTGCTATACTGCTCTAACTGACAGGCAGAACAGAGAAGTGTACAGAATAATGAAAAAGGAGGAAAAGGAAGGAAACCCCTTTGCTCCTTCCCCTAGCGACATAATATAAATAATATATGTTCATGTTGGACATAACCTAACCTACTCTTCCCCTTGACCCCCAATATGTCTATCAAATCTGATCATTAGCTTTTCTTAACCTCACTTTGTATCTGTTCTTGCCGGTATTGGCGACTGCCAATACTGCACTATGTAAGCCACATTGGGCCTGCAAATACGTGGGAAAATGTGGGATACAGATGCAACAAATAAATAAACTATATTGTGAAGAGGATAGTGGCAGGTAAGAGCTAAAAAGAAAACATGAAAGAGAGGGAAACACTTAAAAACAAACTACAATGGTTAAAATACAGCAAAACAGGCACCACAGGTGAACTGTGGCTAGTTTGAGATATCATAGTTCTGATTAAACAGCCAAGTGTGGATTTTTTAGACACCATATATATATATATAATCTCTCCCTATCCAGCACTGACTGCCTTACCTAGATATTAACTCTCGTGTTTACTAAGCCACGCGGCAATGCCAACACATCCCATTCAAAGTGAATGAGCTACAGTGGGGGAAATAAGTATTTGATCCCTTGCTGATTTTGTAAGTTTGCCCACTGACAAAGACATGAGCAGCCCATAATTGAAGGGTAGGTTATTGGTAACAGTGAGAGATAGCACATCACAAATTAAATCCGGAAAATCACATTGTGGAAAGTATTCCCCTCAAAATGGCCGCCCGGAAATGCAAACTTACCACACAGCCATTTTTTCCCACCTTTTTACTGGCCGTAAAAGGGGATTGTGTGTATGGCAAAAGCTCACGCTACCACTAGCACAAGTCTCCTGTTACTGCAGTTTAGTAAGAGGAGCCCTAACTGTGGTATATCAAATGTAAATAAGCATAAACAAAAGTTGACCTTCTGTTTTCTGTGGCACATTTCTTTCCACAGGACTTGATGTCAACAGAAGATGAAACTGCTTCTTGTTACTGTCTGCTAGACCCCTATGTTTGTCACATTCTCCTGGACAGTTTTGGGACTTATGCTTTAACCGGCGAACCCCTCATGGACTGTGCTGTGAAGCAAGTGAAGCTGGCGGTCTTTGGCTGCATGTCCTGCAACTCACTGGACTACAACCTGAGGGTGTATTGTGTGGATAATACACCTAATGCATTTCAGGTTAGTGAAGGCCATCACATTATATTGCCGAGCTCAGTAAATGTTGTCCGGCCAATATTCAAAATGAGTTAACTGGTTGGGAATGACCGCCAACCAATTGTCTCGCTTGTTCGCAGCTATCCTTTCGTTTTCAGCAGCCGAAGCCCAGACAGTGTCTGGAATTGAATATCTGGTTTTAGTGCTGGCAATGGACAAAAAAAATGCTGTCCGACACCGGCTGAAAATCAGGGGGTATAAATTTTGAAAGCATAGCACTCAATATATTCATGAACGTCTTAGATGAGGCATAACTTAAACATACAATACAATACAACCCACAAAATTCCAATAATTAGTACTTGCAGATTTCAAAAACAAAGAAACTAGACATTTCTAGGATTTATAGTAGAACGAAACAAAATAACATATTAGCTATATAATACATATCGTTACACCTAAAAGATCTGATTTAGCATTAGGTATCAACCCCTGAATATTTAACACTATTTAACCAGTCAGCAATGGTCACTGACTGCTTAAATAGCGTTTAACTGGCTAACCGCGAATATTCAATGGGAGATAACCAGTTATCTCTGCTGAATATTCACAGTTACCACATAGCGACTGACTGGCTGTATTTTGCAATATAGCCATATATTGGTTAGCACCGATATTCAGCGCTGGGTTTAGCGGGTAAATAGGACCACATAAATAGCAGAACCTATCTTTAACCATTAGGAACTTAAGCGGTTAGCGTGGAATATCAGCTTAACCAGTTAAGTTCCGGCGGCCAAAAATGAACCTGGAAATTCAGTGCTGATCGGTGGATACGATGGGGTATTGAATTTCCAGGTTCAATGCCAGTGGCGGGCTTTAACTGTGCTGCCCGCCACCGGCTGAATATCAGTCCTATGTCTTTAAGGGGCCCTTTTACTAAAGTGCGCTAAGCCCTCATATTGTCTTAGCGCACAATAATTTCCCTCTTTGCACATGCTAATTGCATGCTATTTATTTTTTTGAAATACTTTTTGGGAAGGTGCGTGACATGAACGGGAAAGGACGAGGAAACGCTAACTGGCTAGTGTGTTCACATCAGCGTGCTCTAACTGGTTAATACAGAATCCCTTAGTGCCTGCTAAATAGGAGGCAGTAAGTTCTCCCCTGTTAATTATTTGCAGTTGCCATGTGCTAATGACAACATTTTATTTAGGAGATGCTAAGGACTCTCATATTAAGTCAGTGATATTTACTTAGAGTGCGCTAATGTCCACGTGCAGGTTTAATAGCGCTTCCATGCCCATTCTCTGCCCCTGACACACCAAAATATATAAATAAATACAAAGTGGCTACCACGTGGAAATGCCTTATCCCAGTGGTGTAGCTACAGGTGGACCTTGGTGGACACAGGCCCGCCCATTCTTGGCTCAGGCCCACCCAGCGGCGGAACCCCACATCAACTTCTCTCCTCCTCCGTGGCACCCTGGCATCTGCCTGCTCATCGCTGAACCCCTTCACTCCACGGTGTACCTTACAGGTATCTCCGGCGCCTGCAGTGATCCATTATTTCTGCCTAAGCCAGCCCCGCAGGCTTCCATTGCCCTTGCTGATGTCATTTCCTCCTTCCTATCTGGTGGGATCCAGCTGATGGAAGCCTGTGGGGCCGGTGCAGGCAGCAATAATGGATCACTGCAGGCGCCGGGGATGCCTCTTCTCCTCTTTCCTCTACACGTTAATTGATTTGTTTGCTTTATTTTTTATCTACTACATTGTAAGCTCTTTGAGCAGGGACTGTCTTCTATGTTTGTGCTGCGCTGCATACACTTTGTAGCGCTATAGAAATGCTAAATAGTAGTCGTAGTAGTAGCAAGGTACATCGAGGAGAGACGGGGTTCAGGAATGGCCAGGCAGATGCCAAGACACCGCAGGGCAGGTGCAGGCAGCAATAATTGATCACTGCAGGTATCAGGGATGCCTGTAAGGGACGGGGTTCAGCGATGGGCAGGCAGATCCCGAGATGCCAGGGAGGAGGAGATATATTGATGAAGTAGGTGAAACAAAACCCTATATATTTTTTAGATCTTTGGGGGGGGGGGGCATAGTATGGAAGGATCCATCTAAGTTAACTCTAGGTCCATCCAAAATACTAGGTCTGGCTACGCCACTGCCATAACCTGTGTTAGGCCATTAAGCCCAGGATTCAATATAGCTTGACTTAAAGTTCTGCACTCAAATGCAGTCATATTCTGGATTTGCGCATGCAACTTAATTATTTAACAAGCCAGTCGGCACAGATAATTGCCACTTAACAAGCAATTATTGTCACTAATTAGCATGAATTAGAATTTACGCTCAGAACTATCTAAGCGTATTCTAACGTGATGTGTGTAAATTCTAAGTCACATAAGGGGGCATGGCCATGGGTGTGGAATGGGTGGGCCGTGGGTGTTTCTAAAATCTATGCGTGTTGGTATAGAATCCACCCTGTCCACACGTAATTTAGGCGTCAGCATTTACACCAAGTTTTACTTGGCTTAAATGCCCGTGACTAAATGTAGTCACACGGATATGCGCTCAGCATATTCTATAAACCGTGTGAACATTTAGGAACCGATTTTTTAGGTGTGATATTATATAGGATCTAGTCCTAAGTGTGCATTAGCTCTTAACACAGTATAGTAAAAGGGCCTTAATGTGAGATGCCAAAAATGTCTTATTTTTTTCTTTCATTTTAAATACAAAGAAATACTTTAAAAACTGGCTTTTTCTTCTCTCTTGTGAGAAATGCTTCTGTGCCCTCTTTTTTCTTGGAGCAGCTTAACCTGTAGTCCATTAAGGTGGATTTTCTCAGCATCTGAGCATCATTACAGCAAGGAGCTTTATCTAAAATTCTTGGAGCTTTTAAAAAATGATTTTTGCTTTGTTGGTTTTAATCGGCTTGAAATGGGTGAACGCTTTGGGTCTCTTCAGGGGTCGCCTTGGCCCGTTATCTGATTTTTCTCCCTGGGCCAGATGGTCAAGCTGAGAATTATATTGCACAGGTTTTTCTAAAGATAAAGAACATTGTGATATCTCTGGCACACAATGGCAACCGCATGACGTGTTTCTTGCTGGGACGGGGGGGGGGGGGGGGGGGAAGGGACATCTACAATACTCCTCCTGATGCTATCAGGAATATCTTGTGTTGGGGGTGCACATAGTAAGAAGGGATGAGAGAGGCAGGGAGAAAATCTGTTGTAGTAGCAATCCAACATGGATACCCAGAACCAGGGCTTTTTTTGAGGGGGTACTTGGGGGTACTGAGTACCGGCACCTTTTTCATTGTCTGCTAAAATTGACCCATGGTTCCCAAGTTTTAATGAAAGAGCTCAGGCTCTACACACCAATTCTACCTTGTCATAGTTTCTGTGACTGGTTGCAGGGGGCCTGGATATTATGGGGTGGGTCCCTCAGTGATCACCCCACTCTTGAAGAGTGGCCACTCATTTGAGTACCAGCACCTTTTTTGCTTGAAAAAGCGCACTGCCCAGAACTGAAACAGCGACAACCCAGGCCATGAAAAGGAGGCAAATGCAATGCAAAAAGAGGAGAGATGGACAAATGGCCTCCCACAGAAATCCAGAAGACACACTCAGTAGTCGATAAAACAATGACTTTTATTGGTTTGGACTCATGATATAAAAGGACTTGACACGGACTCATGTTTTGGTTCCAGAGCACCTGTGTCAGGAGTCATACAATCTTATAAGAATCCTATCTAGAGAATGTCACTAGGACAAAGTTTGTCCCTATCCCCACCCTGTTCCGCGGGCTCTGTCTCAGTCCCCGCCCATCCCTGTAGGTCTGTCCTCATCTTTAAAAGCGTCGAACACTTAATGATTTTGTATTTAAATCTTTTAATTAAAGTATAAAAAGGAACAATTTTCTGTGCAACTGTTGTTTATAAATCACAAATAGAAAACAATAATAACAACAATCAACTATAATAACCCCCTCCCCACACCACCACCCTCTACCCTTTAAACCTCAACTTCTACTACCTCAGCTTGCATCACCATCTATGCCCCAGAACACCAGTGGACCTATCGGGAGGTGCAGATGCAGAGACAAAACGAGCTGGATTGTTGGGATGTGTACGATGCAAATGCTTTTAGTTTATTTTCAGTTTGTTTGGGCTTTTTCACAATTTTCAGAACTTTTTTTTGGTTCATGTCACACATTTGTTGTAATAAAAAAATTGTTAACATGCTTTAAAACCTTCCAATGCACACCAACCCCCCCCCCCCCCCCAAATCAGTATAGGTCACCCACATTTTGCACATTAGGTGCTAACAATCAAATTGTCGGAGTAAACAATCACATAATTAGCAGTAATTAGGAGTTACGTATGGATCTGCCCTACGCCCTATTCTAAAACATGCGTGCCTAAATTTCATAGCACACAACTCCAAAGGGGACGTAGCCATGAGAGTGGCGTGGTCGGGTCAGGGGCATTTCAAGAATTTAGGCACGATGTTATAGAGTACCTGGATTTTCATGCCTAACTGCCATCAGCTGGGCATCAGAATTTACATCAGCCTTTGACAGGCATAAGTGTTCGTGCCCAAAGTTAGGCTTAAAATGCGCTCTAAACCAGTGGCGTAGCTACGTGGGGCCACGGGGGCCTGGGCCCCCTTAGATTTGGCCCTGGACCCCCCTGCCGACGACCCTCTCAACCCCCTCTCCTGCCGCCAACCCGCCGTCGCCAACCTTTGCTGGCTTCGTTCTGTTTCTGTGAGTCTGACGTCCTGCACGTACAATGTGCAGGATGTCAGACTCACAGAAACAGAACGAAGCCTTGCGCTGGGAGAAGAGGACCTCGGCTGGCAGGGGTTGGGGTCCCCCGCCAGCAAAGGTAGGTGACGGCAGCGGCAGGGGAGGGTTGGCGGCAGGAGGGGGGTTGAGAGGGTCGGCGGTGGGGGGGATCAAAGTTGTTGGTGGTGGTGGCAGCGGCGGTGGCAGCTGTTGGCAATGGTGGGGGGGTTGGTACCACCAAGTAGGGGCTAAAATGCACCCCCTCACCTCGGGATCTGGACCCCCTCCCATCGAAGTCTGGCTACGCCCCTGCTCTAAACCACTATACTAATGCTGCGCTCAGAGGGCCCTTTATAGAATAATAACTTAGCACAGAACATCCCGGTGCCAAATTTGGGGTGCCATTTATTGAATCTAGTCCAAATTGACTTAAAGCATCTTAATTCATAGCTTAATGTGCATTAAATTGACTTAGTGCGCAATCGCGGGTCAATGTTCAGCCTACGCCACTCAGTGTTCTTTAAAATACCGTTATAATCAGAATTAGCACTGGATATTTAATGCTGGACCCTTCTGGGCCCCAGCATTGAATTTCCAAGGCTAATTTGGCATGTGTCCATCTGCCGGGTTTTATGTGCGTCTTGACTAGGTAGGGTATACATAAAAAGTGCCGATACTCAAGATATGAGTTTATCTTGTTGGGCAGACTGGATGGACCGTGCAGGTCTTTTTCTGCCATCATCTACTATGTTACTATGTATTCACTTGGGATCTGAATAAGACACTTAATGCAGGTCCAGCTGAATATTGGCCAGAACCTGCATAAGGGTATCTGGCCAGGTCCTGATCCCCTCCCTCCCCCACGAAATTCCAATCCCCCTTTCCACTACCTAGAAGATCTAGAACCCCACCCCTTCTGATCCCCCTCCATCTCTCCTACCTCCAGAACATCAAGAACCCCCCCCCCCCCCCCCCCCCCCCCCCCGAATCCCCACCAGCCAACCTGCCCAATCCACTTAGGCTGCCTTATGTGAATTTCTTCACACAATCCCAATAAATAAATAAATGGATAAGTTATCCTTTAGGGTTAGGACTACAAATTCAGTGGATAGAGGTCCTGAGTACCAGGCTTAAAGATAAATTGGTAAGTTACCTCGCAACTACGGCTTTGAACAGTGACCCCTATAATTTTATTTACTGTTATTACCATTGTCGAAATATTTTTCCCCTTTGGGAGTGATATCAAAAGCATTTATGCAGTGAGCATCGGATGTTGACTGCATAAGTGCCTGTCTTTAAATTTATGAATGTGTTTATGTATCTTGCCTTAGGTGTTTTCAGAAAAGCAGGTCAAATATTGAAATAAATGAAATGGAATGAAGTTTGCCAGACGACAAAATGGACAGCTACAATTAGGCCAGGGGTTCTCCACAGTGTCATGACAGTAAGCTGCCATGTGGATAAATTTATCTGCGTAAAGAGGACTCCATAAATAGCAGTCTTCACCTTTAATAAGGATAACTTAGCATATTTGTTTTTCAAAGGCATAGCCAGCAATTCAGTTTTTACAGATATATTGGCAAAAAATCAGCATCAATAGATAACTTACCCAGAGTTCTGTATGTGGATTTGTCCCTGTGGTGGGGCTTCACAGACCTGTTGTGGATGTCTCACCAGTATCTGAAACTGAACATAGCCTAACGGAGTTTCTTATCTTTCCCCCTAAACCCATCTTTCCTCTTCCCCAATTCTCTGATTCCATGGATAACACTCTTATTATCCTTGTCTCCTTAGCTTGTAACCAACCGTAGGGTTATCTTTCACTCTAGTTTCTCTTTCTTTGACTCCAGTCTCTCTTTCTCTGCACATATCCAACAGACTGCTAAGACCCATGCATGCTGCAAGTTGCGTTATTGTTTTTACATAGTAATAAGCTGCTTTACATGTATTTCCATGTTTAACATCTCAGTCATTACTAGGTAAACTGTAGGGACCTAAATATTGCCGTGGTACAGCAAAATAAGCTTTTTTAGAGCCCTTTGAGTCATGTTAAGGAGGAAATAACGTGACTTTAGGCCCTCATGCAGCTTGATAACTTCCCCCTTATTATTTAAGCTTGTCTATGGACTATAGAATCGACAATATTGATTGGAATTGTTGGAATTGTGTGTCTGTATCTTTGATACCTGCCTGTGCTTTTATACCTTTATCATTTTCGTCTCCCTTCTCTGTACCTTTTCTAATTCCACTATATCTTTCTTGAGATGCGGTGACTTGAAATGAACACAATATTCGAGGGTCGGTCGCACCATGGACCGATACAAAGGCATTATAACGTCCTCACTTTTGTTTTCCATTCCTTTCTTAATAATACCTAACATTCTATTTGCTTTCTTAGCTGCTGCAGCAGCACAATGAGTCCACTGCAGTGCCCCCTAGGGTGCCCGGTTGGTGTCCTGGCATGTCAGGGGGACCAGTGCACTACGAATTCTGGCTCCTCCCATGACCAAAGGGTTTGGATTTAGACATTTTTGAGATGGGCTTCCTCGGTTTCCATTACGGCCAAAAACCAGGGACGACTATCTCTAAGGTCGACCATCTCAACATTTAGGTCGACCATCTCTAAGGCCGACTAAATGTTGAAATTTGGCAACCGTATTATTGAAACGAAAGATGGACGCCCATCTTGTTTTGATAATATGAGTTTCCCTGCCCTTTCGCCAGGACGTCCTTAGAGATGGGCGTCCCTGTTCAAAAATGCGCCTCTTTGTGTTGTCAACAAATTTAAGCAAATTTAATTATCTCACTAGTTAATCCCATGTCTAGATCATTTATAAATGTTAAAAAGCAGTGGTCCCAGAACAGACCCCTGGGAAACCCCAATATCTACCTTTCTCCATTGAGAATACTGACCATTTAACCCTACTCTCTGTTTTCTATCTTTTAACCAGTTTTTAATCCACAATAGGAGACTACCTCCCATCCCATGACTTTCCAATTTCTTCTGGAGTATTTCATGAGATACTTTGTCAAGTCTCTCATGAAATACTCCAGAAGAAATTCTTTGCAGGTTAGTATTTATTTATGTAAAATTTAGCCATAAGGTGTAAATGAGTTCTCTGTGTCCCTTAATCATATTACACAAGAAATATTTTTTGTATGTTGCCACAGCCAGGTACTTTGCACATTCCTGGCAATTATAAAACGTTAAAAAGTAAAAAAAAAATAAAAAAAACAAAACAACTGAAAAAAATTTAAAATACTTCATGTGATGGCAGCTGCTATTTAGTAGGCCCTCATGGCTGAAATTGGTGGCCCCTGGCACCCTACCTGGGGCCTCCATGCTATGGTGGGACAATGGTTCTCACAGCCTACTCCCCAGACTCAACAAAAGGCTAAAATATGAAAAAGGAGACCCACACACTTCCAGTACCCTGTCCTTCTAGGCCTCATCCACTAAATCAAGAAATGTGAGCTGGCCCTGCTTCCTATTTCTCCTTCACCCTCCCAGGATCCTGACTCACCATTGGGTATGAAGTAGTATAACTTATCTTCCCTTACTCCCACTCAGGTGACTCTACCAAAATGGTGGCTGGTGACTCCTAGCAGTAGGGTTGGCGTGAAAAAGTCATTTCTGAAGAGAGGGCAACTGGGGCTAGAGTGCTATCTCAGCAACAGCTCATTAATGGTAAATTTTAATAAACATTTATGTGGAAGTTTAATACAGTGAAGTATATTTTTATGAAGTGAATTTGCAGGTGTACATCATATGGAAAATGCATCATTTTTTAAATTTAATCTTTTGTGTTATCAATTTCAGTTTAACAATAGAATAATAAAACAACTTATACAAAAAAAAAAGCATTCAGATATATCAGAAATCATGAAAAACATGCAAAAGGAAACCAAAATATCTGAAAAGAGCTAAAGCCCACAATTTTATAGGATCCAAGACCTATGGGTGAATAGAAAAATTAGATATATCAATCAAACAAGGAAAGCATCACACCATTGACCTGGGATGCATTATATTTCTGAGAGCAAATTATGTTTCAGATGGAGTTGAACCCTTGGGACAGTAACACCTACTATGGATCCTATGATTATGGCAAACTATAGACCTATTTCTGTAATTCCATTTGTGGGGAAAGTAATTGAGAAAGTTGACTTGAAACAATTAGAAGTTTTTGTGGAAAAGAATGATTGGACTATTTTCAATATGGCTTTAGAAAAGCAAAGCCCCTTTTGATATCTACAGTAGATGTTTTAAGAAGTGGAATGGTCAATGTTTTTGTTTGATTTTTCTGGATGTTTCATCTGCTTTTGACTCTGTAGATAAAGATATGCTGTGATATAGATTAACAACAAGTCTGTTAGAGACAATATAGATCACCAATTCCTAATACTCTTTAAAGAGATTCCTATTTATTGCTTTGTGGAAAATATGATTCAAACCAAATGAAATGTTTGAAGTGCACGAAATCACTCAATGTGTCACCAAGCCCTCGTCTTTAATGGAATGATGTTTGTGATGGTGATTTAGGAACTGAATACATCATTCCACTGAATACGTTTTGGCTGCAAATATAATTCCTGATGAAGGGATAGGAAACAGGATACCTCATAGAACTGCAGTCAAGTACAGAAATGCCACAGCTAAGTGCTTATGATATTGATATCGCGCTATGTAGCCATTCATGATTATGTTGCATTTCAGGGCACAATTAATACACATTCTATGGTATTGCTTATACATGTTAGTTCAGATTTTCAACACTCATTTCTTTATAATATTTATCACGTTCACATAAGAAATCACAGGGCTGTGTGAACATAGCATTGTTATCAGAAGTAGCACATAGCTCTTTTCTGCTGTAATGACGCAGTGGTGTGTGCTTTGGTGACATGCCGAGCAATTTCTTACACTTCAAACATTAATGGGTCCTTTTACCAAGCTGTGGGAAAAAGGGCCATGTGCTAGCAGTGGGGGCTGTTTATCCCATGTGCCAGACCCTTTTTACCACAGCGGGTAAAAAGCCCCCAGACAAACATGGCTATGCGGTAAGAGAGCTCTTACTGCGTGGTCATGCGGCAGGGAGCCCTTACCTCCACCCATCGAGATGGCGATAAGGGCTCCCACAGTAGCCTGGTGGCAACTGGGCAGCGTGTGGCGGTGCCCGATTACCACCAGGTTACCACCACGCAGTGGAGGAGTGGCCTAGTGGTTAGGGTGGTGGACTTTGGTCCTGGGGAACTGAGTTCAATTCCCACTTCAGGCACAGGCAGCTCCTTGTGACTCTGGGCAAGTTACTTAACCCTCCATTGCCCCATGTAAGCCACATTGAGCCTGCCATGAGTGGGAAAGCGCAGGGTACAAATGTAACAAAAATAAAAAAAATTTCGGGGGGGGGGGGGGGGTTGTTTTCTCCCCAGAAATAATGCATGCTTAGGGCAAAACTACTGCCAGCAACTGCATTGGGCCAGCAGTAAGCCCAATTTAGCATTTGGTGAGCTCGTGTTGGACTTACTGATGCTTTGTAAGAGACCCCTTTAATTTGCTTTGCATCATGTTTTCCACAAAGCAATACATACGAATATCTTTAGAGAGTATTAGGAATTGGTTATATAGGTTAAAGCAGTTGGGCAAAGTTAGTAAGATGCATGATAGGTTTGCCTGTTATTTGACTGGACATGCTATGTGTGTTCAGAGTGGGGGGAATGTATCACAAACTATTCTGAAACAGATGGGTTCCACAAGGAGCTGCCTTGTCTGCACTCTTAGTTAACATTTATCTGGTCTCCTTGTGCAAGGTGTTTGATTTACTGGGAGTGATCTATCGATTATATGCAGATGGTGTTCAGTTCTTTTTCCCAGTGACATCGTGGGGGAGCCAAGCTCTCTAATCAAATAACAGAATACATGAGGGAAATAGGCAAATGGATGTGTTTGAATAAACTTGCATTGCATGTAGAGAAAACAGAAATTATGATTGTGGGGAGGGTGATAGATGATAGTTGGCCTCGGACCATACGTGTGGAGGAAGTGGATGTGCCTAAGAAAAATTAGAGAAAATTGTTGCGGATAGTTTTGGATGTTCAGCTCACGATGAAGAATCAAATTGTGAATGTGATCCAAAAATCCTTTCAGCACCTGCATTTGTTGTATAGATTGAAGCCTACATTGAGTCCAAGTGATTTTAGGAATGTGGTACAAAAAAAATGGATTACTGTAATTCTCTTTATTTGCCGGATTAAGATCCTACAAATTGTGCAGAATGCTGCCGCAAGGTTTGTTGCAGGAGTCTCTACATTTGCCCATATCACACCGGTATTGAAACAGCTTCATTGGTTGCTTGTAAAATACTGGATACAATATAAAATCTTGTCCATTATTCATCGATCTTTGTATGTTAGGGTGCCATGGTATTTCCAGTCTGTAATTAAGATTTTTTCATCTGGTAGGGGTTTAAGATCTGACTTTGCAGTGCGGTTAGCTTTGGATTTGGTAACAACTCCACGTAACGCAGTGATAAGAGCTTTTGGTGTTTTGAACAGCAGGGTCTTTGATATCGAATGCTTTACCTGGCCAGTTGCGCTTATGTACAAATGCTTTGCAATCTAAGAAACTGTTAAAGGCACAGCTGTTTGTTCAGACATTTGTTACTGCATAATGGTGGTAAAAAGAAAACTGATGGAAAATGATTGTGGAAGCATGTTTCTATTATGGTTTTTATCTTGTTTTTAATTTTTTATTATGCATGTTTATATGGTAGCCAAAAAGACAGTCAAGTGAGCAGGCTCAAATAGAATGGGTTGATATTCAAAGCAACTTAAGCAGGCAGGAGAGGCTCTTGCTGACTTAAATCTTGCTCTACGGGCTGGCCAAAGATATTCAGTGGCACTTAACTGGGCAGCGCCACTGAATATCGGCACTAACCAGCCATTTACAATGTGGGCAGGAGAGAGGCATTCCAAGGGCGGAGTCAGGGAGGAGCCGGCAGCTATACGAGTGCTGGCAGTTTTCAGTGGTGGAGCTCGAATAGCTAAGCAACCAAACTGGACTGAATAGCAGTTCTAACTTTGGTCACTCAGGGGGTCTTTTACGAAGCAGCGATAAGCCCAATGCAGGTTTACCGCTCGCTAATCCGGAACTACTGCCGCCGACAGTAGTTCCAGCTGGAGCATGCGCCATTTCCGGCACTCCGGAGATTTTTTTTCTCTAGCGTGGCCTCTAACCTGGCAGTAATCGGGCATCACCTTGCACTGCCCAGTTACCACTGGTTTACCATGGGAGCCCTTAACACTATCTCAATGGGTGGCAGTAAGTTCTTCCTTCCACACGGCCATGCAGTAAGGGTTATCTTACCGTGTAGCCTTTTTTTTCGGGGGGGGGGGGGGGGGGGGGCTTTTTACCACTGTGGTCAAAAAGGCTCTGGCATGTGGGCAAAACAGCTACCACAGGTCCCTTTTTCCCACAGCTTAGTTAAAGGACCCCTTAGCTATGTAGGTGCTGTCACTGAATATTGGTCAGCACCCACATAGCTTCTGGGTAGTTGTTGAAGATGTTGGATGTGTTCCCCTCCCTCTCCCATGATCAGACCACCCATCCCAACCCTCCCATAATCACATGCCCCCATCCTGACCCCCCCCCCCCCCCCCATTGTCAACCCCCCCCCCCCCCACCTCCCTTGCATCCTTGGTGGTCCAGTGGGATAACCCAGGCAGGAGCAAGCCCCACTCGGCAGTGGGGTCTGATTTCAGGGGGGAATTCAGGAGGGGTAGGTCTGATAACGGAGGGGTCAGAAGAGGAGGTCATGAAGGGGGATCAGAATCAGTGGGGGGAGAGGGAAAGAAGCTAATAGATGCAGTTATGTTGGTCTCAACTGGTAACACTGAGTGGAGGAGTAGCCTAGTGGTTAGTGCTATCAACTTTGATCCTGGGGAACTGAGTTCAATTCCCACTGCAGCTCCTGGTGACTCTGGGCAAGTCACTTAGCCCTCCATTGCCCCTGGTACAAAAATAAGTGCCTGAATGTATGTAAATTGTTTTGAATGTAGTTACAAAAACCTTAGAAAGGCGGTATATCAAGTCCCATTTCCCTTCCCTAATCAACTGGGACATAAATATCTTATACATATCCCTGATCAATATCAACTGAGATTCACATAAGTTCAGGCAGCCAGTAGCAGTCCAGTCAGACCCAGATGTAAAAACATGCTGACTGCCACTGGCTGAATATTGGCTGATATATATTTAACACCCTTCAATTAAAAATACATTTGCAGGGAATTTTTTTTTTAATGACCCCAACTGCAAAACCCTAAGACACATCTACAAAAACTGTTGCCTCTTCCTCTGAGTTTCTCTGGCCAAATCTTGAGATTCATAAATAACATAACGATTCTTGAAGAAACATTTAAACAGCCATTCTCTATCTGAAAATAAAGTCAAAGTCACCAGTAAAGTTACAGCAATACATTGGTCAGAATCTGAAATTTCCAATATGGCTATAGCATCCAAGCGATCCATTTCAACATCCAGAACTGCCTGCCATCCTATTGGGGGATTCTGTTTCTTCACTGGAAGGTAGTACTCTAAGAGAATGATAGGAAGAATAGATGGCATGGTTGGGCAGACTGGATTTTTCTGTATTTCCATTGTTTAAACATGTCTTTCAAAGAAAACAAAGGTAATCTTGGGAGTTCTCCAGATTTTTCACTTTTAATCTTAATGCAGAAATATCTTCAACAAATGTTGCTTGCAAATCCTTAATTGAAGCTATAGATTGCTCAGTATGTTCTATTCGATTTTTACACTAAATCGCTTCCTGAGAGTTTTGAGCCACTGTCTTTCACATGTGGAATTAATAACTTAGGGGCCCTTCTACTAAGGGCTCCTTTTACAAAATGGTGCTACTGATTAGCACGCGCAGAATACGAAGAAGCTCATTCAGTTCCCATGGGCTTCTTCACATTCAGTGCATGCTATTTGGTAGCGTCGCTTACAAAATTAGATTTCCCCATGCGCTAAGCCCATTTGTACTGCATTTATAAAATAGGCCTTTTTCTTTTCTTATTTTTGCCAGTTCCATGCTCATTTTTCCATTAGCACATGGAACCAGCAAATACATTAACACGGGAGCACTTAACGCTGCTGCGTTAATCAGTCTGTGCTAATATGAATATGCTAGATATGAATATGCTAGCTGGTTACCACTTCATTGCCTAGTCTGCATCCATGCCATGTTCCCTACCACAAAAAAAAAATCACAAAAATAAATAATGCTCAATTAACACGCACAACCAGGGAAATAACACTTTATTGTATCCTGCAGTAAGCCTTTTTAGTGTGCTAAACCCGTATTAGGGCTTAGTATAACTTAGTAAAAGATCTCCTTAGTAAGTTCAGAGATAGCTTTCCAAATTGCCTTCAAACTAACCACTGAAGGATGAGACAACGAAGACTAGGACCTGTGATGGTTCTAGGGAATTGCAAATGCGGTGATGCAACTGCCATTGATAACTGACCCGGCAGTCCTACATTCTGCTGCTCCAGGTCATACTCCACCCTACTACCAGCATCCTCTGAGACTGGGACTGTCAGTAATAGTCCGGTGATCAAAGCGCCTCTCGTGCCAAACACACTTGTATCTCCTCATGGTACGATTCTGGGATTGGTGAGTTATGCGCTTGCAGTTGTGTTGGATTTGATCTGTGATCCAGGCTCAGAGTGACTTTCCTAAAGGACATATCATGGGCACCCTCCACCATCAACACCCAAGCTGGGGTTTCCTCAGAGTCTGCTTGCATTCCCCCTTGCACCACAAAAGAATCCATGGGGCCAGTCACAGGAGATACCACTGGCTGAGTGAGAAGAAATCCCAATGCCATAAATGTGGTATATCAAGTCCCATTCCCCTTCCAATACAACTTAAGCCAAAAAAAACAAAAAAGGCCTGCCTCCTGCCAGAAGGGATCTGCTTATGGTTTTGACCAGTGGGGGGAGGAGGGGGGAGATTCAGTGATCAGAACTGGAATTCTTTCCTCAGGGAATGGCTTGCTTTCTTCCTCCGGTTTCTTCCTCTCTTTGTGACAAAGGTCCTGTTCAAAATGATTCAGCCTGTCATGCTTTGTTTCCATAAGATCTGAAAAAAACATTTGAAAGATACAGCTGAGTCTAAATTTTGATGGATTGGAGCCAAAATACTTTACATCTGTTCATGTTCCTCTGATAGGCCCTATAAACTAGGGGACACAGTTCACTGCCTTCTTCCATTCCTGACTGAATGGTTAACACTTTGCATGAAGGCATTTTCTCCACAGTAAGAATAATCTGACTTTCTGTAGAGCCTCTCATGTAAGCAGAAATACAGTCTCCTTTACAATTTCCTGCTTGAAAGATTAGCTTGCGGTCACCACTGGCGTGAATGGCCTGGCTTTGACATTTCTCGTGACTGGACTGCATGAAGGTAATCACAGAATGAATGAGAAAAGGACCATTACCCAGATATGACTGAGGACATTTGACGCATCGGAGATTACAATTTGCCTAGTATCAGAGAACATAGGAAGCAAAAGGCCTTTGAGTTTGTATCCTTACAAGTTCTCCTGACTTCTTAGTTCATATTCAAAACATCTGGACTGCACCATCTCCTGTCATATTGCTGTGTGAGATATATTTCATTTTTCAAAAAAATCAGTATGTACTTACAAGACTACTTTTTAAAATACTTGAGCGTTAGACATCCAGGGATACTTTTATAAAGTTTATTCCATCAGTGAACCCTGTTATTCCTATGGAAAAGAGTTTTTATAAAACTACCTCAAGCTATAAGGGGCCCTTTTAGTAAGCTGCAGTAAAAAGGGCCCTGCGTTAGTGGCAGGGGCTGTTTTTGCTGTGCGCTGAGCCTTTTTTTACCGCTGCAGGTAAAAAAGGCCTAAAAGAGACATGGCTATGTGGTAAGATCGCTCTTTCCGCTTGGCCATGTGGGGGGAGCACTTATTCATTGAGGTGGCGGTAAGGGCTCCCTCGCTAACCCGGCAGTAACCGGGTAGCGTGCAGCACTGACCGATTACTGCTGGGTAACCCCCCTGGGGAAATATTTTTTAAACATTTCTGCTAGTGCTGGAAATGCCAAGCACTGGGGGTGGAGCTACCGTCGATGTCTGCGTTGGGCCGGCGCTAGCTCCATATTGGAGTGTGGTAAGCCTACGGTAGGCTTTTTGCCGCTTAGTAAAAGGGTCCCAAGTAAGTAAAAGTACTCACGGTGAGAAGAGGGCACTGACTTTTATGCAACCCATGTGTAGGCAAAGTTGGGGGGGGCATAGTTTGGGCAGAACATAGTCAGAATCGAGTACGTACAAATACCTGAGCAGGGACAAATGTACTTGGCTGCATTTTAGCTACTTTTCTGGGGCTATTTTATAGATCCATAGGTACCTAAGTTGTCTTGATAAAATATCTTCATAATAAGCGCCTACTTTGACTTGGAGTGGAGGAGTAGCCTAGTGGTTAGTGCCGTGGCCTTTGATCCTGGGGAACTGAGTTCAATTCCCACTGCAGCTCCCTGTGACTCTGGGCAAGTCACTTAACCCTCCATTGCTCCTGGTAGAAAATAAGTACCTGAATATATGTAAACCGCTTTGAATGTAGTTGCAAAAACCTCAGAAAGGTGGTATATCAAGTCCCATTTCCCTTTCCAACCTAGACAATGTTATAAAATTACCTCCCAATATTTAAAAATGTACATGAAAAGCTACAGAAAAAGAACACACACAAATCTTTCAAATCAATGTCCAACATACACCTCATCTCATGCAAAGAGGGATGCACTTTCAAGAGATTAGGCATTTGTTAAATATGGCAAGATGGATCTTGCAGAGAGTGAGAAATTTCCAAAGACACATGCTGAGCTTCTAAATAGAACAACAGAACTAAACCACTTTGGAACCACAGAGCAAATTGTTGTAAGTGTAAATTGTCCGTACATTATTGCACCAGGTACAACAATGTTTAATCAGATCCCCACTCAAGCATCCAGTCTCATACTGCTGATTTGAAATATGTAAATTGTTTGTAAAATCTCTCTATGTTAACAATGCTTGATCACATTATGATGCTAATGAACATTAATTGTGCTTTATGGAGATCACAGCACCTTTAACAATTAGAAGCACTTTACAGATACAGGGGCTCATTTTCAAAACAGAAAAACATCCAAAATATGGCACAAAGCAGCTGATGGGCTTTTTTTTTTTGCCAAAATGTCCAAATTGCTATTTTCAAACCCCTATGCAGTTCATATGCAGTGCATCCAAATCACAAGGAGGCATGTTGGGGCTTGGATTTTCTCCGGTTTGTTTTAAATTTACTGCTTAGTAGCTTCATTGCGTGGCCCCAAGTCCTAGTATTTTTGGAAAGAGTAAAGAAGCAATTCACCTCTACCTAGTATTTTATAGAAGTCTATCACATCTCTTCTCAGCCATCTCTTCCCCAAGCTGAAAAGCCCTAGCCATTTTAACCTTTTCTCATAGGGAAGTTGTCCCATCCCCCCTAGAGCTCATAAAATGAAACATATTGAAAAGAACTTGGACGTTTTTGTCAATAATACATTCCTTAGCCAAACACAATCATAAACTCATTGACGAGAGAGCCATTGACACTTATCACAATATTACAGATTCCAGAAGCTATGTTTTTCCTGTTTTCTTCCTGTTTTTCCTTCCCCTGTACTTCACATCCATTCTCTCCCCTGTCCTCTCCCCTCCCATCCTTAATGCTCACCTACACCACAAATATGCATATATTGGGACTAAGGTCATTCTTCAAGTCAAAGGAGAAGCAAATTACAATTCACAATTTTTGTGTGTCACCAACTTTTCCTATGATAATACAGAAGGATCTATATTTAGTCATGCCCATGTACTCTATAAAAGTTTCCCAAACCTTTAAAGATGTTTTCAGATCTGTCATTTTGCAAAGCAGGAAGTGCTTCCAGCAGATGAACCTTCCATGGCCTTCCATGAGGGAGATTTTGGAGCATTAAGGGGAGAATTGTGCTTGGGCATGTGCTCAAGAGCATACCCAGGCACAAATCCCCCTGCGAAAGAGTTTTGACAGGTCTGGGCTTTTCTCCTATACCCCCTGGACCCACAAATATGTAATCCCCCCCCCCCCCCCCCAAATAAATAAAACCCTGGTGAGACCCTTAGCCAGAACCCCAACCTCCCACCTGAAGGCTAGCCCTAGTGGTCTAGCGGTGGCCCCACTGCCTTGAAGATAGGAGGAGGAAATAGGACCCTTCCTTCTGCCGGATGCCTCCTCAAAATGCTGGTGCCCTGTCCTGCCCGGTGCATCCCTAATGTCAGCTCCGAGCTGGCATAGGGTTTGCCATGGGAGGAGCGCCCATGTTTGCTGTGCTGCCCGCTGACCATTGGGGAGGAATATGGGAGACCCTCTTTTGCATGCATTTGCATGCTAAATGCGTTCAGAGCTGGCGAACTTGTTATTTCACGTGCTCACTGGCTCTGAACATTTGGCGGTAGCAAATGTGGGTGCTAGTCCAGTGCTAATTGTCTCTAGCACCCACATTTGCTTCTGAGCATCAGGGCCTGTATAATTAATATATCATTTATTTATTTATTTTTATTTATTTTGAGGGATTTATTAACCACCTTTATGAAGAGATTCACCGAAGGCAGTGTACAGCAGGTACAGTTTAACATAAAACTTATAATTTTGTTAACAGCGTAACAATAGTAAAATAACCAAGAATAAACATAAGTACAATAATTGAGGTAAACTTGAAAACAGAAAATTGAAACCTAATAATAGAACTACCATGAAACAGTATCAAAAATATACACATTTAACAGCACTGGAATTCAAACACCAGAGATATAATATAATGTTAGCATAATACTACACCTAATAAGCATGCATTGGAACATTCAACTAACATAGATATGATGCTAAAGATTTTCTACAATACGGCTTACCATATAGTAACCAAGAGCAGATATATTATAGGACCAAGAGCAGATATATTATAGGAACAAGATGCGTGGTACAGAGTCAGTTGGGATAATTGGTTAGCTAAATTCAAGACAAGCAAGAGATAAGGATCTGATCTAAGTTGCAGTGTGTGAAGCAAGCTAGTCCAGGTGCAGGATGAGTGTATAGTCAGTCACCCTGTGCATTAAAGGCTTGGGACAAGAGCCAGGTTTTCACCTGCTTCCTGAAGTAGAGGCAGTCTCGAATTACACGTAGCCCCTTTGTGAGTAAATTCCAGAGCATGGGGGATGCTCCTGAGAAGGCTCGCTGGCTGGTGGTATCACATCATACAATTTCTTTTGACGAGGGTACAGATAGTGATGATCCTTGAGGGGACCTTAGATGTCTCAAAGGTGTGTAAAGGGTTAACGTATTCTTTACGTACTCTGGCCCATTTTGTCTGAGGACCTTGAAAATCAAACATAGAGTTTTAAATTTAGCCCTGTAAGGTACAGGTAGCCAGTGTAGCTTTCGTAGGAAGGATGTTATGTGATCACGCCAGTTTGCAGCCTTCTATCAGTCATACTGAGCATTCTGAATTAGTTGGAGCTGATACAAACTCTTTTTGGTTTGGCCAGTGTACAGGGCATTACAGTAGTCTAGTTGAGATGTTATCATGGCATGGACCACTGTGGTCAGACTTGTCCTCTCAATATATGGAGAGAGATTTTGATGATATTCCTATGGGTGACTGAGGGGGGTCTTTCATTAAGGCGCGCTCACGTTTTTGGCATGCGCTAAAATTGTAGGCTCGCTAAACGTTAGACAAGCCAATGCATTCCTATGAGTGTCTCTAATGTTTAGCGCTCTGACAATTTTAGCGCGCGCCGAAAACATGAGCGCGCACCTTAGTTAAAGACATCCTTAGCATTTAGCGTGTGATTATCATTAGCATGCACTAAAAACACTAATGTACCCTTAGTACTGCTTAGTAGACAGGGCCCTTAATCAGTTGAAAACAATTCCATGGTTGAGTTAAGTACAGTGACCCTTCTAAACTCTCAGCTGGTGTTTTCTATTCTGTCAACTTTTGACAACTGTGGTTCCTCTAAGCAGCTTTCTGATCATTTGAAAGCGAAGGTAATTAATTCTTACAAAGCAGGGGAAGGCTTTAACAAATGTCTGAACACTTTTAGCTAGCAATTTCAAGAAATGATAACTGCCGAAAATCTGGCTAGATCTGTAAAACTGAACTCATATGTCACTGCAGATGAACTGCTGAAATAGTTGACACTCGAGTAGATATCCACAGGTCTATGGTACATTGTTGCTTGTGCAAAAAAATGAGTTGCATGGTAGAGCAAGCAGAAGGAAACCTTGTCTACAACTTCATTGCAAAAGTTAACATCTAAAGTATGGAATAGAAAATCTCAATAAGCCTGGAAATATTTTCAAAAACTCTCTGGCCACATTTCATTTGGAGAAGCAAGGGTGACGCATTTGAAGAAAAGAACCCTTTGCCAACTGTTCAGCATGGGGTTGGATCTATTATGCATTGGGGTTGGGTAGCCTACCGTGGCACTGGAAATATTGTGCAAGTGGAAGGAAGAATAAATTTAACTAAATAACATACCTTAGAAGCTAATGTCCCACAGTCAGTGAAAAAATTGAAGCTGAAAAGAGCATGGGTATTTCAGCAAGATAATGATCCGAAACATACCTCAAAATCAACCATGAAGCATTTATAAGAAAGAAAGATTAAGGTTTTGGAATGGCCTTTACAAGTCTCCAGACTTAAATAATATTGAAAATCTATAGAGAGATGTAAAGCAGGCAGCGTTTGCAAGAAAGCCTAAGAATATTTCTGTGCTAGAAGGGTTCAGGAGAGTGTGTGTTTGGGGGGGGGGGGGGGGGGGGGGGGAGAGAGTCTAAAAGCAAGAATTGAAAAACTCCAGGAACATTCGGAAGCTGTTATTCTGCCAATGGAGGTGTCACAAAGTACTGACTACAGAGGTACACAGACTTCTGCACCACCTGTATTTATTGTTTTATTTGAAATCAGTAAAGCAAGTGTGTGTCTGATGTTAGGTGCCAATTGGTCATATAAATTTTCATGTAAAATGGCAGTTACATGACTGAATGGTGGGAAAATACCAGTTAAGTACAAAATTGAACTTAGGCATTATTCTATACTTCATATCTAAGTGTTCTAGCACATTACTGCATGGGGCGTGGACATGGGAGGGGCATGAGTGGATCATGAGCATATCCAGCAAGTACGCACTAACTTATTAGTATACTGTCAGTTAAGCACGTAACTACCAGCATTTAGACATAAGCATTTACACCAGCTATTGATATGGTGTGTCGTGTGTCACACCTAAAGTTATGTGCATAAAAGCAGACTACCTGCCTTGGTGCAAAGTCCATGGCATTTTTCTCCATGGGTTTTGTACACTCTAATCACCCCCCAGGTTGCCAACATCTCTCCTGGTCTCTACCCCCCAGCCCCAGTTGGCCAGCATCTCTGATTTTCTCTCGTTACCTTCTCCCAGGTGGCCAGCATCTTCCATTCCCCTCTCTAGTCCTCTCTCCCAGTTTGCCAGCAGCTATTGGGTGGCTTGAGGCCATAACACCTCCCCTCACATAGTTCAGCATCTCCACTTCCCTTCTCACCCCTAAGGTCCAGCATCTCATTTCCCCCTCCATATTCCCTTCACCAGGTTGCTAGCAGCATCTCCTTTTTCCCTTTTCAGGTGGCCAGCATCTCTCCTTCCTCCTCTACCTTCCTCTAGGTAGCTGCCAGCCCACCTTCCCCTCTCTACTCCTCCCTATCAGGTTGCCAGCATTCTCTTTCCCCTCTGTGCTCCCCACCAAGATGGCCAAGCGACTTTTCTTCCCCTCTGTCTGCCCAGAGGTGGCCAGCTTGTCATATCCTCTTCCCTACCCTCACCCTATGTCCAGCGTCTCCCTCCACCACACCACTTCCCAGCTGCCATGGCCATATCTCCTTCCAGTCTGGCCTGAAACTTAAGGAAGACTGAACATTAAGCAGGCCCTAAAAGTACAGGCCTGCACTCAGGTATTGCCGTGTTCTACCTCCCTCCGACTTGAAATCTGCCTCATACAGGGGTTGGGTCATGGCAGGTCTTGAGGGCAGACTGTGCTTAAAGGACCCATGCAGCACTCAGTCTTGTTTAAGCTTTAGGCTAGACCAGGAGGAGTTAGGGGCATGGTGGTGGAAGGAAAGCGGTGGGATGATCCCTTACATAGCAGAGCTGCCCTAGGTGGATACCTAATCCACCTACTGACAGGGCTGGCAATGGGTACAGTGCACATATTTTCCTTTCATGGAGGGTAGGCATTTTTCCAACTGCCTTATAGTTAATCCGATAGGAAGGAATTACCTGGAACATTTTTCAGAGGTAAGTAATAAGCTGGAAATCCCAAATCTCCTATATGATTCCAGCAGACAGATTTGAAGATAGGAGCTGAGGACCATTAAGAGAGTTATCCTCAAGGCTTCTGCAGCGGGCAACTTTTGAAAATAAGTTTGTCAGCGGACGGTAAAACTGGGGACTGTAGCCAGCACTTGCTGCTTTGCTTCATTGATACGGGACTGAGTGTCTCATTCTTGTTTTTCTATATAGGAAGTCGTTGCAGGTGAAAAGCTTCACGGAGGACAGCTACTGGAAGAACCAAAGTTGTTGCACTTCAGAGGGAATGCCTGTAGCCTTCAGATCTCTGTCCTGGATATCCCCCCATTCCTCTGGAGAATAAAACCATTTACAGCTTGTCAGGTAAGGGCCTTCACCATCTCTCAGGCATACAGGCTATGTTTAACCAGCCCTGGCTTTGTGTAAACAGCACAACAAGCCCAGTCAGCCTAGAAAAGTGCAGCTCTAATCTTTTCAGCTATTCAGACACAAGGGAGCCTATGGACTAAGCATTTTCCTATGGGGTCAAAATGAGAAAATCCCTTTCATACATCGGGTCTATTTTATTTATTTAATAATTAGCTCACCCCTTTCCAGTGGTAGTTCATGGTGAATTGCATTCAGGTTTTGCCTTTGTACCCAGAGGGCTCATAATCTAAGCACTAGACTACTGTTCCAGTCCTTTTTGAACTGGGTAACTAATTAGATAACTAGGACATAGAGTAGCCATGGTAAATGTGTCTGATAGTATAATAGTAATGAGGACTTTCACCCAAGGATTCAGGATTGTAAGTCCAAGAATTCAACAAGGGAGAAATTTTAACAAGGGCTCCAGAACTAGGAACAGGGCAGAAGAAAAATCTTTGGAAAATCCCAGGAGGAAAATGTGCAGTTACATACACATACATGCACACAAAGATGTATGCACATATAAACACACAGATGTACACAGACACACACACATATGCACACAGATGTACACAGACATATACACACACACACTCACAAAGTTCTATGCGCACACATGTACACACAGATGTATGCACACACATATGAACACAAACACAGATGTACACAGACATACACACACACACACAGATGTACACATACACATATGCATACAAACACACAGATGTAGAAAGACATACATACACACATAAAGATGTATGCATACACACACATATGCACATATAAACACACAGATGTACATAGACATGCATACACACACAAAGATGTATGCTTACACATATATATGCACACATACACACAGATGTACACACACACAGATGTAGAAACACACACACATAAAGATGTATGCACACACAAACACACACACACATGCACACATTAACACACAGATGTACACAGACATACACACACACACACACACAGATGTACACATACATACTGTACATATATAAACACACGCACACTGCAATGCTTTTACTGGTCAATATTCAAAATGATTTAATGAGCCAGAAACGACCACTGACCGGTTAAATCGCTTGCTTGGAGCTACCCCACTCATTTTCAGTGGCTAACTGGTCATCACTGCTGAAAATTACTGGTTAGTGCCTAAGTGAAAGACGGTTACTTTGGGGGCGTTCCGGGAGGCAGAGTTGGCACTTGGCCAGTTAAATAATGATATTCAGCACGACTAGCTAGGATATCTGCATAAATGAGACATATAAAACACAGTCCTATCTTTATGTGGCAACCAGTTGCCAGTTCAGTTCTGAATATCGACTTAACTGGCCATGTGTTAGCCAGTACTGCATAAACCGGATATTCAGTGGTGAAGCCCAGACATGGCCCTGCATTGAATATCCGGGAATAACGCCAGCGGTGGTCAACAAAACACTCACCCCCACAGGCTGAATATTTATTTTATCTCGCCATCCTCTCTTTCATGCTTTTTATTCTGACGATTGAGAGGGGATATGATAGAAGTTTATAAAATTATGAGTTGGATGGAACAGATGAAAAGGAAATGGTTGTTTAACCTGTCAAACCACAAAAACAAGAGGACAAGCCATGAAACTAATGACCAGCACATCAAAAGTTACGTAATAATGTAGTGCATAACTCAGCTGTAGAATCTGTTGCCAGAGGATGTGATTAAGGCAACCAACATGGCGAATACCATGATTCAAAAGAGGTTTGGACAAGTCCCTGGAGGAAAAGTCCATTAAAAAATTGGGAGAGCCACGGTTCATCCCTGGAATGGATCTACTTTTGGGGATCTGCCGGGTACTATCAAGCCCTAAAAACACTGCCATTTTCAGTTGTTAGGCCAACTCATTAGGGTTACTCAGTTCCTGCCTGAGCTTTCTGTTCTCCTACATATACAACTTCTAATGCCCCTACTGTTTTTCCTGCTTCTCCTACTTTCTATTATTTAAAAAGAGTTCCTTTCCTTTTTTTCTGATTTTGAATTTGTAAATCACCTTGCTATTTAATAGAAAATGCAATACATTAAGCTCAATAAACCATAAACCCGGACTGGCCACTGTTGAAGATAGGATGCTGGGTCCAGTAGACCCTGGTTTACCTCAGCTTGGCTTTCCTTATATTCTTATGTGCTTTGCTTTGTTCCCCCACACAGGGCCGGCTCAAGGGATAGTAGTGCTCTGAGCCAATTCGGTTTGGTGGTGCCCCCCCCCCCCCCCCCCAACCATCACATCACTTCTGGTATCTTTTCCCTCCCCCCTCCCCACTGGTTCAGCATCTCTTCCTCCCTTGAGTCGGTATCTCCCCCAACTCCAGCCAGTCTCTCTTTCCCCCTTCTCTGTCTTCCTTCCTGTGGATCCAGCACGTCTCCCTCACGTCTCTCACTCTTCAATGGTCCTGTAAAGTGTACTGTATGTCGGTCACTAGTGGCAGCAGCACGACAGGCCAGCTTCTGGGTTTTCCCTCTGCCGTGTCCCACCCACAGGAAGTTGCATCACAGTAAGCTGGATGTGGCAGAGGAAAGACCCAGGGGCCGGCTGAAAGCAGCATGTCATGGTGCTGCTTCTGCTGCCAACTGACCTAAACTTTATAGGACCGCTGGAGAGAGACCTGAGGGAGCAGTGCTGGACCCACAGAGAGGGGGAAGAGAGAAGGGGGGGGGGGGAGACCAGAACAGGAGGGGGAAGAAAAGGCTTATCTGTAGACCAGGTGGTGAGAGGCTGGGTATTTTGGTGCCCTTAATTGCTAGCACCCTGGGCCATAGCCACACCTGGTCCAATGGTTAAGCTGGTCCTGCTCTCATATTTCCTTTCAACTGTCTTCTGTTCTTTCAAAACTGATGATTGAATCATACTATTGCTGTATTGCCTCGTAAAACTTAATGTATGTGCTTTTCAAAACAGCGTTATTCAGCGCTGCTGAGTTATACATTCAAATCATGACACCAGTGATGTGGTCAGGATTTGGAGTGTTAGCCGAGCAGTGAATTTTACAAGTCCGGATGCTGCAAGTAAGGACAAGAGAGCTTTCAGGCACTAAAGAGAGATGGTAAGAGCAGAAACCACACAGCTAGAGCAATCTTTTGATTACCTGAGTGGTGCAGAATCACCATAAAGCCTGAACCAGGGAAACCTGTTATTCTGCAGGACTGGAAGCCTTTGAATAGCTTTCCAGTTGGGAGCAAGGTGAGGTTTACTTCTCCTTCCCTTTGTGTAGCTGGTAAAAGGCCTCTGCAGTTTACATTAAGATATAAAAGATGTGTCATTCTTCCCATCAGCTCTTGGAGAAGAAACAGTAATAATATAGTAAACAGAAATGGTGCTTGAATTTGCCCCCAAATAAAGCAGAGTTTTTTTCAAAGAAAGCCAATGCCGTTATCTATTGAAGGACACTACAAATGCTTGCCCTCTAAAATATTTGCTGACCTAATACAGGCACTATCCTTGTAGTAAAGCTACCTTAGGTCTAGTCGATGTTACGTTTACCCACCCAGTTTACTGTACTGGAGCAGCTGGGATTAATTTTGACTGCATTCTGATGTAATGACACAATGGATGGCGATTTCCTCGTTTCTTGTTGATAACACTTCAGTACCTACCTGCCACTGGAATTGAGCATTGTCTGTCCCAGCATTGTCAGAAAGCAGCAGCTCTTTCAGCTCCGTTTTGTCTCCCTGCCATAAAGTTTAACCGCCAGCACACTTAAGTCTGGAGCTATATTTATATCTGCTATTCATCTAATGCCTGAGGTTCCACTTGACTCTACACAATTTCATGTTTTACAGAGAATGTCTTCTTGGAGTAAGCTACTCACTAGGAGTGCTCCAAAGCCTCACGTTCCACTATGTCCTTGGGCCCGAGAACTGAATACTTGTGTCTCCCGAGATCAGGTGCCCAGACGCACCAAAAGTCTGGTAAAGCATCGATTGCTATTTCCACCTTGTTAAAAATTACGAGTTGGAAATAGCAAAGGATGCTCAAAAGAAACAGGATGCAAATGAGCTGTTCGCAAAAATAGTTACCAGCTTGGTGGAGGGGGGGGAGGGGGAAGCCAATCAGTCACCTGAGCATGCGCAGAACAGACAAGCGTGGTTGCTCTGCGCATGTTACAGACATCTTTCATACATGCATACAAGCTGCATGTATGAAAGCAGTGTGTAGCTTTTTTTTGTTTACAAACTTTTTTTTATTGCCGCCTGCTGTCTCCTCTGTAGCACTCACTTTCCTGCAGCCAGACCTGCCTGATTTTATCTGACCCTCTGCAGCAGTACAGCCAGAGAGTCGGTGTCCACTCTGCAAGGCTGCAAAGTGTGTGTGGGGGGCTCTCGCCTCACCCTATGCTTGGAATAAACTTCCTGAGCCCTTACGCCAAGCCCCCTCCCTGCCCATCTTCAAATCCTTGCTCAAAGCCCACCTCTTCAATGTCGCCTTCGGTACCTAACCTTTATACCTCTATTCAGGAAATCTAGACTGCCCAATTTGACTGCCCCTATTTGACTGACTGTACATTTGTCCTTTAGATTGTAAGCTCCTTGAGCAGGGACTGTCCTTCTATGTTAACTGTACAGCGCTGCGTAACCCTAGTAGCGCTTTAGAAATGTTAAGTAGTAGAGAAGCTGCAGCTCTCCTCAGCCATCCAGACTGCTGTTATTAGCTGTAATGGGAAGAAAACAGCCGTACCGGCAGCTCCTGAACACCTGTAAACATTTAATCCTAAAGATAGGCAGTCCTTGCTGTGCATTGCTAGGAAAACGACTGTGCATTACTCGGAATGCACATTCGAAAAGCTCATTACAATAACTTTGCATAAAATTATCGTTAGATTTTTCCATGACAGGAAAAGAGCCCGCAGAACCCCTTTGTGCATGTCTCGCTGAACTCTGTGCTTGCTTAACCAGCTACAACCAGTATAAAAAGCACGTTGCTGGCACGTTAAGTTTTGTGCATCTGGGCCAGAGCCACATACCATCAGCTTTGTGAGCCATGAGGAGCCACATGTGGCCCCCCTAACTGTAGGATCCAGAATAAGCTTATATGGACTTTGTTTGAATCCTTGTTTTGCCTGTAAGCTATAGGAAGAGCCAGATGGGGGGAGGGGCAATTATATAAAACTAGCACAAATTTGGGCACTGAGAGTGAATTCTGTAATGGCATCTGGGCACCCAGATTCCATTGTAGAACAGAGCATAAGTTAGCGTTTCTATGCCAGCATTTATCCCTGATTCTATAAAAGTCTCCAAAAATTGTGTGCATAAATTTGGACGTATGCCCAATTTGTGCACACAGTTTTATTAAATAATGAGCTAATTAGCATAATTGGCTTTTAAACAAACAATTATTGGCACTAATTAGATTTAATTGGAGTATATGTGTGTAAATTTAGGCACGAGAAAGGGGGCGCAGAAATAAGAGTGTCATGAGTGGAACGGGGGCGTTCATAAGTACATAAATGTTGCCATACTGGGACAGACCAAAGGTCCATCAAGCCCAGCATCCTGTTTCCAACAGTGGCCAATGCAGATCACAAATAACCTGGCAAGATCCCAAAAAAGTACAATACAATTTATGCTGCTTATCCCAGAAATAAGCAGTGGGTTTTCCCCCAAGTCCATTTTAATACTGGTCTATGGACTTTTCCTTTAGGAAGCCGTCCAAACCTTTTTTTAAACCCCGCTAAGCTAACCGCCTTTACCACATTCTCCGGCAACGAATTCCATCTTACATCTACGTACGTTGTTATAGAATGAGGAAGGATACACGCCTAATTTAGACATGTACATGTGCACCATGTTATTTGGTGGAAATGGCCATGCCTAAAGTTAGGCGTGAATCCCGGGCATAAGTATTATTCTATAGACCACGCCTAACTTTAAGCGGCGTTTATAGAATGGTGCTTTTTCAGTGTCTTATATAGAATTAACTCAGCGCATAACTTAAAGCATTCTATAAATTATGCATGCAAATATGGGACCCTCCCCTGCCTCATCCATGCTCCGCCCATATGTACGCCCCCTTGCAATTGCATTTTATGCTGTTTGCATACTAAGCTTGCAGAATACTGCTTGCACCCAACTGGAGCTTACATACATGAATGTTATATTCACTTGTATAAGTGCTTGCATTCCATAATCTTAGCTCACAAATGGCGCTTACATTTAGGTGTCTTAAAAATGTAAATTATTGCAGTGAAAAACATACAACTTTATATGAAAATAACTGCCCACTCTTAGCTAATGTCTGCAAAAAATGTATTTTGGTGGGGGAGGGGAAATTATTTTGGAAGGAGAAGAGTTTAAAAAAAAACTCTCCTTTTTTGTAACCTATAAAGGCATATATTTTTTTTTTTAACGCAGGATGTTCAATTACAGAGGCTAAAAAGTACAAAGCACCACATCATGCAAGACAATAATTATAAAACAACCACTTCAAGATAAATTGCACCTGCACTCAAAAACCACTAAAATCAAATACACCAAAATGATTAGCTCTGATGGTCCATTGAAATCATTTCACAGTCTGATTTTTGAATGCAAGTGCAGGTTGATTAGGTGGTTGTTTTACTCTTATCAGGGCTAACATAGTAACACAGTGCACCAAGACATGGTACTGTTCTGAGGAATGAACAACAATAAAAGCAGAATGCGATTCTTACAGAAAACACACACACACATAGCTTGTTCCCGGAATCCTCCACTGCAGTTAGGTGAAGAGTCTCTCTCTTGCTTAGAAATGATTTGCATTTTTCCCCATCTGCCAACAGCCTAATTATAATAAGAATCAAAATAATAACATTTCCCGACTACGTTAAGCACTCATCGCTCTGCTCCGCTTTGTCCTATCATATTGCCTTTTCCATCATTCTTCTCGGCTGAGCGAACGTTTGCAATAGAAAGCGATGATGATGGTGCTGGGAAAGTGCTAATTATGGTTGCCTGACTGTTATTACTTTTAATGCCACATGCACTCTTCCTGCTATCAGTGCTGTTAACTGACAACAAGCATTAATGCTTGTACAGGAGTTACTTAGCTAGAGCAGTGCCGGGGCCGATGGATAAATATGACCACACTGGAAAGCAGTATTGGACCTGCTACAGACGTGAACCTTGTGGCAAATAAATAAAAATGTCATGGGGGGACGGGGACGGGGGGGACGACGACAACAGAGGAGATGAGTATCAACTGTTTCAACCTACTGATTTGGGCTGAAATGTAGCAATCTGCATGTTCTAGTCATTTCAGATATTTAAACAGTGATAAAATTGAGTAGGCAGGGAAGGGTTCGCTTTCCCTGTTTGATCAGACCCTCACACCACTACACATCTCAGTGCATGACAGGGGCGTAGTTACGGGGGGCCACGGGGGCCTGGGCCCCTGTAAATTTCATCCAGGCCCCTGGTTTTGCTGGTGGGGGTCCCCAACCCCCACCAGCCGAAGCTTTCTTCAGTGCGGTATCTGGCACAGCCACATTCGCTGCCTGCCCCTGCTCTTATTTCTTCTTGCTCCTCTTGTGCACGCTGACGCTCAGCGGTCTCCGGTGCAGCCGCGTTCGCTGCCTGCCCCCTGCTCTTCTTTCTTCTTGCTCCTCTTGTGCACACTGATGCTGAGCGTCAGCAGGCACAGGAGGAGCAAGAAGAAAGAAGAGCAGGGGGCAGGCAGCGAATGCGGCTGCGCCAGAGACCGCGCTGAAGAATGCTTCGGCTGGTGGGGATTGTGGACCCCCGCCAGCAAAGGTATTTGTTTTTGAGGGGGCGAGGTAAGGCAGTGGTGGGGGGGGGGGGTGTGAGGTGTGGGCAAGGAGAGGCGTGCCCTCAACCTCAGGCTCTGGCCCCCTCCCACCGTGAGGTCTGGCTACGCCCCTGGTGCATGACTTCAGTTTTGAATTGGAAAACATCTTTAATGAGGTGGGAAAAAAAGAAGTAGAGGGTTGGTTCTCGGCAAGGCAGTTCGAAGGGGTGGGCTAGCAAAGGGACTGTCCTGAGTGCTCAGTCAGGGAGTGATGCGGCCACACTGCCTTTTGGAATCAGTCTGTAATCTGGAAAAAGGATGAGAGTCATTGAAATCAACCTCTTCCCAAGGCACTGTTTTGTCCAGCCAGGCTGGTTTTCAGGACATTCATAGTGTATGTGTGTGTGCTAGAGATTTGCATATACGTTAGGGGGGAAATTTTCTATAGATCACCTAAAGCTAGGTACTGGGATGATGTTGTGTGCTAACCCCCTAATTCTATAAAAGTCGCCCCTACCAGGTCCATGCTCCCCTTCAAGTTTCATGCTCTGGATTTTGCATGAACAATTTATAGAATACCAACTAATGCCAGTTATGTATGCAATTGCATCAGTTTAGAACAATTATAGCCAATAATTGGTCATTAATGCCAATTAGCAATGAATTATCAAAAAAAGTTATGTGAACAAATACACTATTCTATAATTTGTACATGCATCATTGAGTGTTAGGTATAAATTATAGAATGCTATCATTTATATGGAAATTTTGGCGACCTAGGCATGAGAATTCTCACCAGTTTTATGAATTCTCACCAGTGTTCACATTTAAAATATAGGCACATATTTTTCTTTATAGAATAGACTCCAAATAGATGTCTAAAAATAGGTTCTCTGTTATAGAATTACTCCCATATATCCCAGGCATATTCATTTCAGACATCCCAAAAACCACACTGGATGAGCAGGTCTGGAAGACTTGTTTCAGAGCCACTGAACATGGCAACCTAGGGTGACTCCATGTTTCTGCCCAAAAGTACACGACAAGGAATAAGCAGGCAGAGACCTTCAGAGTGGAAGAGTAGCCTATTGGTAAGCTGAGAGGCAGTGAAGCCAGGGTTCAAATCTCCCTCAATGAAGGGTTCCTCGTGACCTTGAGCAAGTCACTTAACCCTCCATTTCCTCAAGTTCAAACTTGCTAGTCCTCTTGGAAAATGCCTAGTTTACCTGAATGTAACTCACCTTGAGCTGTTACAGAAAAGATGCGAGGTACATCTAGATAATAAAATAGTGTTGGAAGTTTCCATCACATGTAGTTTTATTCTACCATAGTGATTACAGATGGGAAAACCATGCTTTTACCTCCTGAGATCAGGATTAAAAACCATGGATGGACATTTCTAAAGCTTTTTTGCCCTCCTATGCACAATGCACTGAATTCTCTCATCCTTCCAGTTCTGACCAGGGATTGTGCTCTTTTCTTTACGTGTCACAGGAAATCCCCTTCTCCCGCGTGTGGTGCAGTAACCAGCAGCCATTGCACTGTGCCTTCTCCCTGGAGCGCTACACCCCTGCCACTACACAGCTGTCCTGCAAGATCTGTGCACGGCAGGTCAAAGGTCACGAGCAAATTCTCCAGGTGGAAACATCCGTCATAGAGGTAGGTCATGCGTTTCCAAAGCTCCTCTGTGTTGTGTTATAATGAGGAAATTGAGGGCAATACACAATTATTTTGAGACTGTGAAGTTCAGACTACCAGTGTAGGCACTGATCCGATCTAGGATAGATTACTGTAACGTTATTTATGATGGATGTTCAAAAACTTTGATTAAACGTTTGCAACTTATTCAGAATACAATGACACGATTAATCTATTTGGCTGGTTGGTTCGATTCAGTTACTCCGTTGCGAAGAGAATTGCATTGGCTCCCTGTGGATGCCAGGGTACAGTTTAAACTTTGTACTATCATTTTTAGAATCAGGTATGGTGATGCAACTGGGTCACATTTCCACATTATGGTTACGCTGGTAGAACTCGATTATCAGATTCTATGTTTTCCTCTAGTAAGGTAGATCAAATTACGGAGACTATTAGATTCTTCTCTCTGTTACCAAGCTGTTTTGGTGTGGAATTCGCCACCACTGCAGATTCGTGCACTCACAAACTATCTGGTTTTATCGAAAGACCCTTAAAACTAAAAATAATGAGTGAAGTGGTAGACGTGAATCGCTTGTTTACTCTTTCCAAAAATACTAGGACTAGAGGGCACGCAATGAAGCTACAAAGTAGTAAATGTTAAACGAATTGGAGAAAATATTTCTGCACTCAATGTGTAATTAAACTCTGGAATTCGTTGCCAGAGAATGTAGTAAAAGCAGTTAGCTTAGTGGTGTTTAAAAAAGGTTTGTATGGCTTCCTAAAGGAAAAGTCCATAGACCTTTATTAAAATGGACCTGGGGAAAATCCACTGCTTATTTCTAGAATAAGCAGCATAAAATGTATTGTTGTTCTGGGATCTTGCCAGGTACTTGTGACTTGCATTGGCCACTGCTGGAAACAGGATGCTGGGCTTAATTGACCTTCGGTCTGTCCCAGTATGGCAATACTTATAACTTTGTTATTCAACAAATATGTGCTATTTAAGAGCTAGTTAGTATGAGGGTTGTAGTTTGTAATTTAAAATCTTTGTTACTTAGTACATTATATTACTTTAGAACTAAATAGTATAAGGCTGGTAGATTAAGGCTCCTGGATAATTGTTTCCAATTTTGTTTAATTTGTAATCTGCACTGAACTAATTATTGGTGTGTGCAGAACAGAAGACTTGTATAACATAACATAGCCGAAGAACAGGGACAGAGCACCTACATTTATGCATTACTTGAGTTCAAGTGTACAGAATACTGTCACTGTAAGTATACACGCATGCGCATAAGTGACAGGAAAAAGATAAGTACTATTCTGTAAGGACATGCATAAGTCACATAGGTGGAAATTCTATAACCGTGTGCAAAACGTTTCACTCAGCATGCAACGTTGTGCGGTCAAGTTACGGAATGAGGTTAGTTGCTCGTAACATAATAAATAATGAGCTGATAATAGTTATAGGGTACATCTAGTTATGTGTTTAACTGCTAATGTTGGGTGCAAGCACTTACGCCAGCCTCTGAAGTGGCGTAACAGCTTGCGCCTAAGGTTAGGCGTGCCGATATGGATTTGTGCTAGTATTCTGTAACCACAGTTCTGCGTGCAACTGGCATTATAGAATTGACACTTACCCCCAGGTTCTATATATGGTGTTCAGATTTATGTGCCCAAATTTGTGTGCATACCCAAGATGCATGTGCAAATTAATTGAATAACAAGCTCTGAACCATCAATAATTAGGTGCTAATAACCAGTTGAGATTAACTGGTGGCCCATTAGAATTTGCGCACACATATGGCTATGTGCTCTTCTATAAGACATGTAACTCAAAAAGTGGGAGTGGCCATGGGCATATCAGGGACATTTTGAAAAGTTGCACGCGCAGTTATGGGAATACTGCCTCAACGTGCCTAACTGTGGATTTACACCAGGTTTCAGCAGGCGTAAGTTTAATGCCCAAAGTTAGGTACACACTCTAGCATACCTAGGATGGGGCGGTGGGGGGCGGTCCACCTGGGTGCCAGTAGAGAGGGGGTTGCACAGAGCAGGCGCAGGCAGTTGGCTCTGCCGGTCCCGTGCCCCAGAACAGGAAGTTGACATCTGAGAGGACAGAGCCTACAGTGCACGCCTGCTCCATGCATCCCCTTGCTTGGAGGATGGGGTTTGCACTGTCTGGGGTGGGGGTGTGTGCATGCTTTGTCTGGGGGGTGTTCTCTGCCCCACCCCAGGTGCCATATAAGTTAGGTATGCCACTGGGTACACATACCCTTTCAAGAATTTTGTATTTTAAGTCTCTTTTCACTAGGGTTCACAGTGCATACACCACATGATTTAGGCAACCCTCCTCTGAACCACTGCTATGCTACCTATATGTATATATTTTTTTTTTGTTACATTTGTACCCCGCGCGTTCCCACTCATGGCAGGCTCAATACGGCTTACATATTATATACAGGTACTTATTTGTACCTGGGGCAATGGAGGGTTAAGTGACTTGCCCAAAGTCACAAGGAGCTGCCTGAAGTGGGAATTGAACTCAGTTCCCTAGTTCCCCAGGACCAGAGTCCACCACCCTAACCACTAGGCCACTCCTCCAAAATTAGACAGAGTATCCAGGAGAGGTCTCTTACCTTATACTAATGATCCTATACTATCCTTTCTTTCTACTAGTTATGCCTCTCCTCATGCAACTTATCATCCCTCTGGCTCTGGCCATTGCATCGCTTTCCTACCTTGAGATCATCAAGTACGATCAGCTTAAGATCTTTCTCCCAAATGGTGCCCATCACCACCTCACCCATCATTCGCCACTCGTGTGGATTTTTGTCCCCAAATGCATGACTCATTTGCTGATAACCTCTTGACCATTCCTTGAGCTTTGCCCTCCTATCAGAAACTCTGAACTATCATATCTTAAATACAACCAGACTCAGGACTGATCCCAGTGTAGAGGATCACAGAATAATTACGCTAGAAGACGTGTACCTTCTAGAGAAGGCTATAAATATTTTGAGTGGGAGAAGAATAGAGAATGATGAATGCCATGGACCTAACCAAAAAAAAAAAGAAAGAAAGAAAGAAAATTGAACTGTACCACTTTTGCTAACTTTGACAATTGCAGTGGAGTGGTATTTAAAGTGCCGACAAGATAACAAGCATGACAGTCTGAAATGGAAGTGATGATCGTGCCAAAGATATCATTATTATTAAGTGTCAGTCTCTGCTGTTGCATCCTAGCCAAGTGCGAGCTCAGAATTACTGCTGAGAGCAGCTAAAGGCAGACATAGCCTGTCCCTGGTGATGCTGTGCTGTGTGAACTTTACACCGTGATCTTCCCCAGAACCTACACAGCCTCTCCCACCTACTGCTGCTATAGTTCACAATGTTCCTTTATGAACAGAATTTTTTTAGAAGAGAAATTGCTTCAGGAGGAATGCGTTGGGACTTATAAGAGCATCAGCATGATGGGATAGGTTGCTAGGTGCAGAATAAAGAGCTCAAGAAAACGGGACGATATTCAAAGCGATTTAAGTGGGAAGGAGAGGCTCCTGTCCTCTTAAGTCGTTCGGGGATGCCCAGCTGCCGATATTCAGCGGCACTTAACCAGGCTGTGCCACTAAATATTGGCTCTGACTAACCATCGAAAAAGTGGGCAGGTCAGGGGCAGTACTGGGGCAGCATTGAGAAGGAGCTGTCAGTTATGCGGGTGTCGGCAATATTCAGTGCCGGCAACCATATAGCTAGCCAGGCAAATTTAGGACAGCTCAAAAGCAGTCCTAAATTTTGGCCAGTTAGCTATGTGAGCCCTGGTTGAATATCAGCTGGGACCCACATAAAAAGTGCCCTGTGCTCCTGCCAATCTCACCCCCCCCATGACTCCTTGCATGACTAGCCCCCTCCTCCACAGGGAGGTCATGGCGAGGGTCAGGGGGTCTAAATTGGTGAGGAGGAGTGCACGAGTGGGGGCTGGGGATTGGCAGCAGCACAGGGCACTTTTTTTTTAATGTGGGCCCTGGCTGAATATTGGCTGGGACCCACATAGGCTCCGGCGACCATCCCCACCAAATTTATGGCCCTGTTTACTAAGTAGCGTTATAGGCGCATTAACATTTTTAACACACATTAACCATGCATGCGCATTAACCATGTATGTGCCTACAATATCCCTATAGGCACCTACATGGTTGGCGCGTACACTGTGTAGGCGCACTAAAAACACTAACGCGCCTTAGTAAACAGGGCCCTTAATGTTTAAAAAATGTGATAACATTTTATAGAACCAAGCAGTTCACAGTACAAAATACATAAAATACAAAATCAAGATAGGAAAGACCTATTAATATTCATTCAAGACCAGTGATTCCTTACTAAAGTCATCAACACTACAACTGTGTAAAACAGAGGTGCCAAATCCAATCCCATCCAAAACAAATATTAACCAGTGAAAGTTTGAGTAAATAAATAGGTTTTTAATGCAAATTTAAACCTTTTAAGATCTGCCTTCCCTGAACAACTCTAGTCTACTCATTCCATAAGGATGGAGCCAGGTCTCACTGAATGTTGGGGCCTAATCTAGCTGTTGACCAGGGCTGGTCTTAGGCTGAGGCGGCCGCATAGGGCTTCGTGCTTAAGGGGGCCCTGCGCGGCGCACCTCAACTCTGTCTCCTCCACTCCATCCCGCTCCCGCACTGGCGTTCACAGTCCGCTGCCAACCACCCGCAACCCAGACCCAGCCAGACTGCTCTGCTGTGCGTGAGCCGGCTGCCTGCCAGAGACTTGCAGCAGCCGGGCTCCAGCGCTCCCTGGCCCTACTCGCCCAGTCGCCGCACCGGACTGTACTTCTCCTCCTGAGTCTGCACCTCTGACCCCCCAGAGCCACGTGGCGTGATGGTCACGACGCATGCTGCGTGCGTGAGCGCCGCAGACTGTCTGCAGCAGAGCAGTAGATCCGTCCTGCTCGGCACTCCTGAGTGACAGACAGTTGTGGTCTGCCACTGATGATGCGGCCCACCCCCGCGACAACTTCCTTCTTCAAGGGCGGGCCGCGCGGGACGGGCAGAGAGAGTTGAGAGAGTTCCAGTTCCAGCTTGAGCTTCCAGCCGCAGCCAGTCAGAGACAGAGTGACAGACAGAGTCGGAGTCTTCTTGAGTCAGAGAGTTGTGGTATATATTTTAAAACAATTTTAATACCTTGGTGGTCTATATGTTTTTATATTGTACATTATATTTTACACATCACTTTATTTTATTGTATATCTTTTCATTTCATTTTTATTTTATTGCATATATCTATATTATTTTTGCTTATCAATGGGGTGGTGCTAGGGTGGGGCAGGGGCTGGGGCAGGGCTAGGATGGGGCCCCACCAAATTGGTTTGCACAGGGCCCCGCACTTGCTAAGACCGGCCCTGCCGTCGACAGTATGTGTTTAAAAAAAACAATGACTGCCACCAGCTAAATATCGACTGAATAGTATTCCTGGAGTCTGAACTTGCTACTGTAGGGTTTACAGAATAGACTGCTGAAGACTAGGAAGGGGATTTCTTTAGTAGCCCAATTACTAGAGATGCACATCTATTAACATGCATTCTAGTCTTTCAGGAACCTACAAAAAAGTGAGCACAAAATCGATTGTATGCATGTAAATCTGCAAATCTATGTGTACAGCTGATGTGCCTGTTTTAGAAAAAATTCTAACATTCTTAGGTTTTTAAAATTAAAACAAGCATGTAAAATGAACCAAAAACACCTCAAAATCAGGATAGAAATGGGAAAAATCTGAAAATGAGTCAAACATTTTTTTGGCTGTGCTTATCCCTTCCATTTACTAGTGTCAGACTGTCAAACTAGAATTCATAACTTAAACCGTGTGTCAATTTGGGCTTTCAGAATGTTTGCAATATGTTTTCCTCATGAAATCTTACCACTTGTTTAAGCGACGATTATTTTAATGTGGAACAGGTGTGGCAGCCCTTTGCAGATAGGATATATGGATGTATGGAGTAGCTTTCCAGAAGAGACAGTCTTATGTCATTTTGAATTCTCTAATGTAGCATTTCATATGTTTTACTGTAAGCCACTTAGGAATCTGAGGATTAGTGGTGTGAGCATAGTTTAAAATAAATATAAGGGCAGGTAGAATAAATGGACAGGGCCTAAGCATTTGCATAATCATGTGAAATTTAGAGGGGAGACTATAAATCAGTGGATAAAGACTGGCAGATGGCTGAGTTTAATGTACAAAAAAGCTATGGTATTCTACGAATAATGCGAAAAACACAAGGGAGTAGAGTACCTCTTCCAACCACGAAACACAGGAATCTTCAGTCCAAAACAAGGAGTTTATTGTAATATTTGCACCATTAAGACTTGACACAGTGCCGTGTTTTGCCCTTTCCTCCTGCGTCAGGAGTCTGTAAATGTGCAGCCTAATAAAGCATGAGACGGTTTTATCGCAACAAAGTGCATTCTTTGATTTAAGGCATAAACATTGCCTTTAACTTTGAAGAGTATATTGATTACTTCATACTTTATTAGGCTATACATCTGAAGAATCCTGTTTTTCGTGGTTGGAAGGGGCCATCATATACCTTACTCCCTTCTGTTTTTCCTGTGACTGATCGTAGGGGTGGCTTTGTTTCTTCACCTTTGGGTGGTTCCTCCACAGTCTACGAGTAGTGGCCATGGTTACTGCCTTAACAATAACGGTACAGTGGCATCCAGCTTTCAAGATGGCTGTGGTAACCTGTCCTGCACAGAGCAGTCATGGTAATAAGCATGGTATCAGTGGACATGCTTGGGATAAATATAGCGGGCAGTGGTAAGAACAGGGCTTAGAGAGTGCATTACACCGTTTTTGCTGTTTTAGATGTGCATTAGCGCCTAACACAGCTTAGAAAAAGGGCCCCATAATCAATTATGCATTAACCCTCAAAAAACAGCGCTGAAAAAAAATTCACTTGGACCGCTAGTCTAAATGGCACTCCAAATTGGGTGTCCTTTATAGAATCGCGTTGAAAGCCAATTTCCATGCCGAACATCAGGGGTGATTATTTACACCAACTGAAACCTGGTATAAATCCTGGCGCATAATTTAGGCATGGAGCCCCAGTATTCACTAATAGTGCGTGCATCTTTTGTGTCTGTCTGACCCACCCTTGCCCCTCCTATGGCCATGGCCTCTTTTGAGTTTTGCATGAAAAGATTTGTGTGCAAATCCAAATTGTTGCCAATTAATGACAATAATTGATTGTTAGCACCTAATTATTGGTGCTAATTAGCCAATTTAGTTGCATGCTCATATCAGGATAGTGCACAATTTTGCATGCAGAAATTTGCATGCCGTTTATAGAATCCAGGGGTAAGTGTGCATTTATATTATTGAATACTTGCTCTTATACATGTAACTGTGATAATTATATGCATAAATGCTAGTTGGGTCCTAAGCAGTGTTTTTTAACTGTAGTACACAACACACTAAATGAATAACTAGCTAATTAGTAACTTAACAAGCAATTATTGGCACTAATTAGATTTTAATTGGAATATATCTGTGTAAGTTTAGGCACGAGTTCCCCCCAAAAAAAGGGGTGCAGAAATGGAAGGGTCATGGGCGGAATGGGGCCTTCCTAAAATTAACTTCATGTAGTTATAGAATAAGGGGGAAATGCACGTAATTTAGGAATGAAGATTTGCACCACATTTCAGCAGAAGCAGTGCCTAACTTTAACCGTGGCTTATAGAATAGTGCTTTTTTTGGTGCCATATATAGAATTCTACTACTACTAATAATTTCTATAGCGCATGGCCTCATGATAAGAGTTATCTCACTGCGTGCACCACCACAGGCATTTGTACTGCAGTCACCGCATTACATATTCAGGGCTGTAGTGCAGGGACCCTGCACTATAGACCCAGGCATGTAACATGGCTACTGTGCATTAACTGCCTTCCCTGTGTGGTAAATGCAAAGCAGATGCTTGCCACGCCCCCTGCCTTTACTGCACTGGCTTCACGCTTACTGGCTATTAATTTGTATGGTTAATATGCAGTAAATGCAAAACTTCGTACAACGTAGTAAAAGGGCCACTTATGAATCAAATACACATGCACAAATGCCACTCCCTATGAATCACTTCCAATCCCAGCACAAAGGATATTCCTACACGCATAATGCATCTGTATGATGTGTTCCTTAGAAAGGTTACCATTTGCCATGATGCAATAAATGTGGTGGAGGTAGGGGAGTTTGGCACAGGGTGTAAAAAGAACCTAAAAGTCTTTCAATGATACTAGTTCATTATTAATTCTGAGAGTAAACCCTTCCTCTGGAAAGGAGTAGAGAGATGTGGTAGCTGTGTTACTCCACTTTTAAAGGTAATCAATAGAAATAAAACAAAATAAAACATGGAAAAGAAAATAAAATGATACCTTTTTTATTGCACATAACTTAATACATTTCTTGATTAGCTTTCGAAGGTTGCCCTTCTTCATCAGATTGGAAATAAGCAAATGTTGGTAGTTGACAGTATATATAAGTGAAACATCAAAGCATTTCAGTGACAGTCTAACAGGATAAGGGTGGGTTAGGTGAGAGACAGGGAGAGTCCGGTGAATGAGGGACAGGGAGTTATGCATGGAGATAAGAGGGTGACAAAGCAGTACAATTTTATGGTTTATAATGGGCTAGAAAACCTAGATCTTTGTTAAGTCCTGTCTGGTGGGTGTCAAAATATTTAATCGTTCTGACTTCAAAGGTCTTACGATCCTGTATTGTTTTAAAGTTCCCTTTTAGGATTCTTACAATAAAATCACTGGTACAGTGTTCTGTTTTTGTAAAGTGTTGCCCCACAGAGGTGACATCCTGGTTGGTACTAGCATTTTTCATATGGTGTCTGTGTAAATTAAATCTCTTCTTTAGTATCTGACTTGTTTCTCCAATGTAGCACCCTTCATCGCATTTTATACACTGAATGATATACACCACGTTGGAAGATGAGCATGTGAAAGATTCCTTAATGTTGAATATTTTTCCTTTGTGAATGACCGTGGGGTCCTGTGAAATGTTTTGGCATAGTTTGCAGCTGGATCTATTGCAAGGATGTGTGCCATTCTCTTCTTTTTGAGTCTGTGTTGGGAGTTTACTTCTTATTAGCTAGAAAGGAGGAAACCCTGCAGCCATTTCCCCCCTAAAATTGATTGGCAAACGCCATTCTACCCTCTTCTCCCCTACCTCATCTCTCAAGGTGAAGCAAAATACAAAGGGGCTGTTGGACTGCAGAAGACAACAGCTTGCTTGCTTCACAGTTCCCCTGAGGCAGCAGCCAGCAGCATTCCACAGTTGTACAGATAATAAAAGTCATTGTTCTCTTGTGGATTTAATTTGAACAATCAGAAAACTGTGATGCATCTTCAACAGTTCCATTACCTTTGGATTGATGCTTCAGGGAGATGGCGAAAGGCAGAGACAAATTATTTGACTAATCAGAAAGGGGGTGGAGTGGGGAGGGGGAAGAAGCGGAGAGAGCTATCATGAAGCAATGAACTTTTTTAATGAAATGAATATCGCCTGAGGGAGTCCAAAGAGAGAGATGAGAGAATCTCAAACGCTGTGGAGACGGGACCCGGCTCTTTGTTTGATGGAAAAGCAGCTCTAAGAGATAGGGTCCAAGTATGAAGCTGAAAGACTGGAGTAATATCAAGAAATGTTTCTTCATGGAAAGGGTGGTGAATATACGGAATGGCCTTCGAAGATGAGAAACAGTGGTTGAGTATGAGCTGAAAAACTCAGTGTAATAGAGATGTGCACAGGCTGAATATTTTTGATTTGTTTCTGGGCATTCCGTATTTTGAAGTGTTTTTACAGTCCATCTCACACATTCATTTTAATGAAAATGTTTAAATGTGTTAGTTTTTATCACTTACTAACGTACCTACCACACATTTATTAATCAGTGAGTGAATGTTAAGTTAATTTAGGGGTCCTTGTACAAAGGCGTGCTGAAAAATGGCTTACAGTAGTATAGGCACGGGTTTTGGGCACACACCAATCCATTTTTTAGCGTGCCTGTAAAAAAAAAAGGCCCTTCTAAAATTTTTGGCGAAAATGGACATGCGACATTATCAAAATTGCTGTGCATCCATTCCGGGTCTGAGAACTTACCGCCAACTATTGACCTAGCAGTAAAGATTCACATGGTAACCGGGCGGTAATGACCTACGCGCATTAAATGCCACTTGGCGCACATCCGATACACGCGTCCAAAAATAAAAAATATTTTGGCAGACATGCGTATCAGATGCGCGCCAAAAATGAAATTACTGCAACAGCCAGGCTGTAACCGGGCAGTAACTCCATTTTTGCGCATGTTGGGCACTCGTACACGCTTATTCGGCTTAATAAAAGGGCCCTTTAGTGAGCACTAAAATTTTTAAGATGCACTAACAAATTGATTGCAATCTAGCAGATGCACTTCCCTTAAATCTTAACAGAGTATTTTTCAGCAGTGGTACCTATGCTATTTGGCAAGAACATCCCTACAGTTAAATCTTTTAGATACCTTGGGGTTATAATTGATTCTGCTCTGACTTTCGAGGAACAAATATCTGACGTAGTGAAAAAATCTTTTTTCCATCTTAGGAGACTTCGGTCAGTTAGGAATTCAATTAGTAAGGATTCCCTTAAAACGTTGACATCTGCTTATATTACCTCACGCTTAGACTATTGTAATATCATATATTCAGGGATCACTCAAGCTAGCTTGAAGCGACTACAAAGAATACAGAATACTGCAGCACGTATGATTTGTAGGGCCCGGAGGGATGACAGAGTAACACCTTTGCTACATCAACTGCACTGGCTTCCGGTTGAAGCAAGAGTTAAGTTTAAAGCTTTAGTTTTGACCCATAAGGCTTTTTATACACTAAATCCTGACTATCTGTCAAATCTAACTATTCCTTACACTGCCACACGAACCCTTAGATCCCTGACAGACAACAGGTTAGTGATTCCTCCTCTCACTAGGGCTAGATGGGAATCTACACGGAATTCGGCTTTTTTCTATTTGTCTCCCTCTCTTTGGAATGGCCTTCCAAAAGAGATCAGACTTGAGAAATCTTACTTTCATTTTCGGAAACTTTTGAAAACCTTCTACTTTATCGAGTATGTAGATCAGAATTTAGAATAATGGAAGAAAGGTTATAAATTGGGCATCTGTAATATATACTAAGTCAAAACTGTATTATCTGTCTGTGTAGATTATATTATGTATTTAATTTTGTATTTGCGGTGTTCTCCTGTGTACTAATCATGAGTTACATTGTTTTCATCTTATGTAGCTAGTTTGTGGGTTTGCTGTGCTTTCCTGTAATGATTGGAGTTCTAATGTTTGTCCAATTTGTACTTATTGTATTGCTTCTTTTTATAAATTGTAAACCGTTCTGTCTTGCAGTAGCAATAAGATACGGTATATAAATTGACGTAAATAAATAAATAAATAAATAAAGTATTTTTTTTAAAGTACTGCTTTTGTGAAAATATAAAATAAAATCTGGGATCCTGCTTTCCTGATTTCCATAGTGTTTCTCTTCTCTTGTTTAATACTGGCAATCACAGAAGTAACCTATTACAGGTCCTGCACTTTAAGAATACTGAAGATGGGATCTGTCTACTAAGCCGCGTAAGCGTCTACATATGCCCAATGCGCACCAAAATGGAGTTACCACCCGACTACCGTGTGGCTTTTGCGGTAGTTTTTATTTTTGATGCATCTTCAATTACAGCTAGGTCAATGGCTGGTGGTAAGGTCTCAGACCCAAAAATGGAAGAGGCAATTTTGATTTTGCCGCACGTCAATTTTCGGCAAAAAAAAGGCCTTTTTCACAGGTGTGCTGAAAAATGGATTGGCGCGTGGCCAAAACCCGCGCCTACACTACCGCAGGCCATTTTTCAGCGTGCCTTTGTAAAAGGACCCCGATATGATTAGAGAGAGCAGGTTTTAAGAGTAGATAATTCTCCAGGACATGCCAGAGTAGTCACCACTTTGAGAAGATTGGGCCTAATAATCAAAGGATTTATGTTTCCTAACACTGAGAATTATGCTTATAAATTGTCCTGTTAAAAAATTTATTAGAACTAAGTCCAAAATGTTTACTGAAAATTGCAGTAAACTCTTAAATTTAGAAGCGTAAAAATTGGATGGTAACTGGGGCGGATTTAGGACAGCGAAAAGAAATTAACACTGATTTTCAGCACTTGCCTCATAAATTAGATTTATTTAAGCTCCTGAATTAAGATGACATTTCGGCTGAAAAGTTATGCTCTTATGTTTGATTGAAAATAGGGCGCAAACTTAGGAGCATAGATTTAGGAATGTAAATTTAGGAGTATAAGGGCCCTATCAGTACCTCTCCACTCTCATCTCTCCCTACATTCCTCCCAGGGAATTCTGTTCACTGGGTAAATCTCTCTTATCTGCACCCTTCTCCTCCACTGCTAACTCCAGACTCAGTTCCTTTTATCTTGCTGCACCATATGCCTGGAATAGACTTCCTGAGCCGGTATGTCAAGCTCCATCTCTGGCCGTCTTGAAATCTAGCTAAAAGCCCACCTTTTTGATGCTGCTTTTAACTCCTAACCCTTATTCACTTGTTCAGAACCCTTATTTTATCATCCTCACTTTAATATTCCCTTATCTCTTGTTTGTCCTGTTTGTCCTAATTAGATTGTAAGCTCTTTTGAGCAGGGACTGTCTCTTCATGTTCAAGTGTACAGCGCTGCGTACGTCTAGTAGCGCTTTAGAAATGATAAGTAGTAGTAGTATTTGGTAAGCTAGAGGCACGCTAGCGTTTTTAGTGCGCACTAAATTCTATAGACACCCATAGGAATATATGGATGTCTAGCGTTTAGCGTGTGCTAATTTTAGCACGCACTAAAAACACTAGCGCACCTTAGTAAACAGGGCCCTAAATTTGGGATCATAATTTAGGAGTATAAATGTAGGAGCTCATTATTTTCTGAATATTGGGACCACTGAATAAAACACAAATTCTAATAAAATGAAATAATAACCATACAAAGTACTAAGAAAAAAAAAGTTTCATCAAATAACCTTTACATATACTGTTCCCCCATCTATAAAGTAAGATATACAAGTACATAAGTATTGCCATACTGGGAAAGACCAAAGGTCCATCGAGCCCAGCATCCTGTTTCCAACAGTGGCCAATCCAGGTCACAAATACCCAGCAAGATCCCAAAAATGTACAAAACATTTTATACTGTTTATCCCAGAAATAGTGGATTTTCCCCAAGTCCATTTAATAACGGTCTATGGACTTTTCCTTTAGGAAGCCATCCAAGCTTTTTTTAAACTCTACTAAACTAACCGCCTTTACCACATTCTCTGGCAACGAATTCCAGAGTTTAATTACACCCGATATTCAAAAAACTCCTGCTTGGTTAAATGCTGCTGAACGTTATGGCACCTGATATTCAGCAGAACTTAACTGGTTAGTGCTGCTGCATATAGCTGTTAACTGGCCATCTCCTAAACAGTTAGTGGTGGTCTGGGGGCAGAGCCTGGATGGTGTGCTTACTTAGCTGGTTAACAACAATGTTTAGTCTGCCAACTAACTGTGTAAAGTTAGGACAGCAAAAAGGTTGTCCTAACTTTGGGGCCCTTTTACTAAGCTGCGTAGGTGCCTACGTGTGCCAATTTGGAACTACTGCCCGGCTACCACGTGGCCTGGGCAGTAATTTTATTTTTTACTAGTAAAAAAGGCTGGTTTCTGACACAAATGAACAGGCACTAACAAGGTTTTCCTCGGAGTGTGTCTGTTTGAGAGAGAGTGTGTGTGTGAGAGATGGAGTGTGTGTGTCATAGAGAGAATGACAGAGAGACAGAGACAGCGTGTGTGTGTGTTTGTGAGAGAGAGAGTGTGTGAGAGACAGAGTGTTTGTGTGTGTGAGACTGTGTGTGTGTGTGACAGAGAGATAGAGTGTGATAGACAGGGAGTGTGTCAGAGAGAGAGCGAGTAGTAGTAGTAGTAGTAGAGAATGTATGTGAGAGACAGTGAGTGAGTGAGTGTGAGCCCCCACCTCCCCCTCTCGCAGGGCCCCCTCCCCACCCCACCTCTCTGGTCTCAGGACCTCCTCCCCACCCCCCTCTCCCCTGCCCCCCCTACAGCCATCCATGTCCAGCGACCCTCCTCTCCCCTGCCCCCCCTTAGCTACCCTTGTCCAGCGACCCTCCCTCCCCCCCAGCGCATCAACACCCCTCGCCACCCGCAGCTGCCAATGGTAACGCTGTCTGGCCACTGCTGCTTCCCCTGTTGAGCACCAGCGGCTGCTACAAAAAGAAAAGAAGCGATAAATGTTTTTAAACCCAGCCCAAATCATTCGCAAACCACGAGTCTTACAACGCAGTCTCTGCAGCCGCTCCTTCTCTTGCCTGTCACGTCACTGTGCTCCTCCGGGGTCTTACTCCAGGGGCAGTGACGTGGAGGCGAGAGGAGGAACAGCTGCAGAGACTACGTTGTAAGACTCGGGCATTTGCGAATGATTTGGGCTGGGTTTAAAAATATTTATTGCTTCTTTTCTTTTTGTAGCGGCCGCTGCTGCTCAACAGGGGAAGCAGCAGCGGCCGGACAGCATTACTACTGGCATCTACGGGTGGCGATGGGGTTTGATGCGCCGGGGGGGGGGGTGTTGATGTGCTTCAGGTGGGGGGAGGGGGGTGTTTGATGTGCTTGGGGGGGTGTTTGATATGCCGGGCGGATTGGGTGATGCGCTGGGGGGGGGGGGGGGGCTCTGTGGTGCCGCGCTTGTAGTTTTTTTGATGCTCCATTCCCTGCCACTTGCTCCGAACTCCGAAGTGGCAGGGAGCGGCGCACTGACAGCTGATTCCCAGGCAGGGGGAGGAGTAGGGAAACAAGCATGTTTCTAGGAAGCAAAGCTTCAAAGAAAGTGCATGAAAGTGGAGAAAAACCCTCAGAAACCTGGGACAAACTGTCGCAGGTTTAGAGCGAGGTTACTGATAACAGAAGTAACACACGCCCAGATTCTATCACTGGGTATAAAAAACTCCACAAGCTAATTTTTTAGAATTTTTTCAAACATTTGCTTTAACTAGAAATGTGATTCTTAATTGCTAAACTATTAAGTTTACAGCATCACTTAACTTAATAGTGAGAATAAAGCACTCTTATCTTTATGTTCGAGGGGGGCCACCTCCGTTTCACCCCAACATCAAGGCTTCATCAGGAACAGAGCGCTAAATCATGATGCTGAAAATAGCTGAACTGAGTCATTGTATATTTTGTATCATACTACGAGCCTTTTGACTCTAGTCGATACTGCAACCTGTGCTGTCTTTTCGAAACAAGCGTGTTTCCCTACTCTTCCCCCTGCCTGGGAATCAGCTGTTAGTGACGTCATCCTGGCTACGGAGCCTAGCTCAGCAACTCCAGGAGCCACGGACACAGGCAGTCCCACATTAGAATGTTGGTGGTGAGAATTATTATATAGGATGTGCATCCAGTATGCGCGCTGGAAAATTTCTTGCATGCGGCGCTAACCGGGCGGTAAGCGGCAGTGTGCACGCACTGACGATTACCACCCGGTTAACTCATGAGACTTTACCACTAAGTCAATGGGTGGCGATAAGGTCTCAGGCCCAAAATGGACGCACTCCAATTTTTATTTTGCCACACGTCTATTTTTGGCCCCAAAAATAGGCCTTTTTTGCAGATGCGCTGAAAAACGAACCAGTGCGCATCCAAAACATGTGTTTACACCAGTGCAGGCCATTTTTCAGCACACTATAGTAAAAGGAATCCTTTATGCGCTAAAGTTAACCGGGCACCGATCTGAATGCCGACCGGTGCACAGTTAACTTCCAAGTGACTGCTGAGATCTGGATATTCAATGCCGAGACCTGCGCATGCCCTAGCTTTGAATATCCGGGGTCAGTTCAGCCCGCCCCTGTGAGCGGCTCAGACGCCACTTACCGCTGCAAACTGAGTATCAGGAGGAATATTCTTAAGTAAAGAAACACTGCTGAACATACCAGCAGGAAGGGAAAATGGGGCCTTGTATTCCTTGACCTCACATGATATTCTCTTTTCTGTGACTTCATCTATCCTGCATAAAAGTGATATCCTTCTAAATGGCTTACAGTTCAACTCCAGTCCCTAAGGGGCTGATAGACCGCAGGAGTTAGCCGTGGTCACTGCTAAACCTGTATATTCAATACCGGGCCATTTCCGGTGACCAGCATTGAATATCCGGTTTATTTTTGGCCGGTTAGAAGATAATCGGCTATATTGATATTCAGACTTAGCTTGGTATCTTCTAACCGACCAAAGATATCCCACATATTCACACGGGTAAATATAGCTGCTAAAGTGGGGCTGAAATTAGTGAATAGCCGGTTATGTCAGTTGATATAACCAGCTATCTGCTAGCCACTAACCAGCGATATTCCGCGTGAGATAACCAGTTATCCTCTGCTGAATATTGCCAGATAGCAGGTTATGATCCTGGCCAGTAAATTGCTTTTGGATATCAGGGGGGAGGGGGGATAATGGAATATGGGTCCAGGATACTTACCCCCCTCCCCCATATTCCATTTTTTTATTTGGCAAAGTAGAGGAGTGTGGTAGCCGTGTTAGTCCACTCTTAAGGTTATCAATAGAAATCAAACAAAATAAAACATGGAAAAGAAAATAATATGATACCTTTTTTATTGCACATAACTTAATACAGTACATTTCTTGATTAGCTTTCGAAGGTTGCCCTTCTTCGTCAGAAACAACCCTTTTTTAAAAAAAAAACCCAGACTGTTACTATTTCTCTTTATCAAATCAGTGGGAGAACTTAAAAACTAACGGGTCCTTTTACTAAAGGGTGTTAAGCCCTGGATGTGTGGTTAACCTGTGGAAACAGGTTACCGCGTGACTGTGTGAAAGAGTTTTGCAGTGGTTTGGATGTTTCTGTGCATAGTACTTCATATCATCAATATTCACATTTTTGATAATAAACTCAGTATCAAAAATGTGAATATTGATGGTATGAACTTTCCTCTGGAATCCACATTAAAAATTCTGGGTGTGATATTTGATAAAAAAGCTCACATTTGAGCCACAGCTAAAGGCAATTACGTTCAAAGTGTTTGGGTTATTGTGGAGACAAAGAAGAATTTGACATAATTTTTTTCTGGATATTTGTAGAATGGTGGATAAACTATGGTCTTAGCCCATTTTATTCCTATGGGCCCTGCTGCAGATAACTTGAGCTAAGCTTTATTAAAAGACTCACGTAGACTATTGCAAATAGTATCCTTCTGGGCTGTAAGTTTTGCAGCAAGTCCAAATGTTATTAAATACTGTGGCTTATCTGATTTTTATATGTCCAAAATTTGAAAGAGCAACACCTCTTTTGAGATGTTGACACTGGTTGCCAATTCATTCATGCATGATTTTCAAAATATGTTCCCTGAACCCGCATCCTCTCACCAGATCTCATGCCCAGGTATTCAGAAGAGATATAGTTTGACCACTGTGGTAAATGGGTGTGGCTTTGGTTTCTGCCTGTAATAATTGCTTTAACTGTCTTCTTGTATTTTGGTCCAGAATGAAAAAGACACCGCAGCTTTCTTTGCACAGGATGAGAGCACTTTCCCGCCACAGACAGGCCCGAAAGCCTTCAAAATCCCTTACTCCATCCGACAAAGGATATGTGCCACGTTCGACACACCCAGTTCCAAAGGCAAAGACTGGCAGCTGTTAGCACAGAAGCTCAGCATAACCAGGTACTAAAAGAGCGGGAAGAAAAATACAAAGTAGTCAGGGAGAATGTCACAATTATATATTAACATTATTGCATAAGAAATTCACTCCAGCTCAGATAGGGAGTGGGTGGGGTGTTCATGGAAGAACTAAAATCTATGCAGTGAAAAAAAAAAAATTGAAGAATGTAACCACATGACCTCTCCTGCCATAGGATAAAGGGTCATGGATTTGATATACCACGGTTCTGAGGTACAAGCAAAGCAGGTGCTTACTCTGTCCCTTGTGGGCTGTCAATCTAAGGGGAAGGGGCAATGAAGGGTCAAATGACTTGCCCAAGGTCACAAGATGTTGCAGTGGGAATTGAACCTGGTTCCCCAGGTTCTCGGCCCTCTGCCCTATTAGGCCACTGCCATCCCAGTATCTTTCCCAGATCACTTTTACAAAAGATTCTTTCCGTAGATGTAAAGTGGCAGGAATCCATTGACTTCTGCAATTAAAACCGAAGTCTTGTATCCTCACCTCATTTGCTCAATTCCGTTATTCTGAAAGTAAAATTCTATATATGCCCATATTTGGCGACTTGACCCCCCCCCCCCCTAAAGGGAGTACCACAGGACTGCTGCTACAGGTTGAGGGCTTTATTTGAACCCAGGACTTCGATGAAGCAGAAGCAACTGGGGATCACTCCTGCTCCCCACTAGATACCAGGTACCCTCGGTAAGAGCTAGGGGTGGGGGTCTTTGAGGAGAGGAAGGAGGGAATCCTTGTCTGGGGGGAGGATTGGAAGAGGGGTTATTAGAGTCCTTGGGTGGGTGTCAGGTGTGAGGGTATGGCTAGTGTTGGAGGCAGCATTTTCAAAAGGCTACTCCCACATACAAGTGGGGTACGATAGTATGTTTTTCCCCATGTGCAGCTTTTTGAAATTGCTGCTCCCATGGGATTTAGAGTGGCACAGATGTACATGCCTGCACATCCCTACACACATTTTACACAACACTCTGTAAACTGCTTAGCTAGGTGACTTATCACTTGCCTACCTGCTTGGTTACTTAAAGTTTACTATACAAAAATCTAAAATCCTATGGTTCGGTAATATTCTGGATGGAATTCCTATAGAGTTGTCTTTCTATTCAGGAATAAGTTTTCCAGCTGACAGAACATCTAGGGTTTTATGGGTTATATTAGATAGTATATAATATACTCTCATCTCTCCCTGGGAACTCCATTCACTGGGTTAATCTCTCTTATCTGCACCCTTCTCCTCCACCGCTAACTCCAGACTCCATTTCTTTTATCTTGCTGCACCATATGCCTGGAATAAACTTCCTGAGCCGGTCCGTCAAGCTCCATCTCTGGCCGTATTCAAATCTAGGCTAAAAGCCCACCTTTTGATGCTGCTTTTAACTCCTAACCCTTACTCACTTGTTCAGTACCCTGATTTTATCATCCCCACCTTAATAATCCCCTTATCTCTTATTTGTCCTGTTTGTCTGTCCTAATTAGATCATAAGCTCTGTCGAACAGGGACTGTCTCTTCATGTTCAAGTGTACAGTGCTGCGTACATCTAGTAGCGCTATAGAAATGATAAGTAGTAGTAGTAGTATATCGAAAAAACTAAACCATAAACCATAGTATGGGAATTTTCCATGTCCCGACCTGGATGTCTTAATTCCCCTTCCCTCTTCCTATCTAAAACAGATCTGTATATACAGTAAATTAAAATTATTACAATTGAAATAAGTATGAAATGAAAAAGAGGTGGCTTCCTGTGTGCGCTCATAAATCGAGCTAATTCTGAGTTCAAACTGGAGGCTCAGTGGCACTGCTGCGTGGGAAACCTGGGCTCCTTTCTCAGCCTGAGCTTCTGCTGCTGGAGTCTGTCAAGGTTCTGCTGAGGCAGCGCTCACAGCCCCTGAGCAATTGGCGGAACTTCAGCTTTCATGCAATGGTGACACCTTGTGGCCAGATCTAGGTTGCATGCTTACCAGGAAGGAAGTGTGATCTTTACAGCCCCTTCCTGAATGAGGAGAGGGTTATAAAATGGGGACAACCACCCCGAGTGAATGCAAATGAAAGCTCATAGTGGCATAGCCCAGTAGAAAGGCTGGTTCAATTTGGAAGCCTTAAAACAGAAGAGAAAACTGCAAGGCAAAACACCACTCTCCATCCCTCCCCCCCCCCCCCCCCCCCCCCCCACCTCACACACACAATCATGAGAACTTAGCCTCAACCAACCTAACAATCCGTTTGGGCCAAATGGCCTCAGGCACATTTTGATGCTTAATGGAATCCTCTCTGTGCATCTGTGACTTCCCTTTTTATTTATTTTCCAAACCCTGACATAAGCTTGTAGCTTGAATTGTCTTTCATGTTTTCCATTTACCAAAATTGTTACATTGTATTACTTGTTTTCATTTGAACAGTCCTGACTTTGAAAAAATGTCCCTGAGATATTGCTAGTAGGACTCGCTGGCAGGTTTTTGAAGTGTTTTCCACGTCGCCTTTAGATTCTATTATTTCTGATGATTTGTTTGTCACTGTATGAGCTTTTATGGGAAATGGGTGCTACAGCTGTCGTCCTGTGAGAACTGGAGGATGGGTGTATGCGATGTCTGCATTTGCGAGATATGACGGGCACGCTGTCCTTGCCTTTTGTCGTGGTGTACTTGAGGCCAGTTGATGAAACAGTAACCAGACTGTTTGTTGGCTTAAATGAAATCCTGGAAATTGAGGAGGGGGACCCCCACTGGTAGCTCAGCCAGCTGGTGGCCCTCCACTGGTGCTGTGGTGGTGGAATGGCACACTAGTGCCATTGGTGAGTGCTCAACTTCCCCTCCCCCCTTCAGGCCCTAAACCAGCTAGACATCCTCTGCTTTTAATATTTAAGTGATTATGATACACACCAGTGGCGTACCAATGGGGGGGGGGGGTGGTGGGGCGGTCCGCCCCGGGTGCACGCCGCTGGGGGGTGCCATGCGCCGTTCAGCGTCGTTCGTTTCCATGCTCCCTCTGCGTCGGAACAGGAAGTAACCTGTTCCGGGGCAGAGGGAGCATGGAAACGAACGACGCTGACCGGCGCGTGGCACCCCCCCCCAGCAGCATGCACCCGGGGGGGTTCTTTCGCCGGGGTGGGGGATATCCCTTCGCTGGAGTGGGGGGTCGCGCTGCACATGGGGGGGCGCTGCACCAGGGGGGCGGGGCGCATCGGCGATCCGCCCCGGGTGTCAGCGCCCCTCGGAACGTCACTGATACACACAAAAATAAACATTAATAGCATTGGCTCGAGCAAGGCATAGTGTCAACAGCGCCTGCTAGTTCATTTTTGCAAACAATTTATTCAGTGTCAGTGCACACATGAACGCACACACATGCCAAATACATCACCCTCTCCTGCACCAATACTGAGACCCACAAACACAGTTCTGCCAGTGCAGCTCACTCCTGCCTTGCAGTGGCCACATGTTGTTTTAGTACTGAGAGCTCCTAATGCATAACTCAATACACCTCACTCCTGCCCAGGAGCACCCACCTTACCTACTCTTCTAGTACTGAGACCTCCATAGACAAACACACACACACACACACCCTTCTGCCAATGCACCTCACTCCTGCCCTGCAGCACCTACCTGCTGTTCTAGTATTGAGACCAGTAAACAGAGAGAGAGAGAGAGAGAGAGAGCTCAATACCGCCCTGAACTATACCTAAAAAGAACCACAGAAGTCAGATCTGAATCTCCTGCCTCTGCATTAGATGCAAAGATGCGTTGAAGCTATTGTGAATATACACAATAATTCTCAACTGGAGGGATGTAGTGCCTGTAGAATTGGGGGGGAGGGGAAGTTTGGTACCCAGGAGTGCAGGAACTCTTTCCACTGCCTCTCTTCCTTGTTTACATCTGCTTTGATTCTGAGAAATCTAGTTTTCCACAGAGCTCAGGGTTGAATCACTCTTTATTTTAGACTCAAGCACTCATGCCTCACAGATAATTATTCTTTCTGTGTGTCCACGTGCATGTGTCTATAGATGCACGCACCCCTCCAGGCTCCTGTATTACTGTAGAAATCTCTTGAGGGGGAACCTCAGTGGTGGGGGAAATGCCTTCTCCTTTCCTGAATGGTAAATAAGACCGAGAATACTATAATGCCTCTGTATCGCTCCATGGTGTGACCTTACCTTGAATATTGCGTTCAATTCTGGTCATCATATTTCAAAAAAAGAAATAGCAGAATTAGAAAAGGTTCAAAGAAGAGCAACCAGAATGATAAAGGGGGTGGAACTCCTCTCATATGAGGAAAGGCTAAAGAGGTTAGGGTTCTTCAGCTTGAAAAAGAGACGGATGAGGGGAGATATGATTGAGGTCTACAAAATCCTGACTGGTGTAGAACGAGCAGAAGTGAATTGATTTTTCACTCTTTCAAAAAGTACAAAGACCAGAGGACACTCAATGAAATTACATGGAAATACTTTTATAAGCTTAGTCCAAATATTTTTATTGATTATATGAAAAGATATTTGCAAAATACAAGGTGTAAAACATAAACAGAAATATGAAACATAAATGAGGATCAACATGCGGATAGATTGCCAAAAAAGAGAAAATGTACATATGGAGTAGTGTTTACTATAAAGCATTTGCAAAGATAGAGAATCTGCTGGTTACACTAAAATGTCATACATCTATTAAACAGTTGCAGAGGTAGTCTGTTACAAATATTTTTTCATGAAACCCCTTTTTGTTCACTCAGGTAGTGTCTAACTCGGTGATATATTTTCTAATATAAGACCATATATTTGAAGTTTGTTGTAAAGGTTACATGGGCTCATAACATTAGTTTAATATTTATATATCAAACTACATATTAAAAGGATTGAGTTCCACCAGAAGTGAGTGATGAGCATATTCACATGGAAATACTTTTTAAACGAATAGGAGGAATATATTTTTACTCACAGAATAGTTAAGCTCTGGTACGTGTTGCTAGAGGATGTGTGCATTGGGGTTTAAAAAAGGTTTGGACAGGTTCCTGGAGGAAAAGTCCATAGTCTGCTATTAAGATAGACATGGGGAAGCCACTGCTTGCGCTGGGATTGGTAGCATGGAATGTTGCTACTATTTCGGTTTCTGTCAGGTACTTGTGACCTGGATTGGCCATTGTTGGAAACAGATTACTGGGCTAGATGGACCATTGGTCTGACCCAGTATGGCTATTCTTATGTTCTTATGTAACTTCCCATGTTGAGATGGCAAGGTATAAAACCTGTTGTGGAGACAGTGTCTGAGATAACTGTGTGACCACTACTCAGAGCACTTGTATCATCCTTTAGGTATCTTTGCTGTGTTACTGCACATTGTAGGCATCTGTTCCCATCACACACTGAGGATGCTAACACTTTCCACTAGGGATGAGTTATTGTTGCATTTCGTTACATGAATATAAGCAAGAAAAAAAAGATCTTCCCCCTAATTCTGTACAGTTGGGTGCTCAACGTTACACATAGGATGCAAAGGTGTGTGCACAATTTATAGAATAAGGTCAGTTACACACCTAATGTAATTATTTAATTACATGCCAATTAGCTTTAACAACCAAAAATTGACAATTATTAGTGTTAATTGGTGCTAATTGGCAGTTAGTTGTGTAACTGACCTTAGTCAGTATTCTATAAACTGGGAGCACAATTTCCATAGCCTGCAACTACAAGGGGACGTGGGCCTGGAGGGGGGGGGGGGGGTTATAAAAGGTCAGCAGTGTGCCTAGGAGTTATACACGTGGGTTCTAGAATAGTAGCAGCTATGCACCTAATTACCTATAGATTGGCATGAGCATTTACACCAACCATTTGGCAGGCATAAGTGCTCACGCATCTACTACTACTACTTATCGTTTCTATAGCGCTACTAGATGTATGCAGTGCTGTACACTAAACATGTAAGAGACAGTCCCTGCTTGACAGACAAATCAAGACAGACAAATAGGACAAATAAGGGATGAGGACAAAGAGTAGCAAGATTCCGGAATCCCAAAGAGTAGCAAGATTCCGGAATCCCAAAGAGTAGCAAGATTATGTACAGAATCCCAAAGACTACTACTACTACTACTACTACTTATCATTTCTATAGCGCTATTAGATATACACAGCACTTTACATCAAACATGTAAGAAACAGTCCCTTCTCTATAGAGCTTACAATCTAATCAGGACAAACAGGACAAATAAGGGATAAGGGAATTACTTAAGGTGGGAATGATAAAACAAAGACATGGGTACTGAAGAAGTGAATAGGAGTTAGGAGTTAAAAGCAGCATCAAAAAGGTGGGCTTTTAGCCTAGACTTGAAGACGGCCAGAGCTGGAGCTTCATGTACTGACTCAGGAAGTCTATTCCAGGCATATGGTACAGCACAAGAGGCACAAGGAGCTGCAGTGGGATTTGAACCTGGTTCTCAGGCCAGCTCACTAACTATTAAGCTACTCCTCCACTTCTAATTATGATAAGTAGTAGTAGTAGTAAAGGTTCAGGGTGGACATCACATAGTCTTGAGCATGGTCACCACCTTACATTATTACACCCTTACAGCTGTGGGAATCTGGGTTGGTTAGCCTTGCAGTTTGCTTCTGCACCTGTAGGATTCCCGCTCAGTCAGACCCAGCCTGCATTGTGGTTATAGGAATGTGAGCTCATGTTTGCCACACCCTTGGCATTTTTTTCTCCTGTCATATGTTTAGCCCCCTTAACTGCAAAGGAGGCCAGCCATTACGGCATCAGCCCTGGGTAAACACCACTGACTGCAGTTCTTTGGAAGCTGGCACAATACGTACTCAGGTCAACACAGATGCATCCAGAATCAGGTCACAGGCACGTCAGTGTTCAAAAGATCTAGGTGCCTTGTGTAAATGCTGAATGTAGAATGTGACAATTTATATGTAGAATTGTCACAGGACATGGGGCACAGGTGGCATCCTCTTGCACAGCCTTCAGTGGTCCACTAAATCCAGTGCTTTTTTTGTGCCGGTACGCAACGGTACGGCGTACCGGCACCTTTTTTTTGCTCCCCCCGCCCCGTGACGGACGCAGTGCCAGCCCCCATTTCCGGCCGCTGCTGCTTCTCCTGTTGAGCAGCAGCGGCCGCTACACAAAGAAAAAGATTAAAAAAAAACTTCAAACCTGGCTGAAACGCGGCACCCCGGCACTGTAGACAGCCATTAGGCATTGGCTGTTGCCCCGCAGCCGCTCCTCCTCTTGCCTCTACGTCACTGCGCTCCTCCGGGGTCTTCCTCCAGGGGCAGTGACGTAGAGGCAAGAGGAGGAGCGGCTGTGGGGCAACAGGCAATGCCTAATGGCTGTCTACAATGCCGGGGTGCCGCGTTTCAGCCAGGTTTCAATTTTTTTTAACTTTTTCTTTGTGTAGCGGCCGCTGCTGCTCAACAGGAGAAGCAGCAGCGGCCGGAAATAGAGGCTGGTGCCGCGTGCGTCGCGACTTCGCGCCGTTCGCGGGAAACTTGGCAGGGAGAGGGAAACCAACAGAGGGAAGGATTGGGGAGAGAGAAAAAGAGGGAATCCAACAGAGGGAAGGATTGGGGAGAAAGAGGGAAACCAACAGAGGGAAGGATTGTGGAGAGAGAGAAAGAGGGAAACCAACAGAGGGAAGGATTGGGGAGAGAGAAAAAGAGGGAATCCAACAGAGGGAAGGATTGGGGAGAAAGAGGGAAACCAACAGAGGGAAGGATTGTGGAGAGAGAGAAAGAGGGAAACCAACAGAGGGAAGGATTGGGGAGAGAGAGAAAGAGGGAAGGATTGGGGAGAGAGAGAGAAAGAGGGAAAACAACAGAGGGAAGGATTGGGGAGAGAGAGAAAGAGGGAAACCAATAGAGGGAAGGATTGGGGAGAGAGAAAAAGAGGGAAAACAACAGAGGGAAGGATTGGGGGGAGAGAGAGAGGGAAAACAACAGAGGGAAGGATTGGGGAAAGAGGGAAAACAACAGAGGGAAGGATTGGGGAGAGAGAGGGGAAAACAACAGAGGGAAGGATTGGGGAGAGAGAGGGAAAAACAGATGGAAGGATGGGGAGAGAGAGGGAAAACAGATGGAAGGATTGGGGAGAGAGGGGAAAACAGATGGAGGATGGGGAGAGAGAGGGAAAAACACAGATGGAAGGATTGGGGAGAGAGGGAAAAACAGATGGAAGGATGGGGAAAGAGAGAGGGAGAATTGGGGAGAGAGAGGGGAAAACAGATGGAAGGATGGGGAGAGAGAGGGAAAACAGATGGAAGGATTGGGGAGAGAGGGGAAAAACAGATGGAAGGATTGGGGGAGAGAGGGGAAAACAGATGGAAGGATGGGGAGAGAGGGAAAAACACAGATGGAAGGATTGGGGAGAGGGAAAAACAGATGGAAGGATGGGGAAAGAGAGAGGGAAAACAGATGGAAGGATGGGGAAAGAGGGGGAAAACAGATGGAAGGATGGGGAGAGAGGGGGAAAAACAGATGGAAGGATGGGGAGAGAGAGAGGGAAAACGGAAAGATGGGGAGAGAAAGAGGGAAGACGCTGGATGGAAGAATGCAGAAAGAAATAGGGGAGAGAAAGCAGAGCTGCTGGATGGAAAAGGGGAATAGAGAAAGACTGGAGAATAAGAGGAAGGGCATGGGGAGAACAAGGGTGAGGAAAAAATGAAAAGCCACAGGTAGATGAAGGAAATTAAAGAATGGATAGTAAGAATGAATTAAATCTGGACAGAGAGAGCCTGAAAAATATTGAATAAAGCAAAGAAAAAGGAGACAAAAATGACAAATGGCACAGAAGAGTTAAGCGAAAACAAAGGAAAGCAGAATCACAGACTGGGACCAATATGGAAAGAAAAACAGTCACCAGACAACAAAGGTAGAAAAAAAATCATTTTATTTTCATTTTAGTGTTTGTAATATGTCCAATTTGAGAATTTACATTGGCTGTCTTATTTTGCACTGGGTATACTGGAGCTGTAAGAGCTTAAATTGATTATTTATAATGAAAAAAATCACGATATTTTTTTTCTCCTATAGTACTGTAATATTTTCAATGATGTCTGTTTATATGCGCCATGGCTGGTGTAGGGGGTGTGGTTAATGTGGGTGTGGCTATCATAGGGGTGGAGCCATATGTGGTGACCCCGCCCATAATGAGTACCGGCACCTTTTTTTCTACAAAAAAAGCACTGACTAAATCTACAACTATTTCCCATTTTATAATAGAAATACATGTTTATTTTTTTTTTAAATGTCCTCATCAGCATTTACGAGCTGCTCAGAGGAACACATAAATGTCAGCTACCTGCTCATTTGGACTTTGGTTCTTCACATTGATTTGAGGGGGGAGGGGAGAATTGTACTTATCTCTGTGGTGTCTAACACAAAGTAAATATCCCCCCCCCCAAAAAAAAAACAACAGATGTGTCATTTCAATTGGCCCCATTAATTGGCAGCTATTATTTATATATTTTTGCGAAATATGGCTCTTTACCTGTATAAGTACCGGCTTCCATATGTAAAGCCCTGAGTTACATTGCTTCTCACATGTATTTCTTTGTGAAATCAGTGCTGTATGCTCCGGCAAATACTTATATGGACTCCAGAAAGTATACAAGTATTTTATAAAAGGCTCAACAGTCAGCAGAGCCTTTGATAAAATATTTGAGGAACTGTGAACTTCCTGACCAGGATGCCCCAGTTCCTACCTAGGCATCCTGGGGTCGATATTCAAAGCGATTTAACTGGCCAGAAATGGCTCCTGGCTAGGGTTACCATATGTCCGGATTTATCCGGACATGTCCTCTTTTTGAGAACATGTCCGGGCAACCGGGCGGGTTTTGCCAATCTGCCCGTTTGTCCGGATTTCTGGACAAATGGGCAGGCTGGTGGGCGGGCCGTCCTATAGGACAGCCCGCCCACCAGCCTGCCCATTTGTCCAGAAATCCGGACAAATGGGCAGATTGCTAGCCTCCCCTCCCCTTACCTTACTACTGCCCTGGTGGTCTAGTGACCTCTTCCGCCTTCGGGGCAGGAAAGAGCCCCCTCTTTCCTGCCCAGAGCGTTACCCTGCATGCATCCTTCCTGTTCGTGATCGCGGCGCCGATTCAAAATGGCCGCCGAGAGTTGAAGTGACCTCGTGAGACTTCAACTCTCGGCGGCCATTTTGAATTGGCGCCGAGAACACCAACAGGAAGGATGCATGCAGGGCAGCGCTCTGGGCAGGAAAGAGGGGGTTCTTTCCTGCCCCAAAGAGGTCACTAGACCACCAGGGCAGTAGTAAGGTAAGGGGAGGGGGAGTGACAGAGTGTGTGTGACAGAGGGGAGGGGAAAATGTGACAGGGGGCAGAGCGAGGGCGTCAAAGGGGAGGGCTGGGCGTGAAAGGGAGCGGGGCATGTGTCCTCCTTTTTGGGGGACAAAATATGGTAACCCTACTCTTGACTGGTTAAATCGCTTGTTAGGGGTTAACTGGTCATTTTCAGTGGCACTTAAGTAGTTAGTGCTGCGGAAGATGACCGGTTAGTGCCTAAAGCAAACCCAGCTATTTTGGAGGCGTTTTTGGGGGGGAGGGCGGAGTCGGCACTTTGCCAGTTAAGTGACGATATTCAGCAGTTAATTGGCCAGGTTAACTGCATAAATAGGACTACATAAAAGTCAGTCCTGTCTTTATACGCTGCTCCATACCAGTTATGAACTGAATATTGCACTTATGGGGTCTTTTACTAAAGCTTAGCTCGAGTTATCTGCTGTAGGGTCCATAGGAATAAAATGGGCCTTGCTGCAGATAACTTGAGCTAAGCTTTAGTAAAAGACCCCCTTAACTGGCAATGTTATAGCCATAAATTCAGTGCCGGAACCCAGACATGGCCCGGCATTGAATTTCTGGGCAGAATGCCAGCAGCAGTCTGCAAAATGCTGAGCACCACTGGCTAAATATTGCCCCCTCCCCCCCAAATCAAAAAGGGGCTTTTTTTAAGATAGTGTGAGCAAAGAGGAAGTGTTTAGCATGGGTGTCATGGTTTCAGTTTCTGGCATTTTTTATTCAATGTAGATGTAAGTTTTCAGTGGTGCAGCCTTCATTTAACTTTAAAGGTCTAATTTTTAAAGATAAAAACTGAAAGTTGTATGTATTTTCAAAATCCATATAAATGCCAGCTTTGAAAATCCATGTATAATTTTAAGAGAGTCATTTGATGAACTTTCAATCCACATAGAAGGCCTTTTATAAAGTTAGTTCACAAAAGTACATATAGGGCTAGAGTCTATATATGGCCCCTGAAAGTGAAGTGTATGTCCAAACAAAATTAGTAAAACCTGTTGGTGTAACTTAAGGAACCCTATGAAATATGGTGTAACTTAGGTCACTAAGACCACATGATTACTGCAAAATAGGCACTGGAAAACAGACAAAAGGAAACCAACCTTGTTTGGACATACACTCAGGTTACTTCTGAGTCAGTCCCCTTTCGCCTTCATCCTATGCTCTCTCATTCCAGAGGTTCCTTTCAATTAAAAGGGACTTGCCTGCTGTGTGCATTTATGTCATGTAGGCAGTGCCATAGCGAGGGTGGCTGACACCCGGGGCGGGTCGCTGCTGCGCACCCCCCACCCCCCGGGTGCAGCACGACGCACCCCCCCCCCCCCGGAGCGCATTCTTACTGCCATATGAAAGCGGGGGGGGGGGGGGAGAACGTCGATCCGCCCTGAGTGCACGTCGCTGGGAGGTGCATCGGCTTCGCTAGTTCCCTGCTCTCTCTGCCCCAGAACAGGAAGTAACCTGTTCCGGGGCAGAGAGAGCAGGGAACCAGTGGAGCCGACACCCCCTCCCCCAGCGGCGTGCACCCGGGGTGGACCGCCCCACCCTTCCTACGCCACTGCATATAGGTATTTCAACATCTCCCGTGCATTATTTTCTAGCAAAAAAGGTGCCCCTACTCAAATGCCAGGCCACTCTTCAAGGATAGGGTGATCACTGAGGGACCCACCCCACAATAGCTAGGCCCCCTGCAACCAGTCACAGAATCTATGACAAGGCAGAATTGGTGTGTAGAGCCTGAGCTCTTTCATTAAAATATGAGGACCATGGGTTAATTTTAACAAACAATGGAAAAGGTGCCGGTACTCAGTACCCCCTCAAAAAAAGCCCTGAACATCTCTATCATATCTCCTCTTTCTCACCTTGCTTCCAAAGAATACATACTGAGAATAGAAAAAAGGTATTTTTGCAGCTGGACCACATAAGCATTTTTTTTATAGCAGCCTACAAATCTTTCAGACACTGATGTACTTATGAACATCTGAAAATCATTAACAACTGAAAACAGCCGAACTACAAAGAAAAATAAAAGTACAGGAGTTATTCAGCACTTCTTACAAGAACAAAAGGGTATGTTATTTAGCAGTAGACCTGCATGAGTGGGATGTTCTCTCTGCATTCATTCCTGAAAGCACACTGACAGATGTGTGTTACAGTCAGCAAGCATATATCGCATTGCCAGCCCCACTCCCCTTCCACATCTACAGTGGGCTAATTAATCTGAATCCTTTAGTGCAGCCTCTGCAGAAGTAGTCCAGGACTGCAAAACAGCCCTATCTACAACATTTTCCATATTCCCCCACTCTATCTTCATAGTTTGATTGTTTGGTGTTTATTAACCAAGCAGGTGTGTACATGATCTTTGTATGTATATGTCTGTGCATTATCTGTGTTTGGTGCATGAAACATAAACATTTAAGACTTATAAAGGATGAAATGGGATAATATAATGCTGAATCTCAGCCAAATGTCTCTGAAGAGTTTCAGATAAGGGGTACTGGGGATCCAGTTTAATTTGTGCATTTATATAAAAGCAATCAATCATGCAGGACTCTTAGTATTAGGAGGGGTATAAATTATCCATTCACAAACAAAAATTAAAACTCAAACATTAAGAACCAAAGGCATCACAACAGAAAACAAAAGCTGTTTGCTGAAATAATGTGAAATGTAGATTTCAGTAGATAGATTCAAGATAGGGCACCAAAAATTCAGTGGAAAAATATGGTTGCTAAGCAGCGTGGGGCCGATATTTAGACCACAGGAGGCAGCGCTGCTAACTCCCATGGTTGTTGACGAACCCAGGAATTCAGTTCCGGGCCATATCTGGTGATTGGCATTGAATTTCCATAATGTTATGGGCGGTCTGAATGTAGCCAAATATGCCGATAATCATTGGCTGACTGGCTAAGTTATAGTAGCCAAAGATAGACCTGCTATTTATGCGGGTCTGTCTGGCCTCTAAACTTAGCTAGTCAGCTGATAAATATTGGCGCTAACCGGCTATGTTGCACGACATAACCAGTGACCAGGCTAGCCGCTAACTGCCGGATTCTGTATATTGTGCTTTGCATTCCGCACCTAAATCTAAGCGTATTCCATAACAATGCGCATAACTTAATTGTCTTAACAAGCCAATCAGTGCTGTTAACAGCACTTAACAAGCAATAATGAGTACTAATTGGCAATAATTAGAATGTATGCACAGAACTCGCTAAGTGTATGCTGTAACTCACTGATCCTAAATTCTAATGCGTATATCCAAAAAGGGGCATGGTTATGGGTGGACAAATGGGCATTTCATGTGCATTCCCAAATTTATGCGCCTGTTATAGAATATGGCCCAGTCCATGTAAATCTATGTGCATGTCTTTATGCCATGTTTTCATTGGTGTAAATGGATGTGCATAATTGTAGGCGCAGGGGTCTCAACTAAGTGTAATCTATATATCACGCCTAAATCTTACAATAGGCTTAGGTGAAAATGATTTCCACGTGAATTTTCCAGGCATCATATTTCCACCTAAGTGCCAATATTCAGCTGAGCTAGCTGACTGGGAGGGGCATAATCGAACGGGGGTGCCCATCTATAAGGGCGCCCATCTCCGGGGACGGCCCTGAGAAGGGGCGGAGCTAACCGTATTATCGAACAAGATGGGCGGCCATCTTTCATTTCGATAATACGGTTGGGGCCGCCCAAATCTCAACATTTAGGTCGACATTAGAGATGGTTGACCTAAATGTTGAGATCGCTGGACTTAGAGATGGGTGACTTCGGTTTTCGCCGATAATGGAAACCGAGGCCGGACATCTCAAACCTGGTGAAATCCAAGGCATTTGGTCGTGGTAGGAGCCAGCATTTGTAGTGCACTGGTCTCCTCACATGCCAGGACACCAACTGGGCACCCTGGGGGGCACTGCAGTGGACTTTATGAATTGATCCCAGGTACATAGCTCCCTTCCCTTGAGTGCTGAGCCCCCCAAATCCTCCCCAAAATCCACTACCCACAATTTTAAACCACTATCATAGCCCTTATGGGTGAAGGGGCACCTACATGTGGGTACAGTGGGTTTTGGGGGGTTTGGAGGGCTCAACACCACCACAAGTGTAACAGGTAGGGGGTATGGGCCTGGGTCTGCCTGCCTGAAGTGCACTGCACCCACTAAAACTGCTCCAGGGACCTGCATACTGCTGTCATGGAGCTGGGTATGACACTTCAGGCTGGCATAGAGGGTGGCGAAAAAATGTTTGTAATTTTTTTTTTAGGGTGGGAGGGGGTTGGTGACCACTGGGGGAGTAAGGGGAGGTCATCCCCGATTCCCTCCAGTGGTCATCTGGTCAGTTTGAACACTTTTTTGAAGCTTGGTCTTGAAAATAAATGGACCAAGTAAAGTTGGCCAAATGCTCGTTAGGGCCGCCCTTCTTTTTTCCATTATCGGCTGAGGGCAGCCAAGTGTTAACCACGCCCCCGCCCCACCTTCGCTACACCTCCAACATGCCCCCTTAAACTTTTGCCGGCCCTGCGACGGACTGCAGTTCAGGGTGGTCAAAATCGGCTTTCGATTATGCTGATTTGGCCGTACCTGGGAGCAGGGCAGCCATCTCCCGATTCGTGTCGGAAGGTGTCTGCCCTTCTCCTTCGAAAATAAATAGGTTAGTCAGCTTAACACTATTTAACCAGCCAGAAGTCGTTCCTGGCTGGTTAATAGCGCTGAATATCAGGTGCCAATTCTAGAACAGAAATCATGTGCAAAATTGCCATTATAGTATAGAGCTTAAGTCATCATGTTCACGCCTAACTTTAAAGTAACAAAAGAGAGGATAAAACGGCGCACAAACACAAGCAACCAAAAAAAGAAATACAAGTTGACCTCCAAGACTGAGACACACACTTTTATTCTGAAAGACCCAGCATGGGCTGTGTTTCGACGTTATGACGCCTGCCTCAGGGGGTCCAAAATCACAATAGGGTCCTTTTACAAAGGCACGTAGGCACCTATGCGTGTCCAATGCATGTCAACCTGGAACTACCACCTGGCTACTGCATGCCTCAGGCAGTAATTCCATTTTTTACGCATGTCCGATACGCGTGGCAGAAAATATTTTTTATTTTCTACTATGTGGCGCTATCTGAGCGGTAATTAGCAGTGTATGTGTACTGACAATTACCGCCCAGTTAACGCGTGAGACCTGCACATCCATTTTCAGCCAAAAAAAGGCCTTTTTTGCAGGCGCGCTGTGTGCATCCAATACACGCTCCCACAACAGCGCAGGCCATTTTTCAGCACACTTTAGTAAAAGAACCCCATTTTTCTTTAAGACACAGAAAAAAAGGAACACTGTAAAAGCAGGTTCCTTGCAGTGGTAATGTCTCCTAAAGAAAAGCAAACGTTTGTACTCAAGCTTTCATGATCAACGTTGTTGGTTTTTATTATGAGACATTGTTGGTTTTTATTATGAGACATTACCACTGCAAGGAACCTACTTTTACAATGTTCCTTTTTTCCTGTGCCTTTAAGAGTATTGTGATTTTGGACCCCTGAGGCCGGTGTTATTACCTTGAAGCACCGCCCCGTGTTGGGGAATAAAAGGACTCTTGTTTGTCTCAGTCTTGAAGGCCCAATTGTGCTTCTTTTTTTGGTCACGCCTAACTTTAAGCATCAGCACTTCTGCCATGTCAAAGGCTGGTGTAAATGTTCACACCCAAATTTGGCATTTGTGTTCACAAGTGATAGTACTTTATAACTTACGCGTGCATCTGCAACACACGTACACATCTTCTTTGTAGTTGTGCACTATAACGTTTTAGCACTAAGTTTATAGCATACTGTCTAAGTGCAGTTACATGCGTAACGTATGCTATATGCGTAACTTCAAATTAGTGCCAGTTATCACCAATTAATGTCACGTAAGGGCTATTATTGGTACTTTAGGCCAAAATTTTTTTTTTTTTACATTTGTACCCCGCGCTTTCCCACTCATGGCAGGCTCAATGCGGCAGGCAATGGAGGGTTAAGTGACTTGCCCAGAGTCACAAGGAGCTGCCTGTGTCGGGAATCAAACTCAGTTCCTCAGTTCCCCAGGACCAAAGTCCACCACCCTAACCACTAGGCCACTCCTCCACACAATTGGCTCCTAATGTAACAATTAAGTTAGCCATGCAACTGGCACTAGTCTATAAATTGTGAGCAAATTTGCATGCTAGTTATCAATAGAAATCAAACAAAATAAAACATGGAAAAGAAAATAAGATGATACCTTTTTTATTGGACATAACTTAATACATTTCTTGATTAGCTTTCGAAGGTTGCCCTTCTTCGTCAGATCGGAAATAAGTTAGAAATTTGGGCACCTAACTTTATAGAATGAGGGGACTGTAGAGCAGATCAAGTCAAAGTGCTGAAGTTAATGATATGAACATTTTAGGTTCTGGAGTAGTGTTCATTATTTATTAAGAAATGCTGAAAAGCCAGGGAAAGAGGAAGTCCCATCCCTTAAAGGGCCAGCAACTGTATCCGCTAATCCAAGACTTCCTGAGACTAATTCCCTCATTCTGTCTCTTTTTCTTTCAGGAACTTGGCTTACTTTGCTACACAGAACAGCCCCTCGTCTGTTATTTTGGACCTGTGGGAAGCTCGACACCCCTATGATGGGGACCTGGATTCTCTAGCTTGTGCACTGGAAGAAATCGGAAGGACACAGTCCAAAATCTCTCTGCTTACAGAGACACGGACAGAAGAGTCCGACTTCAGCTACAACCAGCAAAACCCACTCTAGTGAAACATAAAAATCTCTCTGTACGTGAGAGTCTGGGGCCAGCAATCAGACTTTGTGCTCAGAGCTGAGCTTCTGGGAGAGAAAGGAAGCCGTGTTCCATGTGTTCATTGGGTCTCAAAGAAGAAACGCTTCCACTGAGGAATTTTTTTGTGTTGGAGAACAGAGGGAGCTCACTGAATGGGACCAGCAAACACCTTTGCCCCTTTTTTCTGCAAGATGCAGGGGTTCACTTGAGGTGATAGTTTGTCGTGTTCAGAAATTAACATACACCTCTCTGTGTAATAGGAAGTTCAGTTTTGTCATGAATGGTTTGCGGCAGGGGTGAGAGCACGTGTGGTGGCTCATGGGGCTATGAGCTGACAGTTAAGTTGACGACTGAAAATTCAAGGAGCGTGGATGGACCCATTTGTGGTTGCACGGCCAGGTGGAACCTCACAGTTGCTTTCACCTTCAACAGTTGAAGCCACCAAAAAGGCACTGATGCGATCTGCAAGTACAATTGGACACTTGCATGAGAGGTAGAGGTTATGGCCATATAAAGATTTACAGGGTTTAGGTAACTTCTGTTGAGGTGCATATAATCCCCTTAACACCAAACATTTGCTGACTGGATGAGTTTTAGATGTGCGGTATTTTAGTACAGCTCCACCCCAACTTTCCTCTTATGTTTTGTTGGAAGTGATTGTAAGGATGCTCTTAATACAGCTTGATGGCACCACATCAAGGTTTGTGACATGAATGAGAACTGATCCTTACTGTACTGGCTGCGTTTAAGCAGTTAATTCTTTGCCAATTTAACTTGTTATATCACAGTCATCCTAGTGATGGCACAATCTCAGTAGAAAGGCAGCTGGGAAGGGTCCTCAAGAAATTATTGCATTCCTGGAGGTTCTACAGCAACCCGTGTTCCACTACACCTGTTTGCTTCAAAGGACCATGCTCCCCTTCCCCCATTCCTTCTGCCATACTGTCCGTTATTAATAGATAAGCTCTCCTAGTGCACAGCAATTTAGGCAGCTGTGGACTAACCTGCCAGTCCTGCCTCCAAATTTAACATCTGGGAGTATAGGTAGGGAGCCTTTCATTCTGCTGCACCAATTGTAAAGAGATGAGGGTATTAAGGGAGGAAGGTCCCATTGTGTTTATCAAGGGCCCTGCCCAGACTATCTGGTTCCACAGGAGTTAAGGTGCCATATTTGAGGTCATGAGGTATGTGGAGATACCCAGGTTCTCACAGCCTTTTTCAACCATTAATATCTCTCTCACTGGGGCTTTCTGGCTATCTCAGACCCATCCTTTATTAAGGTGTCTAAAAATAATCCTGGAGCACTGCCCCTCCCCCAATGATATATCCTGTTTCTCTTTCCTGTAATACGTAGCTTTCATTTTTCAGTCAGAAATGTCCCCAGGAGTTATGTATTTATTTTTTTTGTTGCTAAAAGATTAAAACGAATTGTTTTGTTTTCCAGAATTACTTAAATGTGCATAGGGCTATACACTGAAAAATGCAGAAGGAGTAAGAGAAGGCCATTGAAGGTTGTGCAATGTACCTGAATCACAGGACAAAAGGCACAGCTTTGGGGATTCAGTCTCTAGAATCTAGAGGGCTCTCTGTGGTCACAATGTCTCGTTTCTTTGAACCTAGTTAAAGCCTTTTTCCATCCTATGTCTATGGGGGGAAAAAGCTTATTAAAAACAGGCCCTTAGCTGTGACTGTGAATATGGTGTGTTGCTTTTGCTAAGATTTTTTTTATGGTTTGTAGCTGGAGGAGGGTTGCCTAACCATGTTAAGGCCTCATGTCCTCAGTCGATGTGTCTGCTGACAGATTAAATGGCATGTGGAGACTTGGTAGCCAGGTGTGTTGCATTGTCCTTCTTTAGAGGTCATAAAAATAGCCAAGCAAGGTTTTTGAGGAAACTGAGATACAAGGTTTGGAGCTGCTTATAGGAGTATTTCATTGTAGAACAGTGGTTCTCAAACCTGTCTTGGGGGAAACCCCAGCCAGTCAGGTTTTCAGGGTACCCACAATGAATATTCATGAGAGAGATTTGCTTGGGAACCACTGCCTTGGAAACGCATGTCATAATCAGTGTCTGTTGAGTTGATGCTTCAATGTACCAGGAGCGTTCTCCTGTTGAGGAAGGCTAGTACCATCTTTCTTTGTCACATACAACAAACAGTCTTTCCAAGGGTTAAGAAAATCCCTTTTCCAGTGCTGGAGGACAAGTCTTAGCCCAATAACATCACTATTTTGAATAACCTTGATCTGAAATGTCACCTGCATGATATTACACCGAGAAGAAAGTCCAGGGGTCACAACAGTGCCCATATGACCTTAGTACATTTCTCATTTTATAGAGACATATCCCAGCAGAACAGGATCCCTGTAAACCTGGCACCTGCAGTAATGTTGTTAAGAGCTGGGCTGCACAGGAGATATATATATTTTACATATTATAAGAGGAAAGACACTAAGCATCTGCCGCCTGCTCCAGCATCCAATTATAATAAAAAATTCAATTTACTGTTACATCCCCAAGTAGAATCTGTTCTCTGCATTGCCCTGTCAGATTGTTTTCCCTGGATAGGAGGACGTCAACCAGGAAGATAAGTCTCTATTGTGCTATAGTGCCACATGATCACACACTATATATAAATATAATTACATTTATATAGCACCCTGAAACAGTGTATTTTGCAAAAAAGATCCAAAAAACCTACAGGTATGATTATCCCCCAGAGAGCTTAACCCCGGATTCTGTTTAGATCACCCAGATTTTGCACATGGATCCCAGATCTACCCCGTATATTAGTCAATTAGGTGCTAACAATCAATTATTGGTGTTAAGCAGTTAATTGGCAGTAATTTGGAGTTATGCGCAGATCTTCCCTAAGCCCTATTCTATAACATGTATGCTGAAATTTCATAGCGTTCAACTCCAAACGGGGCAGGGCCAAGGAGAGTCAGGGCATTCCCAGAATTTAGGTTCAATGTTATACATAACCTGGATTTTCACGCCTAACTACCATCATCAGCTGGGTGCTAGCATTTACACCGGCTCTTGGCAGGCATAAGTGCTCGCGCCCAATGTTAGGCATGAAATGCACGCTACACTAGTATTTTACAAAAGGTGCTCCGCGTAGATCACCCTTTGCAGAATGCTAGCTTAGCGCGAATCATTTTAGTAGCTAACTTTGGGTGCCATTCACTTAATCTAGCCCTTACTGTCTAAGTGGGCACTCAAAACAGTGGGAGATAGAGACTTGCCCAAAGGCCACAATGAATAGCTCAGGCAGAATTTATACCCAGGTCTCCTTGACCACAAGGCCAACTGCTTCACCTAAATCACCATAGACTGCATAAAGTTAAGTGCCTGGAAATTAACTCCATTGCTTAGTCAGGACCTCTTCCATTATGCACAAACTTAATGTTTCCCAGATAAAAGGGCCTGCATTTTGGGGGAGAAGGTGGGAACAAATATGGCTACCCTAGCATCACAAGGGGCTCCTTAGCAAAGCTGAGTGTTGTCATTGAGGCAGAGCTTCAGGGTGTCTGGCACTGGCTGGCAGTGCAAGCAAAGGGTCATGGGTCAATGGGTTGGACAAGGAATGGGTCAAATAAGTCATGGGTCTGTATATTCAAAACATGATCCATCTATTTTAAGTAGGAACCTACCTATTCAAGCTCAATTTCTAATATTATTTCACAGTTATCTTTTACAGTAGACATTTCAAGGGGGAACATGTGGGAATGACATTCCAATGTTACCAAGGTAGTAGAATGCTTGGGAACAGCGTATTCCTTGTTAAAGGTTTAGGACTCTTAAGTAGTGCAAATGCTGAATTGTCATTGATTATATTCAGTATATTGTGGGTGGGTTGTGGATAATGAGTCACTGGTAACATGGGTCAGAGGTCAGCATTGCTGGCTGGCTTCTATCCTTAGTTTCTACCCTGAGTCCCAGTATGTTTAACACTGGCCTTCCCCAAGCTATCAGATTCCATGGCATCATGCGCCTGAAGACCCTTGTAAACAAGTCACCCAACATTAATTCTTACTACTGTAGTCTAATTTGCTCCACAATATCTTTCAGAAATCATGCTAGCAGCCTCCAGCCATGAACTGTCATGTTAGTGATGTTGACAGTATCGCAACATGTGACTGATGGAGAAGAGTAGTGACTTTGGCTACATTTTCACTTGTAACTTGTTCACTTCAGAAAACTGTATGTGCCTAAATGCATACTAAATTGATGATATGCACATAAAACCTCCAATTTAATGCACATGAAGTTAATTTAAACACATTAAAACATTTTTACATGATTTAATCAAATTTTGCTTGCATTAATTTCTGAATCAAACTGTAAAATGGCAGAAAATTGCCCCCCTCCCAGAGTGATCCAAAAATAATCTAAAAATGTTTTCCATGCCCATCCCTATAGCTTGCGGTAGTGAGGATAAACATGAAGGAGTGAGCAGGGTAGAAGAGCACAATTTCTGTCATATCATTCTCATTCCCACCCAGTGCTGTCAGAATAAACAAACCTGTATGGCACCTAGAATGCAGAATTTTTCAGTAATATAGCAGATGATATGTCCTGCTATAAAGCTATGTCCGAAAAATGACCCAGTCAATACCAAAGAGCAAATCCTCTGAAATTTGCATTCACTCCCCTCCCCCAAATTTTCTTTGTCCTGTTTTACTGGGCAGACTGGATGGACCAATTGATCCCTGTCTACAAACCTCTGCTACAGTAAATTTAAAACAAATCGGAGAAAATATTTCTTCACTCAACATGTACATAAATTCTGGAATTCGTTGCCCGAGAATGTGGTAAAAGCAGTTAACTTGTCAGGGTTTAAAAAAAGGGTTGGATAACTTCCTAAAAGAAAAAGTCCATAAATCATTATTAAGATGGACTTGGGGACAATCCACTGTTTATTTCTAGCATAAGCAGCATAAATTGTATTGCACTGTTTTGAGATCTTGCCAGGTACTTGTATCCTGGATTGGCCACTGTTGGAAACAGGATGCTGGGCTTGATGGACCTTCAGTCTGTCCCAGTATGGCAAAGCTTATGTTCTTATGTGAATCCACTGATTGGTTATATAACCTGTTCCCAGATTACTCATTGCTACAGTGTTTCATTTGGATGGCATTGTGAACCCCGAAACAACAATGACTCTGAGACTGTGCATGTTCACCACATCTAGTTTTATTGACCATGAAGTAGTCAGGCATGGTCAGGTGTGGTTTAACTTTAAGATAGGTGTGGAGGGGGTACTTTTAAAAGTGAAGGTTCTAGACTTTAAGAAAATAGCTTTATTCAGATGGGGGATTACCTCAAGGAATTGCTGTCTGGATGGGAACATCTGGAAGAAGTTGGAAAGCAGTGGGCAAAACTGAAAGGAGCTGTTGTAAGGGCAATAAACCTTTTTGTAGGGAAAGCAAATAAAAATAAGAGGAAAAGGAAGCCGCTTTGGTTCTCAAACGTAGTAGCTGAAAAGGTAAGGAAAAGGAGGTTAGCCTTTATAAAGTACAAGAGATCACAGAAAGACAAAGACAGGCAACAATATCTGGAAAATCTAAGAATATGGTAAAGTAGTTAGGAAAGCAAAATGGTAAAATGGGGGGGGGGGGGGAGTCAAGACATTTTTTTTACACATATGTTAGTGATAGGGGAAAGTGCAAAAGTGCCACTGTGAGACTCAGAGGTGAAGGGGGGGGGGGGACTATGAAGAAGCTGATAAATATAAGGTGGAATAGTTTAATATTTCTGTTCTGTGTTCACAGCAAAAGGGCCTAGAGCAGAACCACAGAATACAATCACAAATACAAATGGGGGGTAGTCCCTGAACGACTTTCATAGGACTGTGTTCATGAGGAGATGGCTAAAGGTGGACAAAGCAATGGGGCCAGATGGTACTGAAGGAACTTAGGAAAGTTCTAGGGTCTTCGCCGGCTGACCTTTTCAATGCTTCTCTAGAGTCAAGAGTGGTCCCAGAGGACTGGAGGAGAGCAGATGTGGTGCATCTACATAAAAGCAGAAGTAAGAAAGAGGTTGGGAACTATGAGGAAAGGCTAAAGCGGCTAGGGCTCTTCAGCTTGGAGAAAAGGCGGCTGAGGGGAGATATGATAGAGGTCTATAAAATAATGAGTGGAGTTGAACGGGTAGATGTGAAGCGTCTGTTTACGCTTTCCAAAAATACTAGGACCAGGGGGCATGCGATGAAGCTACAATGTAGTAAATTTAAAACGAATCGGAGAAAATGTTTCTTCACTCAACGTGTAATTAAACTCTGGAATTCGTTGCCAGAGAATGTGGTAAAGGCGGTTAGCTTAGCGGAGTTTTAAAAAGGTTTGGACGGCTTCCTAAAAGAAAAGTCCATAGACCGTTATTAAATGGACTTGGGGAAAACCCACTATTTCTGGGATAAGCAGTATAAAATGTTTTGTACTTTTTTGGGATCTTGCCAAGTATTTGTGACCTGGATTGGCCACTGTTGGAAACAGGATGCTGGGCTGGATGGACCTTTGGTCTTTCCCAGTATGGCAATACTTATGTGCTTATTAAGGCTGGTAAGTCTGAGTTCTGTGATAGATAATTTAATGGAAACACTTTTAAAACAGAGAATAGTACAGTTTTTGGAATCCAATGGATTACAGGACCCGAGGCAACATGGTTTCACTAGAAGCAGGTGTTGTCAGACAAATCTCATTAATTTCTTTGACTGGGTGACCAGAGACTTGGATTGAGGGAGAGTGTGAGATATGATGTATTTAGATTTTAGCAAAGCCTGTGAAACAGTTCTGCATAGACGACTAATAAATAAACTGAGTGCCCTCGGTATGGGCCCAAAAGTGACTGACTGGGTTAGGAACTGGTTACGTGGAAGGAGACAGAGGGTAGTGGTAAATGGAGCTCATTCTGAGGAAAAGGATGTTACCAGTAGTGCACTGCAAGGTTCGGTTCTTAGGCCGCTACTTTTTAACATTTTTTGTAAGTGATATTGCTGAAGGGCTGTCTGGTAAGTTTTGCCTCTTTGCGGATGATACCAAAATCTGCAATAGGGTAGACACCCCTGATGGTGTGGATAACATGAGGAAGGACTTAGTGAAGCTAGAGAAATTGTCTAGAATTTGTCAGCTTAGATTTAATGCTAAAAAATGCAGGTCGTGCATTTGGGCTGCAAAACCCTGATGGAGCAGCACAGTTTAGGGTGTGAAGAACTTTTGTGCATGAAAGAGGAGCGGGACTTGGGTGTAATCATATTTGATGACCTTAAGGCGGCCAAAGAGGTAGAAAACGTGACAACAAAAGCTAGAAGGATGCTTTGGTGTGTAGGGAGAGGAATGGGCAGTAGGAAAAAGGAGGTGATGAGACCTCATTTAGAATAGTGTGTACAGTTCTGGAGACTGTATCTTTAAAGAGAGATAAGACGGAGTTGGTCCAGAGGGCGGCTATTAAAATGGTCAGTTGTCTTCATCATAAAACATAAGGGGACAGACTTTAAGATCTCAATATGTTACTTTGGAAGAAAGGCAGGAGAGGGGAGCTATGATAGAGACATTTATACATCTATGCGGCATAAATGCACAGGAGGCAAGTCTCTTTCAATTGAAAGGAAGCTCTGGAACAAGGGGGCATAGGATCAGGGTGAAAGAGGATAGACTCAGAAGTAACCTGAGGAAATACTTCCTGGAAAGGTGGTGAATTCGTGGAAAGGCCTCCTAGAAAAAGTGGTGGACATGAAAACAGTATTAATCCAAGAGAGCTTGGGACAAGTACATGGGATCTCTATGGAAGTTTGATAGGAAAAGTAGATGGCATGGATGGGCAGACTGGATAGGCCATATGGTCTTTATATGCCTACATTTTTCTGTTTTTCTATGTTTCTTATTTCTATGAAAGTGGTCCATTGTCTGGCAGGGCTTTTTTAGAACTTTTTTTGAGTTTGAAACGTTTTCTGATGAGCTCCAGTTCTCCTCTGCAGAGCCATAAATGCTGAAAGCAACACAAGTCAGTTGGAACGCAAAAGACCCAGTGCCACCAGCAGAGAAATAAATTATGGTTGGAATGTGCTGCTGTTCCCTGAAATACGTAATGATAGGTTTGCAGCCGTTAAATAACATGTTATTCAAGGTTCTAACCATTGGGGTGGTATGTTTTTTTTTTCTCTTGATGAATTCCGTTTTTCTAATTGCTTTAGATTCATTAAAAAAAAAAAAAAAAGTTTTTAGAAGCTTGTTGAATTTGCCATACTGTGTTTAAGTCATTAGTGGACTTCTGAATGTGTTCTCCCCATCACCCAGTCATCTGCAAATCTCATGTGTGCAAAGCAGGTGCAAGACAGAGGATGAACGGCTCAGATGCGTGCAGAAGGCTTGTGTTAGGACTGCCAGGACCTGCCTGACTGTGGGCGTAATTCATAGAGAGCAGTTGGGCCTACGTAGCTTGGGGGATGGTAGAGGGAAAGACACCTAAATAAGAGGGATGAATATCTTGTCAACAGAAGAGACAGCAAAAATAGCTTGAAGGCAAAAAGTTGAGGAAAGCTGATTAGTGGTAAGGGCACATCTGCTGAGCTGTCGCTAGATATTAAGGAAGTTCAGAAAACAAAACTGAAATAAATTGGTGTGACTCACAGCTTCTGCCATTTTTAATTAGATGGAAATTTGCAGTTGCTTCCTTTGCTTGCAAAGTCATTATGTACCATAAAACCTTACAGTAACACCCCTGGCTTCTAATGTCCCTTGAAAGAGAAAGACACAAATGAGGCCAGGCTACATTTTACTGTACCTCAGAGGGTTTCTGCTATCCATGAATGCAGAGTAAGATTGGTGGTGTGTATTTTCATTTGGTGCTGATGACAGAGTATAGAAGCCCATTAAAGGTTGTGCTTTGTAAAGGGCATCAAATGGTTTCAGGAAAGAAAGCACCTCTTGATGAAAGAAAAAAAACATTTAATTATTCGACAAACGCAAGAGAAATTGCAACTATTGAACCTTAATACATCTTTTCCATAGTCATAGTTTGGAGGGGGCACTGTCTTCCTTCCCCCCACCAACATGTTGCTGGTGCTAATACAACATTGGTTCTCTCCCCTCCCCCCCTTCATTGCCAATGTGACATTCTAACCCTTCTCCCCCTGAAAATGGCCAGGTAAACTATTAAGGGTGTGCAGCTAAACAATGTTTGTATCATGCTAGTTGCCATGTTGTTTACGTGAATGTTTATTTTGTTCAAGTTCTTTTTGGGGGGTGAGGGAGGCATTTTTTGTTATTTGATTACAAGTGTGTGCTCTTTCAGAAAGCGTGTGCCCTCTTTGCTAATGCTGTGCATGTTCAATGAATAGTGTGCACTCTTTGTAAAAAGTACACAAACGTTTGGAAAAGCGTGCACTATTTATGGCACACATGTGCAAAAAGAGAAATGTTGGGGGAGTTTCCTGTGATGTTCGTTTGACAATGACATGGGGACTAACACTATCTCAGCAAAAATGACAAATGATGCTAAATCCAACACCAAGGTGTAAAAATTAGACTTTAATTGATAGACAGAATCAAGACTCTACATGAATCATGTTTCAGCCATAGGGTCTTCCTCAGGAGTCTACAAATTAACATGAAACTGCAGAAATAAATGAATATATAAAACAATAAATAAAAATAGATACTAAAAACTAACATAATAAAATAAGAAATACATATTCAAAAAATCATTAACAACCAATATTTTAAAAAGTATATACAGTATTATGTTATAATTGCCACTTAGGCAAAAATGTAAAAAAATGCAAAGAGAACAATACATCTAACCTAAATATGCAATCAATGAATAATGAATACACAAAAGGCAACACTGAAAAATAAGTTTAAAAGAAAATTAATACTAAAACCAGTGGATTTTTCTTCTTGTGTCTTCTTTGAATGACACTGAGGGGCATAATCGAACTGTATTATCGAAAAAAGATGGCCGGCCATCTTTCATTTCAATAATATGTTTGGTGCCAGCCAAATGTCAGAGATGGCCGGGTTTGAGATGGCCAGCATTGGTTTTCGCCGATAATGGAAACTGATGCCGGCCATCTCAAACCCGGCCAAATACAAGGCATTTGGTCGTGGGAGGAGCCAGCATTTGTACTGCACTGGTCCCCCTCACATGCCAGGACACCAACCAGGCACCCTAGGGGGCACTGCAGTGGACTTCAAAATTTGCTCCCAGGTGCATACCTCCCTTACCTTGTGTGCTGAGCCCCCCAAATCCCCCCAAAACCCACTCCCCACAACTGTACAACACTACCATAGCCCTAAGGGGTGAAGGGAGGCACCTACATGTGGGTACAGTGGGTTTTTGGTGGGTGTGGTTGGAGGGCTCCCATTTACCACCACAAGTGTAACAGGTAGGGGGGGAATGGGCCTGGGTCCACCTGCCTGAAGTGCACTTGACCCTCTAAAAACTGCTCCAGGGACCTGCATACTGCTGTCATGGAGTTGGGTATGACATTTCAGGCTGGCATAGAGGCTGGCAAAAAAATGATTTTTAATTTTTTTTTTTTGAGTGGGAGGGGGTTGGTGACCACTGGGGGAGTAAGGGGAGGTGATCTCCGATTCCCTCCGGTGGTCATCTGCTCAGTTGGGGCAGTTTTTTAAGGCTTGGTCCTAAAAATAAATGGACCAAGTGAAGCCGGCGAAGTGCTCGTCAGAGCCAGCCTTTTTTCCATTATTGGCCGAAGCCGGCCATCTCATAACCACGCCCCTGTCCCGCCTTCCATACCCTGCAGAAACGCCCCCTTTAACTTTGGCCGGCTCTGTGACGGAAAGCAGTTGGAGCTGGCCAAAATCGGCTTTCGATTATACTGATTTGGCCGGGTTCAGGAGATGGCCGGCCATCTCCCGATTTGTGTCGGAAGATGGCTGGTGATCTCCTTTGAAAATAAGCAGGACTGTATCCCATGTCACTTCAGATGAATTCTCAACCCTACAAACTGTCCCTATGATCTTTTCCAGTGCTTGCCTATTGATTAAAATCCAATCCCAATCTTCACCGAGTCATTCTTGACAAAATGTACAAGCACAAGAATCATGGCATCCATCTTCATCATAAATAAATAAATAAAACTGTCCCTCTGTAAGCAGGACCAGTGCCTGCCTAGAGAATTTGCATTAATTTCCTTCTCCCTCCTTCTGTAACTGCCGCAAAGGATTTACCCCCTTGCTCCCACCGCCCTTTCCCCACATTTATATCCCTCTGCCCCTCTTGCCCCCTTTCTCCCTCCCCCCCCCCCCCCCCCCCCCCCCCCCCGCTGATCCCCCCTACCCCTTTTCCACTCCCCCCTCCCCTACTGGCTTCACCATGCCCCCTTTCCCCCCAACCCCTTCATCCCCAACCAAACTTATTGCTGCACAGGTTCCTAAACCTTCCTTCTGCACAACAGCATTAGTCAAACAAACCTTCCCTAGAATTCTCCTTATCTTTTAAACAAGCCCCATTGTCCCATCTGTGCCTGGGCTGAAGAAGTGACGGTCTGCTGCTTCTGCCAACTGTGCTGCACCTTCTCCTGGCTCTCTGCACTCTGTTATCTGGAAGAAAGCAGGTCCCGCGCGAGGCTCTGGTTGGACTTTAAACCAGAACCTCCTATCTCTGCTTCTGGATTGGACCAGCTCTCCTGTCCATTCTTCCCTCCAAGACACGGTTCCTCTGATTCCATCTGCACAGCTGCACACTCTTCTTGATGAGGAGAAACTGCCACTGCACTCAAGGAGCTCACTGTTTGCACCTGAGCCAGCCTGCCTGAGTCCTGCAACCCTCCTGTAATCTCAGCACTGGCTGATCCCACTGTGTGCTCCTCCTTTCTCTCCTCAGGTAAACTGTCTTCCTTCTCACTGTTGGGTACTGTAACAACCTGTGTGAAAAAAAAAAAAGGCTGCCCTCTGAGTCTCCTTTTTCAGTTTCAAGAATGTGAAAATGTTTAAAGCATGGTTTCTTTTCTACTTTTTTCCCTTTAGACTGTATGGCTGACTCACAGGCAGCAAGTCCACCACCTTCCTTGTCTCTGGAGCCTTCCTTTTCAGGAAGCACTCCTGGCTGGCTTGCCAAGTCTTTCATCAATTGTAATGTTTTTGTTTGACTGCTGGTCCCTGGTACCTCTTCTCCTATAGGCTGGCGAGTAACCAGTACTGCTGAACCAGGCTCTTAATTCTCCTGAGTTAAATGTGCAGCTGTAACATTGTTTGATGCCATTCTTTCTTGATTGATATAAAGTTCCCTTAAGGGATTACCAATACTTTTTTTAAAGGAAGCCAGCAGTTTTTCCTTGCGCTGAAGCTGCACTGCCAAACACACTTCCTCCTTCTGGTATGCTCTCCTATGTTCTACTGGGGCTAACTTCCCCATGGTCCTGGTCAATTTCAGCCTCTTCCCCAGCTCTGCTGATTCTTTCTCCAGGCCCTTGATCTTCCTCACCCTCTCCACCACTCCACTAGCTGGATTTTCCGGGTCCCAGCTCACCCCTTGGTTGTCCTCCTCCTCCTCTTCTGACCACTCCTCCTCACCCTCCGTCTGGTCTGGGCCCGACTGCACCTCTTGGCCCAACTCCATCACCTCTTCTCCAGCCGTCCCCTTACGCTGCTTCTCAGGGGCCTGTACCAGCTTTCTTCCCCGTCCGCTGTCTGCACACCCCTCTTCCAGGAACTCGTGCGACATGTCAGGGGGTCTCCCTTCCTCCTCCTTCGCTCTGGGAGCCCTCTGGTTCAAGGGACTCCTTTCTCTCTTCCCCGGAGCAGTGCCGGGCTGGGAACTGCTCTGCTTGGCCTTAGATTTTCTCAGCCCAGTAGGCCCCATAGCCGGGGACTTTCCTGAGGAAATGTCCCCAGGGCCTTGCCTCCTGGCTGGGGAAGGAGCCAGGCCTAGCTCCCTTCCTTCCTTCTAGGCCCAGAGCCTCCGGCAGCACTCCTTCCTCTCTCACAGTCTGGAATGCCTTCTCGCGGGAGGTGGTGGAGATGAAAACAGTAACAGAATTCAAAAATTCGTGGGATAAACATAAAGGAATCCTGTTCAGAAGGAATGGATCTTCAGAAGCTTAGCGGAGATTGGGTGGCAGAGCCGGTGGTGGGAGGCGGGGCTAGTGGTTGGGAGGCAGGGCTAGTGCTGGGCAGACTTCTACAGTCTATGCCCTGAAAATGGCAGATACAAATCAAGGTCAGGTAGGTATACACATAAAGTAGCACATATGAGTTTATCTTGTGGGCAGACTGGATGGACCGTACAGGTCTTTCTCTGCCGTCATCTACTATGTTACTATGATTACAACAGAAACTGTGTGTGAGCTCCTACGGCCTACAAAATGGGTGGCGTAAGTGTTCACACGGTAATTAAAAAAAAAATAATAATAAGATGTTCTATTCAATGTGGAAACTAAAAAGGATAAGACCTTTCTTCCCAAGGACCATCTTTCATAACCTGGTACAATCACTAGTGCTTAGTCACTTAGATTACTGCAACGCACTCTACGCCGGCTGCAAAGAGCAAATCATCAGAAGACTGCAAACTGCCCAGAATACCGCAGCTAGACTCATATACGGAAAAACAAAATATGAAAGTGCTAAGCCCCTGAGGGAGAAACTACACTGGCTTCCACTTAAAGAACGCATCACGTTCAAGATATGTTCTCTAGTTCATAAAATCATCCACGGAAATGCCCCAGCATACATGTCAGACTTGATAGACCTACCACCCAGGAACGCTAAAAAGTCATCTCGAACATTCCTTAATCTGCATTTCCCCAGTTGTAAAGGCCTAAAATACAAATTAACGCATGCGTCTAACTTCTCTTACCTGAGTACACAGTTGTGGAACGCATTGCCGCGCAGCTTAAAAACTACATATGAATTAACCAACTTTCGCAAATCCCTGAAGACCCACCTATTCAACAAGGCATACCAATAAGAGCAGCAATTATAAAGTAACACATCGCAACCTTACCTGTTATCTACAATGCTCTTGCATATATCTACTAGTTTGAATTCCGATCACGCTATTTTCTATGATTCTCCACCTTACCTATTATCAGTAATGTTTTATACTTATAATTGCATGTTTAAATTTCAGTGATACTACTTTCTATGTAACACTAACTGATATATCCTAATCTACAACCTACTAACACACTGAGCTTGCAAAGAGGTGGGAAAATGTGGGATACAAATGCAATAAATAAATAAAAATAAATGCCCACACGTTAATGACAATATTAACACATGGTCATTAATACAAGGAATAGAAAAAGGCCATCCATATTGCTGCGGTAAAAATGGCTTCAGCGCACAGGAAGGGTGTGCTAAAAGCCACTTTCTACTGCAGTTTAGTAATCCAGGCACAGGGAAATTACCTACTGTACACGAATATAACTCAGGTTTGTGCTACATCTTGAAAAGCTCACACGTACTGTAGATTTGAAAATACCATTCTGTACGTGTACTTTACTGACCTAAGTCTTTAAAATGAGCAAACTAAATGATACTAATACTGTAATCTAATATAATCCTTAGTATTTTACAAAGCGTGCATCTTTATTAGTTTTTCTCTTGGAGGAAAAGCCTCACGTATCGTGATGTATCTCCGAAATTCGCAGTTATGCTGTCAGTTGTTCACGGGAGTACTCACTGCATCGTTGGCATAAAACCTCCCACGTATTCATTTTAATAAGTTCTGTCATAAATTCTAGCCGCTCTGATACAGAGTCAAGTACATCGTTTAAATGGTTTGACTTATCTGAGCAGTCATGCAATTGTATGCTGTCCGCGGCCAACTGTGGCCAGAGTTTCGGGTTCTTCTTCAGGGTCCGTGGATACAAGACTGTTTGCTGCTGTTACTCTTGCTCTTCTATTCGATTGTAAGTACTCCGTGAACAACTGACAGTATAATTGTGAATTTCGGAGATACATCACGATACGTGAGCCTTTTCCTCCAAGAAGAAAACTAACAAAGATACACGCTTTGTAATATAGTAACATAGTAGATGATGGCAGAAAAAGACCTGCACGGTCCATCCAGTCTGCCCAACAAGATAACTCATATTTGCTGCTTTTTGTGTATACCCTACTTTGATTTGTACCTGTGCTCTTCAGGGCACAGACCGTATAAGTCTGCCCAGCACTATCCCCGCCTTCCAACCACCGACTCTGGCACAGACCGTATAAGTCTGCCCAGCACTAGTCCCGCCTCCCAACCACCAGCCCCGGCACAGACCGTATAAGTCTGCCCAGCACTATCCCCGCCTCCCAACCACCAGCCCTGCCTCCTGATCTTGACTAAGCTCCTGAGGATCCATTCCTTCGGCACAGGATTCCTTTATGCTTATCCCACGCATGTTTGAATTCCGTTACCGTTTTCATTTCCACCACCTCCCACGGGAGGGCATTCCAAGCATCCACTACTCTCTCCGTGAAAAAATACTTCCAGACATTTTTCTTGAGTCTGCCCCCCTTCAATCTCATTTCATGTCCTCTCGTTCTACCATCTTCCCATCTCCAGAAAAGGTTCCTTTGCGGATTAATACCTTTCAAATATTTGAACTTCTGTATCATATCGCCCCTGTTTCTCCTTTCCTCCAGAGTATTCATGTTTAGTTCAGCAAGTCTCTCCTCATACATCTTGTAACGCAAATCCCATACCATTCTCGTAGCTTTTCTTTGCACCGCTTCAATTCTTTTTACTGACCTAAACATGCACCCAGAAATGCCTCTTTTTTTTTTTTGACTAAAAGCAGATGTGATGTAAACCCTACAGATATTTTTTTAGTCACTGATTCTCAGACAAGTAAGTTTAGCCAGCTAATGATTTCTAAAACTGGAAAAAAATGCTTAGTACATCAGCTGCTTAATTTCAGGAGCAACAGCAAATTTAAGTTAATTGCTTCCACAAGAAAGAATTATAGACTTGTCTTACTAATTTAAGACTCAATCTAATTATTATTATTTTTTTCATCTAAGACTCGAGTAATATAGAGTGAGATCCGACTCTGCTGGGCTTTCGCTGTAACAAACTACTCTGAGATCTTTCAAGCTCTGTTAATCATCATCTGCGTTTCACTTTCTGTGCTATAATAGTATCAGGCAGTGGTGAGGACAGCAGGGAAGCCTGTGTTCAACTCCCACTGATGCAGTTTGTGATTGTGGCAAGTCAGTTAGGGGTCAATTCTAAAACGGGGCACCTACAATTAGGCATTTGGAGGATTCTAGGTAGGAACCAGTTCGTTTATATAATACTAGCGTAATCAGGTTTTCAAGTGTCTAATGTTTATGTCAACAACCAAGTAGTGAGGCAAAAACAACAAGGATTTCCAAAGTTTGACTACGTCTCTGGTCTTTTCCGGAGCTGTCTTAGCAAGCAGAACACGAGTGTCCCATTTTAAACGGGCACAGCGATTATTAAGCATTGCACCACACTTTTTCAACATATATTATTATTATTATTATTTGTTACATTTGTGTCCCACATTTTCCCACCCTTTTGCAGGCTCAATGTGGCTTACATAGTACCGTGATGGTGATCGTCAATTCCGGTATGAGAAATACAGTACGGTATTGCGTTAGAGTTCATCAGTGACAGAGTTGATAGGTAATCACCAACATATGCTCACAAGTTTGTTGACACCTGAGGCAGGCTCACACGCTGAAACACGGCCATGTCAGGTCTTATATGTGTTGAACTTGTGACTGCATTAAAGGTCCTCAAACTTTGGAAATTCTCGTTTTTGCCTCAATACTTGGTTGTTGTCTACATGTCCGTGAGGTTTTGGATTTCTCTTCCTGTTGTGTTTTCCTTGTTAAACTTTATGCCAGCCTAAGTGTGGCAGTTATCTGAGTATGTGAGTGCCTAAGTGTGGCAGTTATCTGAGTAACTTACAGTATTCTGTAAGTTACAAATGTAAATGGAAGTCTCACCTATGTCCCACTCATGCTCCGCCCATGTGTACATCCCTCCCTTGCACATACATGTTAGGTAAGTTAACCCCCTAATTCTATAAAAGTCGCCAAAAATTGTGCACACAATTTAATTAAATAACGAGCTAATTAGTGCCAATAACAAGCAATTATTGATACTAATTAGATTTAATTGAAATATTCACAAGTAAATTTAGGCGTGATCTGCGCCAAAATTTTACATATCAGTTGAAAGAGGGGGCATGGAAATGGGAGGATGAAAGGTGGAACAAGGACATTCCTTACATTTATGTGCATTATTATAGAATGAGGGGGGTATGCGTCTAATTTAGGCCGGAACATTTGCACGTTTCAGTTGTTCTAAAGTTAGGTGTGATTCCCGGGGGGTAAGTACTATTCTATAAACTGTGCCTAACTTTAAGTGCAGCTTATAGAATAGCGCTTTTTTTGGCACCAGTTTTTTTTCAGCACCCAATATATAGTTCATCCTAAGTAAGTATTTGCAGAATAGCACTTAGGTTGCATGCAGGCATATAGTAATGTACGTGCACACACAGAGATATGTACTAGTATTCTATAGGCCAAGTATTCAGCCAGTGGCGATCAGCAATTTGTTGACTGCTGCCGGCGGTTAAACCCAGATATTCAATGCCAGGCTATGTATGGACACCAGCATTGAATATCCAGTTTTGTGGAGCTGGCCACCGCATAGCCCAGTGGTTCCCAAACCTGGTCCTGGTGGCACCCCAGCCAGTCAGGTTTTCAGGATATCCACAATGAATATTCATGAGAGAGACTGACACGCAGAGAAAGGAGGGTATGCAGATCTCTCTCATAAGTAGATACTGTGGATGTCCTGAAACCTGACTGGCTGGAGTGCCTCCAGGACCAGGTTTGGGAACCACTGGCATAGCCAGTTAAGTCTGCTATTCCACACTTAACTGGCTATGGAGCACCGCATAAAGATAGAACTGACTTTCATGTGGTCCTATTTTTCCAGCTACCTTGGCCGGTTAAATGCTGAAAATTGGCACTTAACCAGATAAGTGCTGACTTCACCCCCCACAATGCCCCCAAAATAGCTGGTTTTGAGTTTGGCACTAACCAGTCATTTTCTGTGTCAGTAACCAGTTGAGTGCCACTGAAAAATGGCAGTTAGACCCGAACAGGTGATTTAACTGGCCAGGAGCCATTTCTGTCTGATTAAATCATTTTGAATATTGACTCCCCCTCAGCACCGGTGGTAGACATGATGGGGCCCAGGGCAGATGCCAGGGAGGGGGCCCCAAAGCTTGCTTGTGGGCTGTATCTTTTTCAACTTCAGGCAGGGCCCCTTTGACATGGGGGCCCAGGGCAATTGCCCTGGCCCTGGACCCCTATACATTTGCTTACATAACATACATGTAAATGTTAGTGTCTAGTTTATGGAACAGCCCCATAAACCTTCTTCTACTCCTGCCTCAAGTACTACCTTAGATTGCAAGCCTTCTGTGGATAGGGAATTGCCTACTGTACCTAAATGTATGAAAGTACATAAGTATTGCCACACTGGGACAGACCAAAAGTCCATCAAGCCCAGAATCCTGTTTCCAACAGTGGCCAATCCAAGTCACAAATACCTGGCAAGATCCCGTAAAAGTTCAATACATTTTATGCTGCTTATCCCAGAAATAAGCAGTGTATTTTCCCCAATTCAATTTAATAATGGTCCAGACCTTTTTTAAACCCTGATAATGCTAACCACCTTTACCACATTCTCTGGCAACGAATTCCAGAGTTTTATTACATGTTGAACCTAAATCCTAATAAAGACAGAAGAGTAAATGCGAGCTTTGGTCAAAATACAAAGCATACCTGAATTATGTTTCTTACATGTTCTGGCCAGAATTTGGAAAACTCTTGTGTGTTGTTGTTTGCTTAGATAAGAGTAGTGCACTCTGAGATTAACCCCCCCCCCCCCCCCCCGAAATATCCTGTTGAGGATGCAGCAGTTATTTTCCTGAATACAACCTAGTTTTGTATTAGTTTTAAGTTTGAAATCGCAGCACCTACTGTCTGCTGCTGTTTTGTTCTATGGAATAGCCAAGCTGTAGTTCACCGATGATCCAGCAGGTCTGGGAGATTGTCATGTTAACATGATTGTCATGTTAAACCCTTTCCTCCCACCCCTCTCTTAGTGAAGGGTCAAGGATGAAGTCTTGGAACTACAACGGCATGCTATGGCAGAACAGGGATGTGTGCGGACAAAGAAGCCTGCTTGGCATCCTTATTGGGTTTCAGAGGATGACGGTTGTGGTGGTGAGATTGTTATGCGCAGATCTCTGCAAGTGAAATGTCATGCCTAGGCTTCTGCTGATGTAATAATTGTAAGGCTAAGAATGCCAGGTTCTTCCACAAGTTTGGAAGTTTGAAGTTTATTTTTAGCCAGGTATTCCCAAACTGTGGGTCTTGACCCTAGGTGGGGTTGAAAAACCTGTGTTTCATTCTACGCCTCCTGATGAGCCTGCGCTATAATTAGGACTGAGCAGGCTCCCTGGAAGGCATGGGAAATTGGCAGCATCACCTGTGATGCCACAGAAGGGCCGGGAGCCGCAGCATAGACAGATTGATAGGCCTCCAGGGGTCATGTGCTTTCTGTGGTCGCTATAATAATGTTGTGGTGATAGAAAGATTGATAAGCACTGTTCTTAGCCCTAGAAATAACCGATGCTAACAAAGACTTCCTGCTGCTAGGGAGAGCTACTGCTACATGAGTTGTTTCACCGTTCTCAGACCGAGCCAGATGTGACTTCATCAAATGTTTCTAGTTAACATTGTGAGTAGAAGCAGCTGTCCTACTTGTAGCTGTCTCCATCTAAAATAGCATCGCTGCTGTCAAATTATATTTTGAGATTATAAGCAGCTAAAACCCAGTGATATGCACTACTTGCTACTTCCCACCGTCCCTGGTATTTAAAAAAAAAACCTTCATAAAACAGATTTCAGCTCTCTTCAGTTTTGTAGTGCATTACGGGTTTCCTGAGTATAGTGGTCCAACACTCTGAACCCAATGATGGGGACACGCTGAGCCAGTCTGGTTTTCAGTACATCTGCAATGAATATGCATGAGATAGATTTGCATATATTGAAGGCAACACATACAAATTTATCTCGGGCACGTTCATTGTGGATATCCTGAAAACCTGATTGTCTGGGTGTGCCCCGAGAACTGGGTTGAGAACCCCTGCTCTAGAGTACACTGTCGAGCGTGGTTAGACTCCCCCCTCCCTGGTTCAGACTAATTGCATTTAATTATACAGTCTCTGCAGTGTTTGGCAGTCCATCTCTAAGCTACCACATTATTTTATTCAGAAAGGGGAAATGGTAACTAGACTTTCCTGATACACAAGATAGAAATGTTTCCTTAGCTGAACCTCTTAGAGGGCAATATTCAGAGCTAGTTAACTGGGTAAGAGGGCCTCCTACCCAGTTAACCAGCACTGTTCAGGTCCCAACAGGATATTCAGCTGCACAGAACTGGATATTGCTTCTGAATATCCTGACTGGCTGCTGTGGCACTATCCAGAAAGTGATGTGGTTGTCCAGGGGTAGAGTCAAGATGGAGCTGGGAGTTATCTGAGCCAGGGGAGGACTGACAATGTTCTGAGCCCTTGGCAATAAGGGCCACGGGCCCCTAACCACCTATCAAAAGTGATTAAACTAGATGGAAGCTAGGGGAGAATGGGCTCCCTACTGCTATGGGCCTTCAGGCACTGCCCTATAGTTCCAGTGGAAAGTCCGCCCCTGATCTGAGCCAATACTCAACAGCAATACCCAGCAAAAAAGGTACAACACTCGGTTAACGTCTGGCAAGTGCCCTAGTCCTTGATATTCAGTGCAGTATCCAGATAGGGGCTGACATTTGGTTGGTGTTTAAGGAAATGCTGACTGTTGTCGGATGAATGCTGCCTCCTTAATTCTTAAGACAGGATATTATTTCATTTTACCCTGGGCCGTTTTTGCTTCACTAGTGCTGACCAATGTCTTCTCTATTGCAAGGTGAATCGTAGTAAACCATTTGTAGCCAACATTTGTTGATGCATTTACCCTGTGTTCTATGTATGGTGCCCAAATTTGGATGCACTTTTGAGATGTGTGCGGAAATTAGTTGGTTAACGAGCTCTTTTAACCATCAATAAACAGTTGGGTGCTAACAACCACTTATTGATGTTAATTGGCACTCATTAAAATTTGCGCACGCATTTAACTGAGCACTATTCTATAAGGCAAGGCACTTAACTACCATAGGGCGTCTTCTAGTACGGCACGCTAAAATTGGTGCACTAAACATTAGAGACACCCATAGGAATGCATTGGTGACTCTAACGTTTAGCACTCTCACAATTTTAGCGTGTGCCAAAAACGTGAGCGTGCCTTAGTAAAAGACCCTCTTAGTGAGTATTCCAAAGGGCGTGACCATGGGGGGGGGGGGAATTCTGAAAAGTTATATGTGCAGTTATAGAATCCTGCCTCAGTGCACTTGAGTGGCAGCATTTACAACAGGTTTCAGCAGGCATAAGTCTGGCGCGGGAATCAGCGCTACGTCTGATTCTATAAAGGGCACCCTCCCCTTTATGGAAGAGCATTTAGCGCTGATTTTTTCTCAGTGCCCATTTTTTAGTGCTATTTTTAGAATTCTTCCTTTTAACCATAAAAAAGAACGACGGCAAACAACCACACAGTGGAGCAGCTGAAGAGAGACATTTTTTTTCTATTTTTGTTTCTAATATTAATTTGTTAGCAAAAACTGGATTTTTTTTTAACAGACTGGGATATAAAGTGAAGAAGAATCCAAAGATGATGAGCCACAAGGGAGTTTGGGAGCACAACATGCTTTTTCTTCCTTTGAAGGAGGAACCTTTGTGACCTCTAAAATTCATATACAGCATCATTGTCCTATGATGATACAATTAAAGGTATAAAAACCTACATACAGTCCAGATTTCTCAAAGACCAAGATAGCAACACAAACTATGCCCTTGACAAATTCTGATATTTTCAACTGCTAGTTCCATCCTGTACTTGATTTATACATTGGCATTTTTTTAAAATTGGAAGACAGCTGTGTTGTGGACTTGTTGCAGTGTTATCGCTGTAGCACTTTTGTTGATCTGGTGTTTTTTTTTTCTTTTAAATCTGTGAATATTCTGGTCTTTCCCATCTCTGCACCCTCCAGATTTACTGAATACACATAAAAGAAAAAATAAATAAAAAGAACCGAAAAGCAAATATATTCTGTAATTTTCAGTGAAAGGAACAGGCAAGCCTGAAGAACATTCAGACAAATCACGGCCTTGGCTTTGTACCACACATTTTGTGCCTTGTACTCTTGATGTAAATTCTGAATGTTGTACATTAATATTTGGATGGGATCCTTGTAAAAGGCTGCACTAGCTGTCCTTTTCTCTCTTTTTTTTCCAAAACATGTACATATATAAATATATGAATATATTTGGTAATGCCAAACAGCTGTGTTATATCGTATTGAAGAAAACAAAATAATGGACAGTTTGGATGTCTTTCTGTAGAGTTTGCAAAATCTGTATGGCTGCAGCCGTTTCAAAATACATGCACAGAAGTCAATGAATGCATATCAGTTATTTATGAATAAAAGGGTCTTTTGGTGAAAGAGAATTATTCAGTGAGTTGAATGCTTCATTTTGGAGAGCAAGCGTGATGTTCTGACTTAAGTGGTGCTCATTCCACAATACAATCTCGCTCGCTTTCTTTTCGAAATTTAACAGAGAACTATACAGTTGATTATAATGTGGTCTTGGATGGTGAAAGATGAAAAGTGGTGGCAACATGAGTGACTTGAAAAGTTAACTTTCAAAACGCAGTGTTGGCTAATAAAAAAAAGCACTGAACTCAAATAACATTGCCTGTTCCCACCCCCACTCCCACCTGCTCCCATACTTCAGATTCTATTTGATTGCCAGTGGTGCCCCTGGAATCTACTACTTCCAATACTTATCATTTCTAAAGTGCTACTAGACGTACGCAGCGCTGTACACTTGAACATGAAGAGACAGTCCCTGCTCGACAGAGCTTACAATCTAATTAGGACAGACAAACAGGACAAACAAGAGATAAGGGAATATTAAAGTGAGGATGATAACATAAGGGTTCTGAACAAGTGAATAAGGGTTAGGAGTTAAAAGTTGCATCAAAAAGGTGGGCTTTTAGCTTAGATTTGAAGACGGCCAGAGATGGAGTTTGACGTATTCAAGTTTACAACCCAAGTTCCCATCCCATGTTTTTTTTTTCATTTTTTAATTGGTTTTATTCTGAGGGACAATGTTGTAAATAGTGTGCATTTTTCAGAATAAGTTATATCCCATGTCGTTTAAAATGAATGCCTATCCCTACTGGCTACCCCACAGCTGAGGATCCTTTGTGCCCCTCCTAGCCCCTTCTGAATTCTTTCACCCTTTTGCAGCCACAACCCTTTCTATGAAGAGGTGCTTTCTTATATTTAAGAACATAAGAATAGCCATACTGGGTCAGACCAATGGTCTATCTAGCCCAGTATCCTGTTTCCAACAGCAGGGGCGGACTGATCATTGGGACTATAGGGCAATGCCCGAGGACCCAGAAGAAAAGGGACCCCACTTTCCCCCTAGGTCCATCTAGGTTTAGTCACTTTTGATAGGGGGCTAGGGGCCCATGACCCTTACTGCCCGGTGACCCAGGTCACTGTCAGTCTGCCCCGTCCAACAGTGGCCAATCCAGGTCACAAGTACCTGGCAGAAGTACAAATAGTAGCAATATTCTGTGCTACCAATCCCAGGGAAGCAGTGGCTCCCCCCATGTCTATCTCAATAACAGACTATGGACTTTTCCTCCAGGAACTTGTCCAAACCTTTTTTTTTTTAAACCAGAAACACTAACTGCTGTGGAGTTCACTTCCACAGCCTCACTGAATTTATGTAGTGATCATAACTATATAAAATCAGTGAACGTTTAAAGAATCAAGAGGTCAAAACTGAGTAATGTGATTTTTAGTTGAAAATAACTTACCTAGTGGCTTTTAAATGGTTATTTGAAAAAAAATCCTGTTAAGTTGGGCTGATGAAAACACCTGTCTAAAGAATACTGGTGTTATCTTGTTACCTTTAAACAATGATTTTTATAATGAGGCTAAATGTCAGGTTAAACTTTAAGCAGTGCCTGAGATGGAAATTTTAGAAGAGAAGGATCTGTTTGGTTAACTCTCAAAAATTAACTGGGCAAATGTTTTTAAAACTGAGCCCAAATTTTTAGGACTGCTAAGAAACCACTTGCCTGCGAGCTGAAACATTACTGATATACCGCGTGGAAACAGAATTTTAAGATTTGTCACAGTCATAGAAACTAGAAAGACTGCACATTCCTCGCATACAGGGTACTGATAAAGGGGAAGCTGTGATAACTGCACAAGTATTTAAAAGGAGTTTACAAAGATTTATGCACCATAACAAACTGTTCAAGGTACTGTCTTTGTGATAGAAGAGACTGCAGATGACCAGATTTGAAGCATATAAAGAATGTGTTTACTTCAAAATTGTGGGCTGGTGCCATGCAGAGTGACCTGGATTCAATGTATTGTTCTGGTCAGGGCTGAGGATGCTGCTGTTATCACACAACAACTAGGGGGTAATTTTATAACTGGGTGCCTCCAGTTGGGTGCCCTGAGGGTGTGCAGTAGGAGCCCTATTCTATAGAGGAAAGTAGGTGCCCACCTTCCTTTAGACCAAGGCTTCTCAACCCAGTCCTTAGGGCACACCAAGTCCCACCGGGATTTCAGGGGATCCACAATGAGCATACATGAGATAGGTTTGCATACCAAAGAGGAAATGAGTACCAATCTATCTCATGTATGTTCATTGTGGATGTCCATAAAACCAGCTGGGGCTTGGTGTGCCCTGAGGGATGGGTTGAAAAGGCCTGCAGAGGATACTAATGTAACCAGCATTATCACGCCTAACATTTCAGCATGCGCACTTACATCAGCCAGTATTCTGTAAGTTACGTGCATAAGTGAGTGTCCCACCTATGTCCCAACCATGATCTGCCCCCTGGGTACTCCTCCCTTGCAAATATGCACTAAGTTAAGCAGGTATTTTCAGAATAGCGTTTAGGCACCATGCTAGCACTTCTGCTATATGTGCTTACATACGAGTGTAAATACTAGCATTCTAATCAGTCAATGTTCAGCTGACGACGGTCAATGTTTTTTAAGCACTGACCATTGATGACTAAATTAGCCCCAGATATTCAGTGTCTGGGCACCAGCATTGAATATCCAGGTTTGACCAGACATCTGCTGACCACCGGGATTTATGTGGGTCCTGGCCTTGAGCTGCATAACACATTTGTGTAGGTCTCAGCTGAATATCAACTAGGACCTGCATAAGAGAATGTCAGGTCCCTGCCCCAACACAACCCAATACCCCCTTCTGACCTTCCCATTCAGACAAGCCCCCTCTCCAACACAGCCAACCCGCCATACGTCCCAACCAGACAAGCTCTCTCTCCAAACTGAACCCCCCTCCCACATCTCAGTAGGCCTCTGTCCATCCCTGGTGGTCCAGCAGGTGATCGACAGGAGTGAACCCCACACACTCCTAGTAGCTCTGGAGGCAAAATGTCTGCTGCAGCCTCTAGTGGTAGTCTTGTGGTACTACTGCAAATGCACTACTAGTCTAATGTTGGGTCACCCTACTCAGGATTGAATGATCTAACCACTGGGAGAATATGTAACACATGGAACAATCATAGCCATCAAATGTACATTCTAACTAATCTGGAAGTTTAAAGGAGCAGGAGAAAACACAAGACCTCCTACAGTGGTAATTCCCACCCAGAGCTATATCTAGAAGTCACGTTGAAAGGAGGGGGAGTCCTATGTGGTCTTCAGAGCTGTTGTAATGTGATTGGTTTTTTTAATGCTGGTTCAATAAAAAGTAACAGCAGATTCAAAGATTTCAGTTTTAAAGTCATTGTAATTATATTTTAATAGTATATGTGATAAGTTTCTAGACGAGTACACCCTTTAATGAATGTAACTTCAATAAAGCTTTTCAGAAGATAAATTGGCCCTGTTCGAAGCAGCAAGGAATGCAACCTGATACAGGGTTATTTAACAAACATCCAAAGCACTTGGAGCCTAGGACTGCTAAACACATTAACAAAATGCCCATCTGCTTTCTAAACATTCCAGGCAGGCAGAAACACACTGTTACCACATTACTGGGTGCATGATGTAGAAATAAAGTTGCATGTTAGAGATCAGGGCACAGAATATAAAAATGAATCGTAATGAAGCTATTAGTTATTCCACCACAACGCACAGAAGATTTTAAGGTGAGCTCAATGCCAGAAATTTACCACCAGGTCTGAGGAGGTGTAGAATGGTTAGTTGGCAGCATTATTCTGTGACCCAACTGCTCCCCAACACCCCCCCCCCCCCCCCATCCCTGACACACAAAATGCCTTGGTAATCTGGTGGACTTCTGGCCTGACCACCCTTACCCTGACATTAAAAAAAAAATCCCTGGTAATCTAGTGTATCCTCTCCTCTCCATGAACCCACGGACCATCTCCACTCACCTCAAAAAGCTGAAAGGCAAGAGCAATGCCCATACGCTTCTGTCTCCAGCGCCATCGTTATTTAAAATGGCGGTGCCTGACCCATAGTGGTGCATTGCCAAATTTAGTAGACTGACCCTTAAAGGGTATCCAGATGAATTGCCGGGGCAGCCTACCAAATAAGGTAATGCTTATTACCTTATTTGGTAGACTGATCCTTAGCAATGTATCAGAATGTAGCACCAGGGGTCAGGTGCTGCCATTTTGAATGACAGCAGTGTTGGAGGCAGGAGCAATTGGACATTGCTCCTGCCATTCAACTTTTTGAGGTGGGTGAAGAGGGTCCAGGGGTTTAGGGAGGGCGAACAATAGACTACCAGGGCATTTTGTATGTCGGGGTGAGGATAGGGCCACTAGACTACCAGGGCTTTTAGTAATTTTTGTGATGTTGGGGGGTGGGTAGGGAATGTAGATCTGGTGACTTTTTTTTAATGTCCCCTTTCCTGTCAATGCATGAGACAATCCAGCTTATAATTGAACGAGAAAAACGCCCAAGTTCCGACCTAAATCGGGAGATGGGCGTTTATCTCACAAAAACGAATAACGCGGTATAATCAAAAGCCGAATTTGGGTCGCTTTCAACTGCACTCCGTCGCGGATGCGGACAAAGTGGACGGGGGCGTGTCGAAGGCATGTCGAAGGCGGAACTGGGGCGTGGTTATCACCTGAACAGAGATGGGCGCCCTTCGCCGATAATGGATGCGTTTGTAGCTAGAATTTAGGGCACTTTTCCTGGACCCTGTTTTTTCACGAATAAGGCCCCAAAAAGTGCCCTAAATGACCAGATGACCACTGGAGGGAATCGGGGATGACCTCCCCTGACTCCCCCAGTGGTCACTAACCCCCTCCCACCACAAAAAAATGATGTTTCACAACTTTTTATTTTCACCCTCAAATGTCATACCCTCCTCCCAGGCAGCAGTATGCAGGTCCCTGGAGCAGTTGTTAGGGGGTGCAGTGGACGTCAGGCAGGTGGACCCAGGCCCATCCCCCCTACCTGTTACAATTGTGCTGCTTAATGCTTATTAGTCGTCCAACCCCCCCAAACCCACTGTACCCACATGTAGGTGCCCCCCTTCACCCCTTAGGGCTATAGTAATGGTGTAGACTTGTGGGCAGTGGGTTTTGAGGGGGATTTGGGGGGCTCAACACACAATGGAAGGGTGCTATGCACCTGGGAGCTCTTTTACCTGTTTTTTGGTTTTTGTAAAAGTGCCCCCTAGGGTGCCCGGTTGGTGTCCTGGCATGTGAGGGGGACCAGTGCACTACGAATCCTGGCCCCTCCCACGAACAAATGCCTTGGATTTATTCGTTTTTGAGCTGGGCACTTTCCTTTTCCATTATCGCTGAAAAGCAAAAACGCCCAGCTCACACATTGGCGAATAAAACATGGGCGTCTATTTTTTATCGATAATACGGTTCGGTCCGCCCCTTCACGGACCCGTTCTCGGAGATTAACGCCCATGGAGATAGGCGTTTCTGTTCCATTATGCCCCTCAATGACTGCTCATATACTGTCAGGAAGGGGGATATTTTAGCAATGAGCTGCAGATTACTACCAGGTATGTACTGTGGGTTTTTTTTTTTCTCTGACAGATACATTTTTTAATTGGGCAGTAATTTGCATGCTGATTGATTACTGCCTAGATGCAGTCAACCTTTGCGCAAAGCTCGTGTTAGAAGCCATGTGCTCAGCGGCTCTTGGTACTTTTTCTGTAAAATGTGAAGCAGTAAACCTCTGCAGGGCAGAAAGGAACATCCTGCAGCTGGTCTGAAGATGCAGAAAAATTAAATATAAAATAATAAAAAAAAAAAGCTGTGGACCGTCCTTCCCCAGAGACAGTCATTTCAGCAGCTCAGGAATTTTGCAGACCAGGGGAGCTTATTATTGCAGCACTTAGAAAATTCTTCATGAAACCCTTGCTGCTCTGAGATAAGGTGGCAGTATGGACAAGTTTCCCTGCATGACCCAGTAGTCTTTGGGGAGGTGGATTTTGTTTTCTGTAATTCTCTATATCTCTGCATGGAACTGAGAGCTACGAACAGTACCAGAGAAGTGAAAACAGAAAGGCAGGATGAGAATACCACTATCTTATTTCTCAGTTGTTTTCCCCACATGTGTAATGCTGCTATTATAGGAAAAAGTTCCAAAAATATGATGTCTGAGTGTTCTTCCATGCCTCTGGTCAGGCTTTAGCAAGGTAGACATTGAAACTAATGCCTTCCGCAGAGTCAGGGAACAACTGGATCTCACTGTTGGTAATAGGCCTGTCCTTCCACACTGTCCTGCCATTGCATCTGTCCAAGAACAGTTTCCATATCCTTACATCCTCCCTCTATTCCTTAGTGATTCTGATGAAGTTAAATGCCATATGTAGTCCATGCTATACTCTGTATAAACGGCCTACCCATTTACATTATTTTACTACTCTAAACACATGCAGAGTGAAGATAACGTTCAAGGAATAGAATGTACAACCCTAAACAAAGGGGGCAATTCTATAAAGGTTGTCCAGATTTGGGTATTGTAATGCAGGGTGCCGAGTGTGAATGCTAATAATGGCATCTGGGCACCCAGATTCTGTTATAGAATAGATCAGAAGTTGGCATTTATGTACCAATATTTATAGGGGTGGCCTGACCATTAGACCTCAGGCAGCACTCTTTCGGGAGTGGCATCACCCCCCTTCCTCCACCCCATTCACCGAGTTTACCTTCTTTCTTTATGTCCCAAAAGCAGGTGGCAGAAGGTGCAATTCCCATGCGCTGTTCTGCAGCCAACACCCACCTCTTCTCTTTACTGCGGCCGCCTCTCTGGTGTAACTTCCTGTTTTCTCAGAGGCAGTTGCAGTAGAGAAGAGGCCAGTGTTGTTTTAATATTAACCGTACTTACAGAACACAAGCTGCAAGGATAATGTCCCGTAGGTAAGTTCCTGACCGATTGTGTAGTGTCAGATAATGCAGATGTGGCTCGTGTTCTGTATGTATGGTTAATATTAAAACAACTTTTTGTATAGCAGCCTCTAGGGAAAAGTTTATTCTTAAACAATTTTCTAATTGCAAGACTGAAAATGTAGTCTATGCAGCTGTGTGCCCATGTGGATTGGCATAGATAGGGAAAACTAAGAGGAAGCTTAATGTCAGGATTATTGAGCACAGAGGAATTTACGGGATAAACCATTGGTTGAACATTCTATGAAGTTATGACATAGGTTTGAAGACTTTTGTTTTTGTGTCTTGTTTATATCAAAGAAAACATGGAGAGGTGATGCTGTTGATAAACAACTGTTAGGTAAGGAAAAACAACTTATTTTTGACTTTGGCACTGACGTCAGTTTTCACAGCATTTTTGTTTTTTTGAATTATTCTTTTTTTGTTGTTTTTGAATTATTCTTTTTCATTTTTAATTTTCTACAGACATTAGGATTTTTGAATGTACATACAGATTTTGATTCACTCATTTTTTAGTGATCTGACATTTTTAAATAATCCTTCAGTTTCTCAGTTTTTCTGTGTCACTTTGCAGACTTATAACAGGCAGTGTAATAGTGCTGCTCTTTTCCATATATTTTTTGGTGTACAGCCACAAAACTTGGCGGCACACTTTTGACCTTTGACTCCTGCAACAGTATATAAGACATCAACCTCCCAGTTCAGCTTTCTCCAGCGAGTCTGAAGAGCGTAGCCATATGCTGTCACGCTGGAGCGCGGTAAGCTGTTGCCTTTCTATATTTTCACTTTTAACTTCAGGCTTAATTTTTAATGATCTCTTTTAGTTTATAGACTCCGTTTTGGAGGAGGTCTATTGCTGTTTTTTTGTCCTGCTGTTTTACCTCATTCAGGGGTCCTTTTACAAAGGGGCGCTGAAAATGGCTTGCGGTAATGTAGGTGCGGGGTTTGGGTGTGCGCCTATCTGTTTTTTAGCTCGCCTGTAAAAAAGGCCTTTTTAAACTTTTTGCTATTGGGTAATGATTGCAAAGGGGTCCTTTTACCAATCTGCAGGAAAAAAGGGCCCTGTGCTAGCAGCAGGGGTTGTTTTTCCCACACGTCAGGGCCCTTTTTACTGCAGCGGGTAAAAAGCCCCCGGCACACATACGCCAGGGAGCCCTTACCGTCACTCAATGAGCAGTGTAGCCAGCAGGGCTGTTCCAAAAACAACAGGAGGACGAAGATAAAGATGCAAAAGTACTTAGGAATAAAGTATTTTTGCATCTTTATCTTCGTCCTCCTGTTGTTCTTGGAAGAGCCTTGCTGGCTACACTGCTCATTCTTTGAGTACTTCTACACAAAGTGAGCTACAGTCTTCCGCTTCTGCGGTTTCTTCTCTAGCCCTTACCGCCACCCATTGAGGTGACGATAAGGGCTCCCACGCTAACCCGGCAGTAACCAGCCTGATTACCATCGGGTTATCACCACGCAAGCCATTTCCAGGGGTTTCCTTTTCCCCCCAGAAATGGCACAAGCGCGGTGTCTATGTTGGGCAGGCAGTAGTCCCGGAAGAGAGAGCGGTAAGCCCGCGTTGGGTTTACCGCCACTCTGTAAAAGGGCCCCTATGTTTCTAAGTAAAAAAGACTTTGTACTCCTGAAGTATGCAGGTTCGTTGTACGCAATTTCTTCATTTCACATTAAGAGTTTTGGTCCTATGCACCATGTCCCCACTCATGAAACCCGTGGGCTGCCCCAGCATGAAATGAGAGGAGGGCCAATGGGAGACCCCAGACCAATGATGGTAGAGCCAAGAGGGCCCATGATGGACCAGAGGGGACAACCTATGGATAACCGAGCTGGAAGAGATCCTCTCATGTCTGCCGCCGGAAAGGATCCTCTCATGTCTGCCGCCGGAAGGGATCCTCTCATGTCTGCCGCCGGAAGGGATCCTCTTATGGCTGCCGCCGGAAGGGATCCTCTCATGTCTGCTGCCGGAAGAGATTCTAGAGCTATGGGACCCAGAGGATTAGAAAACAGAGGCCCAGGGCCAGGCCCTTCTCCTTGGGGCCCAATGCCTGTTGGAATGCAGGGTCCTGGGCCCCTTAATATGGGGGCTGCTGGTCCTCAGGTTCCCAGACAGGTTCCTGTGATGCAAATAAGAAGTCAAGGGGGCTTCAGTCCTGGACAGAACCAAGTCACCCCTCAAGACCATGAGAAGGCTGCCCTGATCATGCAGGTCCTGCAGCTGACTCCGGATCAAATTGCTATGCTGCCTCCTGAGCAAAGGCAAAGCATCCTTATTCTGAAGGAGCAGATACAGAAATCCACAGGTGCACCATGACAGGTTACATAGAATAAGCTTGGATACCTGAGGGAAGGATAAAGAAAATATTCCCATTAAAATCTAGCTCAAGCTATCTTCCCAGAAGAGACGACATATGACCATCTTGATCAGTGCTGCCATCGATTTGTTCCCTTTTCCATTGAAGACCTGGGGCTCCCATCATTCTTACACTGAAAAGACATTTTTTTCATCCAGTGCATGTTTCCCTTGTTTTATTTCTCAGATTTGGTTTGCGTGCTGTCATGGTGGTTAGGAATAAAATTTCAACATTTAAAAAAAAAAAAAGAGTTTTGGTCCTTGGGGATGCTTTTTCTTGAAATTTCTTTCCAAATGTTTAGTTGCTTTTTCTGATACTAATTATGTCTTATTTATTTATTTATTATTACATTTGTACCCCACACTTTCCCACTTAAAGCAGGTTCAATGCGGCTTACATAATAATAATGCGGCATACATAATAATATTGATTACAGAGTATTGATAGAGAAAATATGTTAATTATAGCAGACTAATAAAAGAGATAGGTAGTTAGAGAAGGGGAAGGGTGATGGGAGTAGGAGAGGTATGAGCAAGGGGTAGATGAGCATTGGAAGAGGGGTAGAGGAGGTTGGATGGGGATGGGACATGGGAAAAACATAGGGAAACTTTAAGGGAGATGCAGTCTAAGTCATTGTCGTTAGAAAGACTTCTGTTAGATACAGATACACAATAGTTTAATTTTTAGGTGATATGGTATTAGATCATCTTAAAAATTTGCCGGGTATAGGGGCCCTTAACAAAATTTAATTCTTTTGTAGCCTGATGCTCAACAGAATGTCTGGTTTAACTTCTGTCTCTTCTTACCCTACTCTGGAGCATGGATTAAGCTTCACTCATTCAACTAAAATGGTAATTATTCTCATCCCCCACACGTTGTACTTGCTCACTGAGTTTTGTGGTATTAAGGCTGATTAGAGCATATGTACTCATAGGACACCTGTTTCTAGCACGTGTGGGATGTCAGGAGACAGGCTGAATCATGGTTGATGCCACACTGATTTGTCTACAGACAGCTGGAACGTGGCCTATCTCAGGTAGTACAAAAAAAAAGAGAAATCTCCTCAAACGAAAGGAAGTTGAAAACTTAAATGTAATTGCTCTATAGAAATAAGCAGCTGCATTTAAGGCTCACTTGTGCCAATTAATAAATATAGCTTAACTGTTGATAGAGTCCCTGTGGACCTGCAATTCATTTTCAAAAGAAAACACACTGTGGACCTTCACGTTTAAAATGCAGCCACGTGTACACTGTAGATATAAGATCACAGCAGGTGCAAAGGATGAGTGTTTAAAAAAAATGAATTTACTGCAACTGGCTATTCATCTCCTGACCTGATCTCCTCCCCACCACCACCAGAGATGAAAAGTATGCAGATTGGGGGCTATTGTATAATGACACTTAGTTGTCCATAAGAAATTATAGAATTCTATCACAAACTCTCAATTGCTGGTGTAAATGGGTGTGTCTAGGTGTGATGGTATTAGCAGGTTCTTCTGTTTTAGATGTCTCTGAATCCTTTTATTTATTTATTTATTGCATTTGTACCCCACATTATCCCACCTTTTTGCAGGCTCAATGTGGCTATTTTGCTGGGTTTGAAATTAAGATTGAACAGAAATTATGTACTTTAGGTGTTATCCTTGATTTATCTCTAAGTATGAAAGAACATGTTACGTGGAGGGGCATTTTCGATATGACGTTTAAGTCCAAATTTGGATGTTTTGCTAAAAAAACATCCAAAATTCAAGGGGAAATATAGCCATTTTCAAAACAGAAACATTTCTTTTTTTTTTTTTTTTGAAAATGGCTATTTGCTAGAAGATTTTGTGCTCTATGCATTTTCTCTTTTTGGTCAGTTTAAAAAAAAACCCCAAAAACGTTCGAGTGAAAAACGCACAAACTCAAGCCACTGGGATTTAGGAGGAACCAGCAATCTTAGTAGACTGGCCACACAGACATCCCAGGAGAGTAATGGGGCACCCTAGGAAGCACTGCAGTGGACTTCAAATAAATGCTGCCAGGTACCCATCTCACCAGTGGCATACCAAGGGGTGGGGGCGGTCTGCCCCGGGTGCACGCCGCTGGGAGGTGCCGCAGCGCGCGCCTGTGGGCTCCGACTTCACGAACTTTGCTCGTTCGCTGCAGCTCCCTCTGCCCCGGAACAGGTTACTTCCTGTTCCGGGGCAGAGAGAGCTGCAGTGAACGAGCGAAGTTAGCGAAGTGGGAGGCCACAGGCGCGTGCCGCGGCACCCCCCCAGCGGCATGCACCCGGGGGGGTGTCATTTCGCCGGGGAAGGGGGAAGGTGTCATTTCGCAGGTGGGGGGGGGGGGGTCGCGCTGCACCCAGGTGGGGCGCATCGGCGTTCCCCCCCCCGGGTGCCATCCACGCTAGGAACGCCACTGCATCTCACTGCTGCTTCCTGATCTTGTCTGCTGAACCCCCAAAACCCACTACCTCCAACTTTACACCACTACAATAGCCCTTATAGGTAAAAGGGGGCACCTAGATGTGGGTACAGTGGGTTTCTGATGAGTTTTGGAGGGCTCACAGTTTCCACCACAAGTCAAACAGGTAGGGAGAGGTATCGGTCTGGATCCATCTGTCTGCAGTGCACTGCACCCATCACTAGACTACTCCAGGGACCTGCATATAACATCTGAGACTGGCATAAAGGCCGGTAAGTAATGTTTTTAATCACATTTTTGAGAGTTAGTGACCACTGAGTAAGGGGAGATATCCCTGATTCCCTCCAGTGGTCATTTATGACACTTTCTGTGGCTTATTTGTTAATAAAACAGGTCTAGACCAAAACATCCAACTTATAGCCCTGGGTGTTTTTATTTTGTTCCATTATGGAAGAAAAACATCCAAGTGTTAAGAACGCCCAGATCCCACCCTTAACATGCCCCTGACATACCCTCTTGTGATTTCAATGCACTTCTGATGGACTTCATAAAATAAATATCTAAAAACTGGTTTCAAAAATACCAATTTGGATGTTTTTTTGAGAAAAACATCGAAATACAGATTTCTGCCACCTTTTGAATGCTTTTTTCTCTTTTGAAAATGAGCCCCAAAGATGATTTGCACAATCTTTATGAAATAGAAGTTGGTTATTTATTTCTTTATTTCAGAGATTTATATCCCGCTTTAAAATCAAAACGAGTTACAGTACAAAACACTCACAATCAAAATGCACTCAATAAACACTAACAATTACATAGAACTATAATTCTAAATCATCATTAACATAAGAAGAACTGCCAAAGAAACAGAACCACTTTATCCATTAGTAAATACTTTTACAAAATAAAAACTTTTCAACATTTTTTTAAATTGTTGATAATCAGTACAGAGTCTTAAACAACCTGGAAGATAGTTCCAAAAATTCCCCTCAGCTATTGAAAAAGTATGATTCTGTGTTTCTGCTAAACAACATACAGACACCTTTAACTGTATCATCAATATATTTATTTATTTAGATTTTGCTCAGTAGTAGCTCAAGGTGAGTTACATTTAGGTACTCTGGATTTTTCTCTGTCCCAGGAGGGCTCATGATCTAAGTTTGTACCTGAGGCAATGGAGGGTTAAGTGACTTGCTCAAGGTCACAAGGAGCAGCAGCGGGATTTGAACCAGCCACCTGTGAATTGCAAGACCGGTGCTCTAACCACTATATGTAGAATGTAAATCACATTGTGGTTCTAACCACAATATAGAATGTAAATCACATTGTGGTTCATACATATCCATAGAATCAGTGAAATATTAAGGAATTTTATCATATATACGTTGATGAATCAAAGTCAAAATTTTATACTGTACACAAAATTTTACAGGCAACCAATGTAAGCATTTCAATATGGGAGAGCCATACTCAAATCTCTTCATATCCATGAGCACATGAGCTGCTGCATTCTGAACAATCTGCAGTGCCTGAATCTCAGTAGAATTCAAATAAAAGGAATTACAATAATCTAATCGAAAAAAGTACCAGGCTCTGCAGAATAGTACAGAAATCGCTCGCCGTTATCATTCTCTTTAACTTAGTACTTGTAACTGAAAAAAAGCATTTGATATCACCTGATTTATCTGTTTGCATAATTAAACCATGATCTAGCATCACACCCAAATTCTGAATAACGGATTTTACATGTAAATGAGTACCTTCTTATGTCAAAACTGTAAGCAATGAAGGGTCCAATTTTTTCCCCACATAAGTTCTGTTTTTTTTCTTAAATTCAACGAAAAACCATGATATTGCACCCAACCTGAGATAGCATCCATGTAAGTACCCAGTGTTCTTGTTAGACTCTCAGGATCATCAGTGATAGGAAAGAAAATCTGAATATCATCAGCATGCATACATACGAAATGAAACATCCAATTGTTGAAAAACCTCACTCAAAGATGCCTGCAGCGCTTTCACACGGAGGTGAGAGGCGCTGTGATTTCAATGCAGGTGGCCCAGCCCGGTGGCGGACGGAGGTGGGCAGTTGGAGAGGGGAGCGTTGGCGGCGACCTCGGGGGTGGTAGAGGGGGTGAGTGGCAGCGGCGACCTCGGGGGGGGGGGGGGCAAAGGCGGGGGCGGCCTTGCCCTGGGCCCGGCCTGGTCTCTCGACAGCCCTGCACGGGGATGGGGTGGAGATGGGGACAGAGCCCATGGAGATGGGGCGGGGTGAGGACGGAGGCTATGGGAACAGAGATGAACTTTGTACCCATGTCATTCTCTAATATAGAATCTAGTCCAATACATGCATCACTGCCGATTATTGGTGCCAATGCTGCATGAAAGTGGTACATACTTCTAGGCATCTGTTTGTAGAACCACCCCAATTGCTTTTACCCACACTCTCACACTAAGGGTGAGGGATTTTTAAAAGGCAGTTTTATTGACTAAATATATGTTTACTCCTGAAGAAGACAATCCTCAATTACCAAGAATCCAAGAAGATATACAGAAATATTTGCTTTCATTTTGGATGCTGCAGGCCTGATCAAAAGCAACTTCCAAGCAAACCTGGATAGGTTGCCTGTAACTATTACAGCCTATGAACTCCAGAAAGAAGCTCTCTGTGCCACAATGCAAGAACGACAGCAAGCGAAATAACCAATGAAAAAAGACTTGGATTGCACACCATGCTAGATTGGGCCAACTCATTTAAATTCAAACTCATTGCCTTATTCTCTCCTCTCCCTATAACAAATTCTCGCCCCCAACATTAATCACTCCTGAGCTTGCCTTGCCAATCTTTGAGACCCTAAAAATATTAGGAGTGATTGTTGATAGAAACTTGACACTGGAGCAACAAACGACCTCTACAACCAGACAAATGTTCTTCTCTCTTTGAAAACTAAAACATATAAAACCTTATTTTCCTAGAGAAGTATTTCGCAAATTAGTTGAATCACTAGCCATAAGCCGCCTTGATTACTGCAATGGAATATATGCAGGGTGCAAAGGTATGCTTCTAAAAAAACTACAACCTGCCCAGAATACAGCTGCAAGGCTTATTTATGGTAAATCAAGATTCGAAAGTTCAAGCCCACTGCGTGTGAAACTGCACTGGCTTCCTGTTAAGGAAACTGTGGAAACCCAGGACAAAGTATCGGCCTGCCTATCCGTTATTGCTGCCTGGATGTCCAACCGCCACCTGAAACTGAACATGGCCAAGACCAAGCTTCTTGTCTTCCCACCCAAACTCACTTCTCCTCTCCCGCCACTCTCTATCTCAGTTGACAACACCCTCATCCTCCCCGTCTCATCTGCCCGCAACCTCGGAGTCATCTCCCTCTACTTCTCTGTGCATATCCAGCAGATAGCCAAGACCTGTCGCTTCTTCCTCTATAACATCAGCAAAATTCGCCCATTCCTCTCTGAGCACACCACCCGAACTCTCATCCACTCTCTCATTACCTCTCGCCTTGACTACTGCAACCTACTCCTCACTGGCCTCCCACTTAGCTATCTATCTCCCCTTCAATCCATTCAGAACTGTGCTGCACTTCTTATCTTCCGCCTGGACCGATATACTCATATCACCCCTCTCCTCAAGACACTTCACTGGCTTCCGATCAGGTACCGCATACAGTTCAAGCTTCTCCTGCTAACCTACAAATGCACCCAATCTGCAGCCCCTCCTAACCTCTCTACCCTCATCTCCCCTTATGTTCCTACCCGTAACCTCCACTCTCAAGACAAATCACTCCTTTCAGTACCCTTCTCCACCACCGCCAACTCCAGGCTCTGCCCTTTCTGCCTCGCCTCACCCCATGCTTGGAATAAACTCCCTGAGCCCATATGCCAGGCCCCCTCCCTGCCCATCTTCAAATCCTTGCTCAAAGCCCACCTCTTCAATGTCGCCTTTGGCACCTAACCACTATACCACTATTCAAGAAATCTAGACTGCCCCAACTTGACATTTTGTCCTTTAGAATGTAAGCTCCTTTGAGCAGGGATTGGCCTTCTTTGTTAAACTGTACAGCGCTCCGTAACCCTAGTAGCGCTCTAGAAATGTTAAGTAGTAGTAGTAGACCAGATCACTTTTAAAATTTGCACTCTGGTGCATAAAATCATCTACGGTGAAGCCCCAGCTTATATGGACACCCTTATCAACTTGCCACTTAGGAATTCTCACAGATCAGCTCGTTCGTGCCTAAATCTCCATTACCCAGTATATTGTGGCCTCAAGTATAAGACCACCTACGCATCCACCTTCCCCTATATTAGCGCTCATTTGTGGAATGGTCTACCTAAATTGGTAAAACTTACTCCTGATCACCCAACCTTCAAATAACGCCTCAAGACCTTTCTATTTGGAAAAGCTTACGCTCAAATCCCGTCTAGCATCTCTTACTTCTGAACTGTACCTGTCAAAGCGACATATTGATTACCACTACTCTTTCTCCTTTTTCCCTTCTTTGCTATTACCCTTTATCTCTTTAACTTCTATGAAATTGGTTGTTTGCTTGCTGAATTGATGTATGCTTTTAAAGACTGTTGTAAGCCACATTGAGCCTGCCCGTGGGTGGGAAATTGTGGGATATAAATGCTATAAATAATAATAATAATAATAATAAATCTGAAAGACTGAGATCATAGTTAGCATACGCTGGCTTAGGCGTGAGGTTCATTATTGTCATGTAATGTGCAAAACTAACCCAATTTGACAAGCGCAGATAAACTTATATAGTACATGATCAAATTGTTATACATAATTGACAGTACATATTGCCTTGAAAACCCTCATATTATTATCAGCATCAGATAAACATTGACAAGTTAGCTGCAAGAACGTGTGAGTTAGTTTAAACAAGGCAGAAAGGGGGCTTTCAAATTATTCCCCCCCCCCTGGATATTTGTCCACAGATTATGTATAGGTTGCCCAAAGCAGTGGTGCTCAATTTTGGGCATGGATGCAGCCCCCCATTACCTCTCCACTCTCATCTCTCCCTACATTCCTCCCCATGAACTCCACTCACTGGACAAATCTCTCGTCGTCCCCCTTCTCCTCCACTGCTAACTCCAGGCTTCGCTTCTTTTCTCTCGCGGCACCTTATGCCTGGAATAGACTTCCTGGACCTATACGTCTAGCTCCATCTCTACCTGTTTTCAAATCTATGCTGAAAACCCACCTTTTCACTGCTGCTTTTTAGCTCCCATTACTTCCCTCACCCGTAACTGTCTTGTCTGTCTGTATTATTTAGATTGTAAGCTCTTTTGAGAAGGGACTGTCTCTTTGTATCAGGTGTTCAGTGCTGCGTGCGTCTGGTAGCGCTATACAAATGCTAATAATAATAATAATATGTGCATAAACTAATTAGCAAATTATGAGATAACCATCAATTATTGGTATTAACAAACAATTGGCAGTAATTAGGAGTTATGCACGGATCTGCCCTATACCCTATTCTATAACATGTGTGCCTAAATTTCACAGCATGCAAAACCAAAGGGGTGTGTGGCCATAGGAGGAGCATGGGTGGGTCAGGGGCATTCTCAGAATTTAGGCATGGTTTTATAGGACACCTGCATTTGCATGCGTAACTGCCATTAATTGGACACAAGCATTTATATCAGACTATCATATCCCAAGGTTAGATGTAACTTAGACATCAACACAAAACTCAGTTTAACTACAAAACACCCAATGATCCTCATAAAAAAACCTCAAAAAAACAAATGGAGGAAAAATACCTCATTAACTGGAAAGCAGCAATAATTATTTTCTGCTTAAATCAATGGTTCCACATTCATCACACGGAGGTGAGAGGCGCTGTGATTTCAATGCAGGGGGCCCGGCCCGGTGGCAGATGGTCGACGACGGAGGGCGAGTGGGACTGCGGTGCTGGGCCCCCCTTGGAGGCCCGGGGAATTTTGTCCCCCCTGCCCCCCCTCTCTGCGGCCCTGCACATGAATAGGACCACGTAAATGTCAGCCCTATCCAGGGCTTTTTTTGAGGGGGTACTGAGTACCGGCACCTTTTCCATTCTCTGCTAACATTGACCCATGGATCCCAAGTTTTAATGGAAGAGCTCAGGCGCTACACACCAATTCTGCCTTGCTATAGATTCTGTGAGTAGTGATCACCCCACCCCTGAAGGGTGGCCTAGCATTTAAGTACTGGCACCTTTTTTTACTAGAAAAAATGCACTGGTCCTATCTCTATGTGGTTTGCCATTGCCAGTTAAGTGCTGAATATATATATATATATTTTTTTTTTTAATTTTAGTTACATTTTGTACCCCGCACTTTCCCACTCAATGCGGCTTACAGGAATATCGCATTTCAGGTCCTTTTACCAGGTAAAAAGGGCCCTGTGCTAGTGGCGGGGTCCATTTTTGTGGGTAAAAAAGCTGAAAAAAGACATGGCCATGCGGTAAGATTGCTCTTACCGCATGGCCATGTAGGGGGGGACCATTTATTGCCACTCATTGAGGTGGCAGTAAAAACCCAGCAGTAACCGGGTAGTGCACAGTGCTGCCTAATTACTGCTGAGTAACTCCCCTGTGTAAATATTTTCTGAATATTTCCGCTAACACGGGAAATGCCGCATGCTGTGGGTGGAACTATCAGCGGCGCCTGCGTTGGGCCAATTGTAGCTGCAGATTGGCACATGTTAAGCCCACGGTGGGCTTACTGCCGCTTAGTAAAAAGGCCCCTTAACCATCTATGTTTTCACTGGCTCCGAATACTCATAAATTCAATGCTGGAGCCTGGACGTGGCCCGCCATTGAATTTCCAGGGATAAAGCTGGTGGTGGTCAGCAAAACACAGATTACTTCCAGCTGAATATCTGGCCCTAAACTTTTTCAACTCTTGAATTTCTTGTAAAATAGCACCAAAATTATAGCTCAGCAAAAGTGAAGGCCATGTCATTCTGAAGGGCAAGATGTAATTAAAAAACATTTTGGGAACAGACCAAGTTTTAATCAGATCCGTAATATTCTAATTATGCAGGTTGGAATCTTAAATACTTCAACCCCACTGCAGAGCTTGAAATGAATAATCTATAAGTGAATGAGGCTTTTAAGAGTGTGCATGTCCTGTAAACCCCTATCAATGACATAAAAATTAATGGTTGCAGTGGAGTTTGTGGGCACCTTCTTCCTTTGTCTTTTCTCTTCCTAGAAAAAGGTATGGGAGCAGCCCTCTCCTCCCCGCCCCACCCCCAAAATGGGACACTATAAGAGGAAGGTATTGGATTCTGTCCTAGTTGATTGGTGATTCTTCTATTGAGATGGCATTCATATCTCTAGGTTAGACACTCGTGCAGTGTTTTACATTGGATTTCTTGTTGTGAAACCTCTCAGCATGCATTTAATTGAAGGTCTGAAGTATCTTTCTTTGGTTATCAGTTGTTGTCCATAAAGTAACTGTAAAGTAGGTTTGCTGCTGTGTTATCATCCACCATTCTGTCTGTTCACTGGATAAACTGTTGACTATAATTGCACAACTATGTTTGGGTTATAAACATGTACATAGGTGCCACCTTTGTGGGAGCTTCAGTAACATCAGTATTGTCTCCTGTACTCTTCATGTTCAAGAGCTGAAAACTCCAAACTGCAGGGCCACACAAGGAGGTTGAAAAAAGCAGGAGATGGGATGATGTCAAAAAGTTGAAGCCAATGTGGTTAGTCGCTGTTTCCCCATTACCTGCGAGCAGTCGTCACCTGGCACACTCATAACAAAACAAGCAAACCTATGAGCTGCTGCATCCTCATTGTCGTTCTTTATTGTTGGTAGCATTTTTATTTAATCTCACTTATATTGTCAAACATGGCAGCTTGTGCAACATACAGATGTACACAGAGGAAGTGTTGGTTTCATTGATTAGAGTACTAATTTGGTCTACATTGTAAATCATTGTGGGGTCTTTTTACAAAGGTGTGCTGAAAAATGGCTTGCGGTAGTGTAGGCGTCGGTTTTGGGCGTGCACCGATCCATTTTTTAGCGTGCCTGTTAAAAAGGCCCTTTTTTGCCGCAAATGGACTTGCGGCAAAATCAAAATTTTTGCGCATCCATTTTGCGTCTGAGATCTTACCGCCAGCCATTGACCTAGTGGTAAAGAATCCAGGCGGTAATGACCTACGCACATCAAATGCCACTTGGTGCGTGCGCGTTCGTTACGCATGCCAGAAAATAAAAAATATTTTTCAGACGTGCGTAGCAGACACGCACCAAAATTGAAATTACCGCAAGGGCCATGTGGTAACCAGGTGGTAAGTCCAATTTGGCACACGTTCGGCATGCGTAGGCGCCTACGCAGCTTAGTAAAAGGGCCCTGTGTCATTTGGAGGGGCTGGCTATAGGGACTCCCTGTATTCATGCAGAGATATTTTCACCTAGTAAAGGGCCACCAAAACAGACATCATGTTATGAGAATCAGGTACTTAACAATCAGACTTACTATTTATAAGTACAATTAAAAAAAAATTAAGTTGAAACTTGGAGCATTTAACATCTTTTTTTTTCCTCTGCCTACATCAAAAGAAAAAGATGGCATGTGGGAACTTGCTCCTTTTTGTTTTGTGGAATGCACTTGCTTTTTTTTTTTTATTACTACTATTTCACAGATATGTATTGAATAATGAGGTAGGGGCTTCCTTCATGCAGAAGTTGTGTCCAGAGGCAGTCTAAATGTGCCAACATTGTCCATTTCAGCACAGTATTAGCAGCCAAGTTCATACAAAGTTAATTATGTACAATGGAAAATAAATCTGTTGGCTCAGGCTGCTTGCTATTGGAATATTCCATCATTGTTTCATTATTGATAAAAAGTATTACATATTAAGTGCATTTGCTGTAAACTTTGTTTTAATTCGTTTAGCCAGTCCTTACATGCACATAGTTTTGCTTTTTAAACCCAAAGGTGAATTCTAAGGGTGGTTGAACAATTAGGTATAAACTGTTTTGTTCGTTTGTTTTACTTTACTTGTTTTGAACTGCTTTGGGTCCTGCTGATCTGCTGTCTGGAATTTTAGAAGATGAAAATGAGAAAATAAAAATTGAATTTTGGATATGCTCTGTAGAAGTTGTTTACTTTTGCATTGTGTGTATGGATGCCTGTTCTGGTGTATGCATGTGATAATATTTGAATAACTCTCTATACTTATGGGTGTGATTACTGAACATGCGGCATCATTAAAGGACAGACTTTTGAATGCCCAGCTGGGTATATATGGTAATCTCGTCTTTGTTAAATGTTTCAAACATATCTATGTACTTGATTCCATGATATAACTGAATTCTTGGCTCACTGTATTTCCAAATGTAAGCTACATTGAAACCGAGTTTGTTTGGGATAATGTGAAACAAAATGTAAAAAAAAAAGAAAGAAAAATCCTTCATCCTCCACATTTTAAGCCACTGCCTTATCCAGCTGGATGGGGATGGCACAATGAAAGCAAGTTTCGTCCAGTGAAGACTAATTCAAAATAACCTATTCCTTAGCTGGGCCCTAGTATTACCATATTGAAAATGCGACCATGCATTGCCTCTGTGGTTATGTTCCACTAATAAGTTAAATAATTAACTGGCTATCTGAAAAGGATTATATAACCTTGGATCCATGACTAGGGACACAAATATACACTTATTTATTCAATATCACAATTCCTCATGTACAGCCAGAAAACAACCTTTTAGGGTGGATAGTGTTCACAACGAGTTCCTTTTATTATTGACCAGATAGAAGAGTTTTCAGTTTTGGCACAGTATAAGTCATCACAAGAAAATAATATAAGAAAACCAATGGCCTGCATTAGGGGCTTATATCCCATTTAGTTAATTTAAAGAAAAGAGATCTGCATGGAACAAAATATGTGTTTTTATTTTGACATAAAACCACTTGTCCCTGAAACATGCCTTAAAACAGAATAATCCATTTGTGTATCTAAAATGTAAACTTCTACATAACAGATGAGGTGAAGATGTGATTCTACTGTATGTGTCCCAATGAAAGGAGAGTTTAATTTTACTTCAATTTAATTGCAGTCTATTCCATCTTTAGAACACAAGGCTTCCCAATGCAGATTACAACAACATTTAAGATGAACCAATCAAGAAACAGGATATCCTCACTGAAATTTGGCCATCTGTATTTGTATAGAACAGTGTAGAAAAATGAGTACAAAATGCAGAGTTTATAACTGTTGTTTCTACCAGCTACAATAATTTTTTTAAGCTGTTTTAGTGATATTCAATTTTTATTTCAACATATTTATAGGTACATAAGGGAAGCTTTCAAATAAATTAAAAAGCTGTCAAATAAGTAAAAAAAAAAAAAACAACATTTTTTTGTCCACCTTTTAAGGCACTGCCTATCCAACTGGATCAGGTTTAGACTTTTTACATATGGACCACACATAAGCAGTCGGCTATTTCTAATAATCTTTTGCTATTGTTTTAGTGTGAACTAAAATGGCGGCAAGCTCTGCCTACTACCAACAAACTCCACCTACTGGCTTCAGCCCGTATAATGGACTAGATAGGAATACCTCATCTCCTGTTTTCTTCTACCTCCTTGGACCACAGGAGAAGGCAAGAAGGAATGGTGGGCCTCTTCTACTACTGCTCCTGCCTCTCTCTATTGCCTATTGGCTGGCGAAGAAGGACTATCTGCCCAGTAGACTGCAGGGGCGCAAAGAGAAGTAGCAGTGTTTTTGGTATGTACAAAGAGAGGAAAAGGTGCTGGAAAAGGGAATAAATTGCTGATGGGGCAAAAAGGGAATGAAGAGCCTAGAAAAGGGCGGAAATCTTGTGAAAGGAGTCGGGATAAGGTTGAGAGAGGTGCTGATGGAGTTGCTGACAGAGGGGCTAGGAGAGAGGGGAGGCTAGTTCTGAAAGGAGCTGCTGCCCGGAAAAACTAATATTACCATAATGTCCTAGGAGAAGTGGTGAAAGATGGAATCCTGCCTGGCAGAGAAGGAGAGGAAGTGAAGAAAAGGGAACGAAGAGAGCAGCTTTGAATGATACTGTGTCTTTATTGATTGCCAATTCTTTAAGAATTTATAGACCTTCCCATGTGCTGAGATCAGCCGATAAAACGTTGCTTGATATTCCATCCTTATCAGATTAGATTAAATGAGTATCAAGTCTCCATTTTCTATATATATATATATATATAGAAGGTGTTTCTCTATGGAATGCCCTTCCAGTGTCCTTACACAAGATTACTTCCATTACTACTACTACTACTACTACTAGTAGTAGTAGTAGTAGTAGTACTCAATCTAGAAAAAGTTTGAAAGCTCATTTATTTACCATGACCTTTATTAACATATAGGTACTGTTGCTTTGGCCTTTATTTACCAATGCTGGCAAGTGAGTTAACTCTTTTTTTCTGCTATGTGTTAATTTGTTTTGGTTGCTGCAGCTGTATTTGCACGGTTTTCTGCGTTTGTATTGCTTTGCCTGCTGTTTTATTTTAGATTGTTATTGTTAATGTGCTTTTATGTGAAGTTTGTCTTATTTTGTTATATATGTTTTCATGTGACCTGCCCAGAAATGTAAGATGGGTGGTCTATAAATAATTTTTTAAATAAATAAATGAGCAATACAACTGTGAGGGTTGAAAGAGAAGAACATAGGTGTGAAGGAAAGAGCGACCATGAAAAAGAGAAGAAGTCGAAGAGAATATAGAAAGGTATAAAAGCTTGGAAAGAGACAGTGGAACGTGAAAGCAAGATGTAGAACAAAGTATTGCCTGTCTAATTTTGCCTCTCAAACAGCTCTTAGCAAAACAAAATTACAAATTACAAATGATCAATTCTAATTATCAGTTCTCCCCCACCCATATTAAACTAATCTAAGTTACTAATTTACCAACATGTTCCCTCTTTTAGTCCCAATTGACAGAACTGACCCAGGGATTGAAAATCGGATCTATATAATTGCAAGAGAGATACATGCACTGTAATTTGCACGGGTACAAAATTGATTCCGCACCAAAGAGAAAATAAAAGCCAAATCACTGTAAGGAATTAAATAAAAACCCAATAGCTTTTATATGCAATATCAAGATAACAGGATGTTGCAAAAAAAGTGTGGGGGGGGGGGGGGGGAGGGAACTGTCTGGCTTCCCTGCTTGATTGCCTTCAGTTACATGTATAGTTTTGTGACATGGTGCCACAATGGAGGTAATTTTGTAAGTGGAGGAGTAGCCTAGTGGTTAGTGCAGTGGACTTTGATCCTGGGGAACTGTGTTCAATTCCCACTGCAGCTCCTTGTGACTCTGGGCAAGTCTCTTAAGCCTCCATTGCCCCTGGTACAAAATAAGTACCTGAATATACGTAAACTGCTTTGAATGTAGTTGCAAAAACCTCAGAAAGGCAGTATATCAAGTCCCATTTCCCTTTCCCTATTTCAGATTCTAAATGGAATGTTGAGATTCTGTTGCTACTATTGGAGATTCTAGATGGAATGTTGCTACTATTTGAGATTCTACATGGAATGTTGCTATTCCACTAGCAACATTCCATGTAGAAGCCTGCCCTTGCAGATCAGCAACGCGGCCACGCAGGCTTCTGTTTCTGTGAGTCTGCTTGCAGATCAGTAACGCGGCTGCGCAGGCTTCTGTTTCTGTGAGTCTGACATCCTGCACGTATGTGCAGGACGTCAGACTCACAGAAACAGAAGCCTGCGCGGCCGCATTGCTGATCTGCAAAGGCAAGCTTCTACATGGAACGTTGCTAGTGGAGGAGAAGGCCTAGTGGTTAGTGCAGTGGACTTTGATCCCGGGGAACTGAGTTCAATTCCCACTGCAGCTCCTTGTGACTCTGGGCAAGTCGCTTAACCCTCCATTGCCCCTGGTACAAAATAAGTACCTGAATATATGTAAACCGCTTTGAATGTAGTTGCAAAAACCTCAGAAAGGCGGTATATCAAGTCCCATTTTCCTTCCCCTTATAGGTGTTGCAATGATGCACAGTGATAGCAGGACCTAGGATTTGAGCACCTAAAATCTAAGTGCTTGCAGTTACATCAGTCATAGATCTGTGGAAACTGCAGGCATCTGAATGCAGTAAAGACCACCATAGACGGTTAAGGGGTCCTTTTACAAAGCTGCAGCAAAAGGGGACCTGTGCTGGCATCGAAATGCACTTTTGACATGCACCAAGGTCCCCTTTTACCTCAGCAGGTAAAAGGCAGGTTTCCCTTTTCTTAAAGGAATGGCCGTGCAGCAAAGTGAACTACTTGCCACGTGGCCATTTCAGGGGGAAGCACTTACTGCCACCCATTGAGGTGGCGGTAAGGGCTCCAGAACTAACCCGGTGGTAACTGGGCAGCGTGTGGCACTGCCCAATTACCATCGGGTACACACTTTGAGCAGGGACTGTCTTTCTTCTGTGTTTGTACAGCGCTGCGTACACTTTGTAGCGCTCTAGAAATGTTAAATAGTAGTAGTAGTAAATATTTTTGCAGTGCTGGAAATAGCGTGCGCTAAGGGATCGAGCTACTGCTGGACAGTGCGTTTTGTCTAGAAAAAAAGGTGTCGGTACTCAAATGCTAGGTCACCCTTCAGGGGTGGGGTGATCATTGTGGGACCCACCCCACAATAGCCAGGCCTCCTGTAACCAGTCACAGAATCTATAACAAGGCAGAATTTGTATGTAGAGCCTGAGCTCTTTCATTAAAATATGAGGACCATGGGTCAATTTTAGCAGACAATGGAAAAGGTGCCGGTACTCAGTACCCCCAGGTACCCCCTTAAAAAAAAGCCCTGCTGCTCGACTGCTTCAGTAGCCTGACAGTACTTCCCTTTTAGCGAGCAGTAAGCCAGTGTTGGGCTTATTGCTGCTTCGTACAAGGGCTCCATAGTGCAATCAATATTCATTGCCTGAAAATTCAATGCCAGGCCATGTCCGGGTACCGGCATTGAATTTCCGGGTTTGGTGAACCAGCTAACACAGACCTGTTTAAGGCCCCCTTTTACCAAGCTGCGGAAAAAGGGGGCCTGTGTTGGCATTGGCGCAGCTGGTAAAAGGGCTGGTCTCACTTTCCTTCAGGAAATGGCCGGGTGGCAAGAAAAGCACGTGCCGCGCAGCCATTTCGGGGGGGAAGCCCTTACCGCCACCCATTGAGGTGGCAGTAAGGGCTCCTGCGCTAACCGGGTAGCGCACGGGACTGAAGATTACCGCTAGGTAGTATCCGGCACTACAAATTTGTGTAGCGCATGAAATGATGGTGTGGTGGTGGGGGTACTTCCTAAATAGCATGGGGTAAGTCTGTGTTGGGCTTACCACCGCTTAGCAAAAGGATCCATAAGTGCGATATTCTGCACTTAACCTGCTATGGGTTACAGTGCAAAGCTAGGACTGACTTTTATGTGGTCAATTAAGTGCTGAATATCGGCACTTAATCTATCCAAATGCTGACTCCATCCCCAGAAAGCCCCCCCAAATAGGCAGTTTTGAGCTCAGTGCTGTTATTTTCAGCAGTGCTAACCAGTTAAGTGCTGCTAAAAATGACCAGTAGGCCCAAACAGGCGATTTAACTGGTCAAGAGCCGTTTCTGGAAGGTTAAATTGCATTGAATATCGACCCCTTTGTGGCTATTTAACTGCGAAAGTGACATTATTCTGTACCTTTATGCAAGTACGTTCTGTATATTTATGCTTGTAAATGCAGGCACCCAATTACAACTGCCCTTTATTGGGCAAATTCTATCAATGGCGCTGAAATTTAGGTGCCAGGGTGATGTGTGCTGAGCATGAATTCTATATGGACAATTCTATGTAGAACTGTCATTATAGAATACTAGTGTAAGTCAGTGGAGTAGCCATTCAAAGTATGTGTGTTGCATATTCAACCCCTATCAGTCGATTACTTTTCATGGTGCCATGCTGCATTTCCCTCCCTTGTCCCTCCTGCCTTCCACACGTGGTCCAGCATATCTCCCTTCCCTTCCTGGTCCTGGAAAGTTCTCACAATTCCCTCCCTCCCCCTGCTCCCCCATACCTTAAAATCACCTCCACGCAGCGCCAGTGGCACTCATAGGCTGCTTGTGGCCTGCACTGGGGCTTTCTCTCTGAACTGTCCTGGCCCTTCTGACACAACTTCCTGTTTTCTAAAGGGCAGGATGGTTCAGAGAGAAAGCCCTGGTGCAGGCTGCAGGCAGCCTATGAGTATTGTTGCCACTGGTGCTGCCTGGGAGAAGACTGGAGGTGATTTTAATGTATTAGGGGGAGGGGGAGAGGAATTGCGAGAGCTTTGCAGGCCAGGAAGGGAGAGATATCGGACTGAAAATGGGGTGGGGGCAGCAGGGAGGAAATTGTGAGAGCTTTGTGGACGGGAAGGGAACAGAGAGATACCTGACTCTAAATAGGGAAGTGGGAGGGAGGGAATTGCAAGAGTTTAACAGGACGGGCTAGAGACGCTTCCTCTGTTGAAAATATCTGGCTATGACAATAGTGTAAGTTCACTGTTTTGTGGCTAGCTTTAGGTGCGAGACTTTCACTGTGTCAAAAGCTGGTGTAAGTGCTCATGCTTAGCTGTTGAGAATAGGCTTAAATTTACATGCTGTATATAGAGTACGCTGAGTGTCTTTCTATGTGATCAAATGTAGTTTCAGCCATTTACCCCATGTTTAACTTAGCAGAAATCCCGATGACTAAATTAGGCACAGAGCGGGTGTATTCTATAACAATGCGCATAGATTTTAGAAACGCCCATGCCCCACCCATGGCCATGCCCCCTTTTCAACAATGCAACTTAGAATTTAAGCATACCACGTGACAGAATATGCTTAGGAGTTCTGTGCGTAAATCTTAATTAATGCAAATTAGTGCTGATAATTGCTTGTTAACATTCAATTAAGAACGCTGATTAGCTAGTTTACTACTTACATTACGTGCACTATTATAGAATAAGCAATACATAGAATCCTGGGGATAATGCCTAGTATTCTATAACCTGCACACATAACTCAGAGCCATACCCCTGAGCCACCCATGCCCCTCCCATGGCCACGCCCACTAGAAGTCAAACACAGCAGATTGCACAAACAGCTTCTAGAAGAGCGATTAAGGCCAAATTGCACGTGCAATAGTCAACTGGTGCTAATTAACACCAATTTGTCAATAATTGGCAGTTACCTCCAATTATTAAATGAGGTTGTTCGTGCAACTGGACATTATTATTCCTGATGGATTTTATATTCTGGTGTTCTCTCAAACAATTGTTAGTGTCTGGGATGAATAATGCAGGGGGAACAGTACTGCTGCAAATATTTATTGAACAATAAAGAAACAGCATTAACCATAGACCACTGGGTTCATGACCAGGGACCGATTGTGTTGTCTCTTCAAATAAAGTCTATCAGTTTATATTCATTCATGAGTGCTTGGGAAAACAGGAATGAGGGTGTATATCAGGAATGCAGAAGCTTTCACAGCTCGGTTCTGAAGCAGACTAGTCTTGGAAATGTACATAAATTTCACTTGTTTATTTGTCAGTATAATACTAACTTCTGTTTTATTGCAGACTTTTTAACCTTTTATTCATATAATAAGGTCACCTATTTTATGAGGGTAATATTGTAACAGGTCACTTATGTTTGCAGGTTATATCGGCACTTCCTATAAAATAATTCTCACCTCCAACGTTCTGACTTGACTGGGGTCGTGGCTCATTACGAGTTGGTCTGCTAGGCTCTGTAGATCAGGCTGACATCACCGTAGCCATTATGATGTCAACTTCAGAACCCGGGGGTGAAAAAAAACATGCCTCACAGCTGATCCATGTCCAGAGGAGGGTCGCTGGACATGGGTGGCTAGAGGAGGGGCAGAGGAGAGAGGAGGGTCACTGGACATGGGTGGCTGGAGGGGGGGCAGGGGAGAGAGGAGGGTCACTGGACATGGGTGACAGGAGGGGGGCAGGGGAGAGAGAAGGTTCGCTGGACATGGGTGGCTGCAGTGGGCGCAGGGGGAGAGGAGGGTCACTGGACATGGATGGCTGCAGGGGAGCCGAGGAAAACCTTGCTAGCACCCATTTCATTTGTGTCAGAAACGGGCCTTTTTTTACTAGTATTTTATAATGACACAGGGACCCTTTCACAGAGCACTGGTAAGCCCAACGTGGGATTACCAAATGCTAATCTGCAACTACTGCCGCCCAAACACAGGGGTCCTTTTACAAAGGCGTGCTGAAAAGTGGCTTGCGGTAGTGTAGGCGTGGGTTTTGGGCATGCGCCGATCAAAGATCAAAGCGGTGGACAGTAATACTATTATGTAAAACAACTTAAGAATAGAAAGGAATTCCATTTAAGACACCCTCTTCCTGTGAGACTGTCATTGGAATGCTTTGATGTTTCACATATATACTGTTATTTAGCAACATTTGCTTATCTCTGATCTGAAGAAGGGTTACTTTTGAAAGCTAATCAAAAATGTATTAAATTAGTCCAATGAAAAAAGGTATCATCTTATTTTCGTTTCTCTGTTTTATTTTATTTCTATTGATTACATTTAAGACAGGAAAGATCGTATAGATGACCAAGGAGTAAAAGGGGCAATCAGGGAAGACAAAGCCATAGTGGAGAGATTAAATGAATTCTTTGCTTCAGTCTTCACCGAGGAAAATTTGGGTGAGACACCGGTGCCAGAAATGGTATTCAAAGCTGACGAGTCGGAGAAACTGAATGAATTCTCTATAAACCTAGAGGATGTAATGGGGCAGTTCTACAAACTGAAGAGTAACAAATCTCCTGGACCGGATGGTATTCATCCCAGAGTACTGATAGAACTGAAAAATGAACTTGCGGAGCTATTGTTAGTAATGTGTAATTTATCCTTAAAATCGAGCATGGTACCGGAAGATTGGAGGGTGGCCAATGTAACGCAGATTTTTTAAAAAGGTTCCATGGGAGATCAGGGAAATTATAGACCAGTGAGTCTGACGTGCTGGGCAAAATGGTAGAGACTATTATAAAGAACAAAATTACAGAACATATTCAAAAGCATGAATCAATGAAACAAAGCCACCAGATTTAGTGAAGGGAAATCTTGCCTCACTAATCTACTACATTTCTTTGAAGGGGTAAACAAACATGTGGATATAGGTGAGCCAGTTGATATTGTGTATCTGGATTTTCAGAAGGCGTTTGACACAGTACCTCATGAAAGACTCCAGAGGAAATTGGAGAGTCATGGGATAGGAGGTAGCATTCTATTGAGGATTAAAACGGGTTAAAAGATAGAAAACAGAGAGTAGGGTTAAATGGTCAGTATTCTTAATGGAGAAGAGTAGTTAGTGGGGATCCCCAGGGGTCTGTGCTGAGACCACTGCTTTTTAACATATTTATTAATGACCTAGAGTAACTAGTAAGAGTAACTAGTGAGGTAATTAAATTTGCTGATGACACAAAGTTATTCAAAGTCGTTAAATTGCAGGAGGATTGTGGAAAAATTACAAGAGGACCTTACGAGACTGGGAGACTGGGCATCTAAATGGCAGATGACGTTTGATGTGAGCATGTGGGAAACAGGAACCTGAATTATAGCTACATCATGCAAGGTTCTACGTTAGGAGTCATAGACCAAGAAAGGGATCTAGGTGTCGTCATTGATGATACGTTGAAACCTTCTGCTTAGTGTGCTGCTGCGGCTAAGAAAGCATATAGAATGTTAGGTATTATTAGGAAAGGAATGGAAAACAAAAATGAGGATGTTAAAATGCCTTTGTATCGCTCCATGGTGCGATCACACCTCGAATATTGTGTTCAGTTCTGGTCGCCGCATCTCAAAAAAGATATAGTGGGATTAGAAAAGGTGCAGAGAAGGGCAACAAAAATTATAAAGGGGATGGGACGACTTCCCTATGAGGAAAGGCTAAAGTGGCTAGGGTTCTTCAGCTTGGAGAAAAGGCGGCTGAGGGGAGATATGATAGAGGTCTATAAAATAATGAGTGAAGTGGAATGGGTAGACGTGAAGAGTCTGTTTATGTTTTCCAAAAATACTAGGACTAGAGGGCATGCGATGAAGCTACAAAGTAGTACATTTAAAATGAATATGAGAAAATGTGTAATTCAACTCTGGAATTCGTTGCTGGAGAATCTGGTAAAGGCAGTTAGCTTAGCAGAGTTTTAAAAAGATTTGGGCGGCTTCCTAAATGAAAAGTCAATAGACCATTATTAAATTGGACTTGGGGAAGATCCACTATTTCTGAAATAAGCAGTATAAAATGTTTTGTACTTTTTTGGGATCTTGCCAGGTATTTGTGATCTGGATTGGCCACTGTTGGAAACAGGATGCTGGGCTTGATGGACTTTTGGTCTTTCCCAGTATGGCAATACTTATGTACTTATGTACATCCAAAGCATGCACAACAGAAAGAATGACAAAAATTATGAACAGCTTCACCATTTCACTAGAGACTGTGCAAGCTGTCCAGTACACTTGGTCACTCTACAGTTAGATGAAATGCAGAGTTAAATTTTGGTAAGGACCCGGGGGGGGGGGGGGGGGGGGGGTCCATTCCAAAGTCTTGATGGTCTTGTGAGAAAGGAGATAAAGCTGTTGGAGGTGACAATGGATTCTCAGCTACAATGCAGTCACAGATTGATAATGTGATTCAAGCGTCTTTTCATCATTTACACCTGTTATATCGATTGAAATCGATGTTGACTTTCTTTGACTTTCGTAGTGTTGTGCAAAGCATGGTATTATCCAAAGTGGGTGGCGGTAAGTGCTACCCCCCTGCATGGTCTTGGCTATTTACAGCCTTTTTTACCCGCTGCAGTAAAAAGGGCCGTAGCGCCGGGTCCTTTTATTGCAGCTTGACAAAAGGACCCCATAATTTGTTTCTTTTCCCACTCTTTCATGTTCTCTGTGCTAGAATTCAGGGAGTGATATACTAATGATTAGTCTGCCACAGAGTCCATTTAATTCCTATGGACCCTGCTAGAAATAACAAGGTCCTTTTACTAAGCCGTGGTAAAAAGTGGCCTGCGGTAATGTGAGTGCAACTTTTGGACGCGCGCTGGACCATTTTTTTACCGCGTCTGGGAAAAGGGGCCTTTTTTAAGGGGCCAGAAAATGGATGTGCGCTAAAATTGGAAACCAGCGAGTGTCCATTTTTAGCCTGAGACCTTACCACCACCCATTGACCTAGCAGTAAGGTCTCAAGCGCTACTCACACAGTAAGCATACAGCATGTGCCAAGTGCTGTTTACCACCGGGTAAGCAGTCCGCAGTAGAAAATAGCAAATTATTTTCTAATGTGGGATTTGGCACGCGCCAAATTCGGAATTACCGCCCAGTTCACATGCCAGCCGGGCGGTAGTGCCGGTTTGGCATGCGCTGTATGTGTGTAAGCCCTCCCATACCTTTGTAAAAGGGGCCCAACATGCGCTAATCGTTACTAAAAGACCTGCTCAACTTGGAACAGAGTTATTTTAATTTTCTGAAAACTAGCCTGGAGGATTTATTAATATGTATTTTCATTTAACATAATTTAAATATTTCATCTTTCTAACTCAGCATACATTCACAAAACAACCTGTTTGAAATGATTTTCAGAAAAGGAAGCAGATGTTTCCTGTTGATAAACCATACTCCGTTGGAGAGTTAAGGGGGAGGTTGAACATGCTTGATTTTAAATTGCTGTGTGTCCCCAAAGCCCTTTTAACTAACACATGATGATTTTTACCGCCCAATTCCCTTAAAAGTTTATCTCAGAATTTATTCTCTAAAGATATAGCACTTAAGAACTGGTAAAATCTGATAGCGAGTACATACAGGTTGCTGAGAAAAACCCTTACCAGGTGCTGAACTTCAGGTTAGAATAATCATGTTTACAGCTTCTCAGCAACATTGCCTCTTTATGACTGCTGATATTCGCACAAAGAGCCTTCGAGAGTAGAGGTGTCAACTCAGAATTTTATTGAACAGACTCAACACGGTCCATGTTTTGGCGAAAACGCCTGTGTCAGGGGTCTATCGAAGTGGATGGTATTCCAATATGTCAATATATGTCATATGTCAATATGTCACCATAAAGAAAATGTTTCTCTCAATGTGGAAACTAAAATGTGTGAAGCCATTCGTCCTGAGGAAAATATTTCGCAACCTTGTACAATCAATGGTGCTAAGCCACGCAGACTATTGTAATGGAATCTATGCGGGATGCAAAGAACAAATCATAAAGAAACTTCAAACTGCCCAAAACACAGCAGCATGGCTTATATATGGAAAAACATGTTTTGACAGCGCCAAACCACTCCGAGAAAAACTGCACTGGCTTCCAATTAAAGAACGTATCGCATTCAAAATCCGCATGACAGTTCACAAAATCATCTACGGCGAGGCACCGGGATTCATGACAGACCTCATCGACCTACCACCCACAAACACCATAAAATCAGCAAGGTCATACCTAAACCTCCATTACCCAAGCAGCAAAGGACTCAAATACAAATCCACCTATCCTTCCAGCTTTTCCTACCTGAGCGTACAATTGTGGAATGCACTACCAAAAGTAGTAAAAACCACACTCGACCACATGAATTTCCGGAAAGTACTAAAAACAGAACTGTTGAGAAGGGCATACCCCACTGACCCAACATAAAAAACGTGGACATCTGCGACACAACTTAACCATATCCTAACTCTTCCTTTCCCTCTCTAAGTTCTCCCCAATTGTGTTTACCATACATGTATCTCACTGTACCATAATATCACCGTGATATTAATTGCAACTTGTATTTGTTCATACCGAAATCGGTTAACGCCGATTACGGTACCATGTAAGCCACAAATAAATAAATAAGTCAATGTGAGTTAAAAAAAACCCCATGTCTGGGGTAGTAGTCTCAAGACATTACAAGGATGCCAAAACAACCCAGGTGCAACAAAGTTGTTTCGTGAGCAGAAACCCGCATTCATTATAGCAGCCAGGAACTGGCAGAATAACACTTCTGAAAACTACCACCCCAGACATGAGGGTTTTTTTAGACTTACATTGACTTATATTGACATATTGGAATACCATCCACTTTGATAGACTCTTGGCACAGATGTTTTTGCTGACACGGACTGTGTAGGGTCTGATCAATAAAATTCTGAGTTGATGCCCCCACTCTCAAAGGCTCCTTGTGTTTTTATTTTTGCTCCTGTGTGAGTGTACTTTGGTCTCCTGTGTTTCTTGCTGATATTCGCTAACATTTCATGCAGTAAATGGTCACTGTCTTGATCTCATCTTCTCCTCCAACTGTTCACCCTCTAGTTTCCTTGCCTCTGATCTTCCCCTCTCTGATCACCATCTTATAACTTTCACACTTAAATCTCCTCCCTCCCAGTCCCGTCCTATCTTATCTAATTTATCTAGGAATCTTCACAATATTGACCCTTCATCTCTATCCTCCCATGTTTCTAACCTCCTCTCTACTGTGGCACCATCCACGTCTGTCAACGAGGCTGTTTCTTCTTACAACAATACTCTATCCTCTGCCTTAGACACTCTTGCACCTTTGATGACCCGCCCCATAAGGCGTACAAAACCCCAGCCTTGGCTGACTTCTAATATCCGCTACCTACATTCCTGTACCCGCTCCGCCATACGCCTCTGGCGGAAATCTCGGGCCCTTGCTGATTTCTTACACTTTAAGTTCATGCTGACCTCCTTCCAATCTGCTCTTTTACACGCCAAACAGGATTATTATATCCAACTGACCAACTCTCTTGGCTCTAACCCTCGACTTCTCTTCACCACATTGAACTCTCTCCTCAAAGTGCCCCCTCCCCCAACTCCCCCTTCATTATCTCCTCAGACCCTTGCTGAATTCTTTCACGACAAGGTTCAAAAGATAAACCTTGCATTCTCTACCTCGCCACCTCTCCCTCCATTAGTCTGTTCCCCTCTTTCTCCTCCCCCTCATTCCCTTTCCTCCTTTCCTGAAGTTACTATTGAGGAAACTACACTTTTCCTTTCTTCCTCAAAATGTACCACCTGTTCCTCTGATCCCATTCCCACCCACCTTCTTAATGCCATCTCTCCTGCTCTTATTCCTTTTATCTGTCACATTCTCAACCTCTCACTTTCCACTGCGACTGTCCCTGCTGCCTTTAAACATGCTGTGGTCATACCTCTCCTTAAGAAGCCTTCACTCGACCCTACTTGTCCCTCTAATTACCGACCCATCTCCCTCCTTCCCTTTCTCTCCAAATTACTTGAGCGTGCTGTTCACCACCGCTGCCTTGATTTTCTGTCCTCACATGCTATTCTTGACCCACTACAATCTGGTTTTCGCCCTCTCCACTCAACCGAAACTGCGCTTACTAAAGTCTCCAATGACCTATTACTGGCTAAATCCAGGGGTCTCTATTCCATCCTCATTCTTCTTGATCTTTCTGCTGCTTTTGACACTGTCGATCACAGCATACTCCTTGATACCCTGTCCTCACTTGGATTCCAGGGCTCTGTCCTTTCCTGGTTCTCTTCCTACCTCTCCCTCCGCACCTTCAGTGTTCACTCTGGTGGATCCTCCTACTTCTATCCCTCTGCCTGTCGGCGTACCTCAGGGTTCTGTTCTTGGTCCCCTCCTCTTTTCTATCTACACTTCTTCCCTTGGTTCATTAATCTCATCCTCTGGCTTTTCCTACCATCTCTATGCTGATGACTCCCAAATCTACCTTTCTAACCCTGATATCTCACCTTGCATCCAAACCAAAGTTTCAGCGTGCTTGTCTGACATTGCTGTCTGGATGTCTCAACGCCACCTAAAATTAAACATGACCAAATCCGAGCTTCTCATTCCCCCCCCCCCCCAAACCCACCTCCCAACTCCCCCCATTTTCTATTTCTGTTGAAGGCTCTCTCATTCTCCCTGTCTCCTCAGCTCGAAACCTTGGGGTCATCTTTGACTCTTCTCTCTCCTTCTCTGATCATATCCAGCAGATCACCAAGACCTGTCATTTCTTTCTTTACAACATCCGTAAAATCCGCCCCTTTCTTTCCGAGCACTCTACCAAAACCCTCATCCACACCCTTGTCACTTCTCGTTTAGACTACTGCAATCTGCTTCTTGCTGGCCTTCCACTTAGTCACCTCTCCCCTCTCCAATCGTTTCAAAACTCTGCTGCCCGTCTTGTCTTCCGCCAGGGTCACTTTACTCATACTACCCCTCTCCTGAAGTCACTTCACTGGCTCCCTATCCGTTTTCGTACACATTAATTGATTTGATTTGCTTACTTTATTTTTTGTCTATTAGATTGTAAGCTCTTTGAGCAGGGACTGTCTTTCTTCTATGTTTGTGCAGCGCTGCGTACGCCTTGTAGCGCTATAGAAATGCTAAATAGTAGTAGTAGTAGTAGTAGTAGTAGTAGCTTATCAGTGACCAAAAGGGGCAACAGTCGTGCATATGTTAAGATGGTCAGCATGTTGGTAAGGATTAGGAAACAATTTTGGTTCGTTTAGGCTTTTTTTTCCCTGACTTTCTATATTTCATTGCAGTGTGTTTCACTCATTCATTTTAATTAAAAAATGTTAACATCTATTAAAACGTTTTAGCACATACTGATTGACTTCATGCATGTTAAATTATTGGTTAGCACGCATTAAATTGATTTACTGCACACAAAATATTTTAAGCAGTACTAACAAACCAATGCACAGTAGCAAATGCATATTTCTAATAAGGTCAACAGACTTTTAAATCAAAGAAGCCATTTTTCCAACAATATCTACAGGTCACGGCAGGTAGAGACAAGGGGGTAAGAAGGATGGGAATCTCAAAAAACAAAAATTACAGGATTAGAATAATAGCTTAGTACATGACGGCAGAAAAAAAGCAAGTGCTCTATCGATTTGTCTCAGTATTTCCTTTCCACACAGTCATAAAACACGGCCACCTGTAGGATAAGACTCCTTAATCATGGCAGTTTTTGTTACCTTTCTTCTTTGTACTCTTGTCATCTTTGCCCCAAAGATCAAAGGTTAATGTGGGCGCTAGAGGCCACTAGCGCAGGACTATCTCCCACATTTACCAGTGCAGAATGATCAGAGGGGTCTGGCACGGCAAACAATGAGCGTACCAAGGAATACCGCAAAGCTCATTTAAATGACATTTAAATGAGCTCTGCAGTATTCCACGCTTATGTTCAGAGCACTGTGCTCTGATCTTACCGGAGGAATAATGCCTTAATCCTATGCCAGCTTGGAGCTGGCATTAGGGTTAAGGTTCCTCTTTTCCTCCCCCCCAAGCCAGGCCGCCCCCCCCCCCCCCGGATCCCCAGTCTGATGGCTAAGGCCTTCCAACCAACCCCAGGCCTTCCAACCAACTCCCTCCAGGCCTTCCAACCAACCCCAGGCTCTCAGACCCCCCCCCCCCCCCCCCCACGGACACCAATACAGAGAGCTGGAGGTCCAGTGGACCTCCAGACCCCACTACCCCCAATACAAAAAACATACCTGGTGGTCCAGCGGGACACTAGTTGAAGTCACTCCAAAGCCCCCTGTCAACTCCAACCCCAACCCCCTGAACCATAAGGCAGGTGGAGGGAGTAGCACTTCCTCCTCATGTGAGTACCGCTTTCAAAATTGCGGCATCCTGCTATGCCTGGTGCATCATGGGATGTGCTGGGTGGTGTAGGGGACAAATCACATACCTCCTTGCACTGCTTCTTGAGTGCAGAATTTGGAGGCGTGCCTCCAACCGCCAACACTGAGATTTCTCATGCATGCTCAGTTTGCACAAGAACTGAGCATGCTCAGGGAGTCCTGAAGTCAATGGTTGGAGGCACGACACTGACTTCTGCATTCAAGAAGCAGCACAAAGAGGAGGAGAGCAGTTTGGAAACTCCATTTCTGTGGCTGGTGAGGTCTCAGCATCCCCGCCACCAAAGGTATGTTGAGTGTGTGCATGCAGATAGGGGGAGGGAGAAATATGTTGCCCCCCCCCCCCAGTGCACATCCCAAATTGGAGGGCTGGCTAAGCCCCTGGACTAAATATATAAATATTAGTCAGGGGAGAGGACTGGAAATAAAGCTATAAGAAGTGTTTTTAACTGAGAGAGGCAGAGAACTGTGAGGGGAAAGCAGAATGGAAAAAAATGAGGGACTGGTGATGGAAGGAAGGGCTAGGAGTAGAACCATGAGATGGTGAGAGAGAAGAGCAGTTTAGCCACAGGGATGAGATGGGAATATAGAGGAGCTGAGAGGGCTGGAAAATGGAAACACTTATACAATATGACAGGGAGAGGATCTGAGGTAGGAGATGGGTTGAACTGCTAGAAGGGAGCTTAAGAGGAAGAGAGAGGATCTGAGAAAAGTAAAGAAGAAAAATGGAACTGTGTGGAAACTGAGAGAGAAAGGGAACTGATAGGATAAGATAGCTTTAAGGAGGGGATCCATAGTGGAGGGACGTAGAATGATGGGATGAGTAGAGGGAGGGAAAGAACATAGCAACAGAACTTAGTGTGCAGACACAGAAACATAGGAAATGATGCCAAAGACCTTACGGCCTTTCTAGTCTGCCCATCCATACCAATCTCTACAATCACTTCCTCTCCTGAGTTCCTCTGTGCTTGTCCCATGACTTCTTGAATTCAGATACAGTTCTCATTTCCTCCACCTCTGTGGGAAGGCTGTTCCACATATCTATTACCTTTTCTATAAAGAAATATTTCCTTCAATTATTCCTGAGCCAAACCCTTTTCACCTTCATTCTATGACCCCTCATTCCATAGCTTCCTTCCTTTCAAGTCAAAGCGGCCTGTCTTCTCTGCATTTATTTAATGGAAGTAATGACTTTTTCATATATTTCCTCTCCTATTTTTCTTTCAAAGTACAGACACAGTTTAGATCTTAAAGTCATTAAGACAAGTATATTGCATACATATCTAAATCTCAATTTTAGAAAGCTGGGATATGCATGTCCAAATTGTTAATTCATGCATATGGCAAGAGAGCGTGGTCAGGTTATGTTTTGGGTAGGACTAGAATGGGGCTAAAATATATATGTGAATTACCCATTTCTGAAGGCATAGAATAGGAAATTATAGTTTAATCAGTACACTAAAGCTGGCAGCAGAGTCCAGTAATGTAGAAATGAGATAATGTGACAAATTAAAACCTTGGAGAGCGTAGGTGGCAGCAAGTGGCATTTGGTAAAAGCAGAGAAAGAAGGCTGCAAAGGTGTCTAAGTCAGGCCTGATCATCATGGCATTAAAGCAGTCAGACAGTGTAGCAATTGCATCAGTTACTAGCTGCTAAACATCATAGTTGATCCAGTGCACTCAATTAACACTTGAGTACAGGGGTTGGGCTATCATTGAGTGAGTTCAGCAAAAAGCGTGGGGCCACTCAATGGTAGGTGTTACCTCCTCCATCCAGACTGGTGATCAAAAGAAGACCTGTCCTGACCACCACTCAGAAAAGCCCACCCTCCTCCCATGCACCAGACCAATGAAACAGCAGCGCAGGACCTTGCAGCCCATGCATGTGCTAGGCAACTGCTGGTCCTGCCCCCTCTAACATTAGATGTCACATCTGAAGTGGTGGGACTGAAAGGCACTGAGCACGTGTTTGGGCTCCAAGGTCCCTCACTACAATTTTGTGTTTCTCCTTCAGGGCTCAGGGTGTTAGTGCAGAAAGTGATGTGGGGAGAAATAATGGACATGGGGCTGATGGAGGGGACCATCAGGAGAGCAGGTAGACATGGAAAAGGTAAGAGATCAGTGGATATGCTAGGTATGGGAGAAGTGGAAGGGGTGATCAGGGACCATGATGGACATGGGGAAGGTAGAAGGGAAGATCAGGGAGATGCAAGAAATGGAGGAGGTAAAAAGGGAGACTGGGGACATGATGGATATAGAGGAAGTGGATAAAAAAGAGATGGAAGGGATTACTGGGGGATATACAAGATATGGCAAGAAAGTGGAAGAGGAAATAGAAGGGGAGATGCTGGACATGGGGAAGGTAGAAGGATTGACTGGAGGAGTTGCTGGGTGAGGTGGAAGGAGTGATTGGCAGGATATGCTGAACCTTGGAAAGGTGGAAGAGATGATTGGCAGAACATGCTGGACATGGGAGAAGTGGAAAGGGTGATTATGGGAAATGCTGGACATGGGGGAGCTGAAGAGGGTGATTGGTGGCCACAATGGACATGGGGGAGGTAGAAGATTGGGGGAGATACTGAACATGGGGAATGTGGAAGGGAAGAATGGGTGACATGCTGGAAAGGAAACAGAAAGGTACAAGAGGGGAGTTGTAGGACATGGGGGAAAGGAACAGAGAAGATATGCCTGACATGGATGAAGGGGAAAGGAAGAGAGAGGCCAGATGTTGGACATAGTTATGCGAGAAATAGAAAGCTGTAGATAGACGCAGTAAAAAAATGAAACTTGAGGACTGTATAGTGAGAATGAGGGATGAAATCTGAGTAAATACAAAAAAATTGAGCATGAAAAATCAACAGGAGGAGAGAAAAGAACTGGCAAGTTGACAGAGGCCCTGGGCAGCCAGTGAACAAAGAGGTCAGAGGAAAGAAGAACCAGAGACTGGAACCAATATGACTGGAAAACTTAAATCACCAGACAACAAAGCTAGAAAAAAAATATTTTCCATTTAATGATTGGAATATGTCAGTTTTGGGAACTGACATCTGCTGTCTATATATTTTGCACAATACAGCGGGAAATGCATATTTCAATTTCTCTGGTGTTACATGGGATTTCAGGTACATTTTTGTCTCCATATTTCTACTTTGGTTGGTGGTCACTTATCCTGTATTTGAAGAGGATCTGTGTGTGTTATGCATGTGTGACTGATGCCATAGATTCTGTTAGCACTGGGTATCAACAGACATCTCTCGTAATCCAGCTTGTTCAATTTTCCCAACAAGTGCCTGGGATAAACAGAAAACGGTAACGGAATTCAAAAATGCGTGGGATAAACATAAAGGAATCCTGTTCAGAAGGATCCTCAGAAGCTTAGCGGAGATTGGGTGGCAGAGCCAGTGGGGGGAGGCGGGGCTAGTGGTCGGGAGGCAGGGCTAGTGCTGGGCAAACTTCTACGGTCTGTGCCCTGAAAATGGCAGATACACATAAAGTAGCACATATGAGTTTATCTTGTTGGGCAGACTAGATGGACCGTACAGGTCTTTTTCTGTCGTCATCTACTATGTTACTCTGTTACTATGTTCTACAGCTCACTACAATATTTAGTGTTGCCTTTTTCTAGGAAGGTCCTTGTTGGTGCTGTTATGGAATGATAGAACAAATCTATAGGTCCTGAGTTATTTTATAGGGGTCTATATTAATTCATAATATACCTGATACTGGAGAGGGTTGTATTGCTGTTCTGGACTCACGTATGGGACAAAATAAGCAGAGTGCAACATCTACGAGAACCTTTGGTCTATAAATGGTTGATTTGTTTCCCTCTTGTTGGAGTCCCTGGTCAGAAGATGTTATGTATAAAATATACTCTCTAATGATAGCAACTGTGATGTAGTCTGTTACAAAATGTTGGAAGCGTGCCTTCCTTTTGAATGTTTCTTTCTGGTGGAATACACTGTGCATGTTTTATAAATACAATCATGTCATTGAAGAGAGGCCTGGACAACTAGAACATCATCTCAAAATTTGGGTACCCTTGAAGGAATATATTGAGACTGTAAATTGATTATTTCTCTAATGACTTGTATTTGACTCTGCTGGGGAGAGGGGTTTTGCTGTTCTGCATAATTTGTTTGTTTTTATTCAGATATTCATGTTTATACATTTATTTATTAGGATTTATTTACCGCCTTTTTGAAGGAATTCACTCAGGGCAGTGTACAGTAAGAATAAATCAAATATGAACAATAGACAATTACAGCAGTAAAAATATTCAAATAACAATACAAAGTATAGCATAGTATACTACTTACAATGTCAACACAATTTGTAATAGAACATTTTAACTGACAGTGTAGGGTATAAGCAAAGATGGAACATATAGATAGGTAAGAGAGTAAGAGGAGTTAGAAAATAAGGTGACATTTAATGAACGGTGCATATGATGTCAGAGAGATGGTTAAATATTATCCCAGCTAGGGTAGGAGTGGATAAACATGTCCTGCTGCAGAGCTTAATACAGGTTTGAAACTTAAGAAAAAAATATTGAACTTAAAAAAAAATGGTGATTGCTGCCATTTCAATATTGACCTGTACCTTTCTTGACCCTCTCTGGCTTTCAGGGTTATAGTACACCACTACCAGTCTACTGCCCTGAGCCTGTCACTATGAGGACGCATGGCATACCAGAAAGTTACATAAGTACAGTGGGGGAAATAAGTATTTGATCCCTTGCTGATTTTGTAAGTTTGCCCACTGACAAAGACATGAGCAGCCCATAATTGAAGGGTAGGTTATTGGTAACAGTGAGAGATAGCACATCACAAATTAAATCCGGAAAATCACATTGTGGAAAGTATATGAATTTATTTGCATTCTGCAGAGGGAAATAAGTATTTAATCCCTCTGGCAAACAAGACCTAATACTTGGTGGCAAAACCCTTGTTGGCAAGCACAGCGGTCAGACGTCTTCTGTAGTTGATGATGAGGTTTGCACACATGTCAGGAGGAATTTTGGTCCACTCCTCTTTGCAGATCATCTCTAAATCATTAAGAGTTCTGGGCTGTCGCTTGGCAACTCGCAGCTTCAGCTCCCTCCATAAGTTTTCAATGGGATTAAGGTCTGGTGACTGGCTAGGCCACTCCATGACCCTAATGTGCTTCTTCCTGAGCCACTCCTTTGTTGCCTTGGCTGTATGTTTTGGGTCATTGTCGTGCTGGAAGACCCAGCCACGACCCATTTTTAAGGCCCTGGCGGAGGGAAGGAGGTTGTCACTCAGAATTGTACGGTACATGGCCCCATCCATTCTCCCATTGATGCGGTGAAGTAGTCCTGTGCCCTTAGCAGAGAAACACCCCCAAAACATAACATTTCCACCTCCATGCTTGACAGTGGGGACGGTGTTCTTTGGGTCATAGGCAGCATTTCTCTTCCTCCAAACACGGCGAGTTGAGTTCATGCCAAAGAGCTCAATTTTTGTCTCATCTGACCACAGCACCTTCTCCCAATCACTCTCGGCATCATCCAGGTGTTCACTGGCAAACTTCAGACGGGCCGTCACATGTGCCTTCCGGAGCAGGGGGACCTTGCGGGCACTGCAGGATTGCAATCCGTTATGTCGTAATGTGTTACCAATGGTTTTCGTGGTGACAGTGGTCCCAGCTGCCTTGAGATCATTGACAAGTTCCCCCCTTGTAGTTGTAGGCTGATTTCTAACCTTCCTCATGATCAAGGATACCCCACGAGGTGAGATTTTGTGTGGAGCCCCAGATCTTTGTCGATTGACAGTCATTTTGTACTTCTTCCATTTTCTTACTATGGCACCAACAGTTGTCTCCTTCTCGCCCAGCGTCTTACTGATGGTTTTGTAGCCCATTCCAGCCTTGTGCAGGTGTATGATCTTGTCCCTAACATCCTTAGACAGCTCCTTGCTCTTGGCCATTTTGTAGAGGTTAGAGTCTGACTGATTCACTGAGTCTGTGGACAGGTGTCTTTCATACAGGTGACCATTGCCGACAGCTGTCTGTCATGCAGGTAACGAGTTGATTTGGAGCATCTACCTGGTCTGTAGGGGCCAGATCTCTTACTGGTTGGTGGGGGATCAAATACTTATTTCCCTCTGCAGAATGCAAATAAATTCATATACTTTCCACAATGTGATTTTCCGGATTTAATTTGTGATGTGCTATCTCTCACTGTTACCAATAACCTACCCTTCAATTATGGGCTGCTCATGTCTTTGTCAGTGGGCAAACTTACAAAATCAGCAAGGGATCAAATACTTATTTCCCCCACTGTACATAAGTAATGCCATACTGGGAAAAAAACAAGGGTCCATCGAGCCCAGCATCTTGTCCACGACAGCGGCCAATCCAGGCCAAAGGCACCTGGCAAGCTTCCCAAACATACAAACATTCTATACATGTTATTCCTGGGATTTTGGATTTTTCCAAGTCCGTTTAGTAGCGGTTTATGGACTTGTCCTTTAGGAAACCGTCCAACCCCTTTTTAAACTCTGCTAAGCTAACCGCCTTCACCACATTTTCCGGCAATGAATTCCAGAGTTTAATTACACGTTGGGTGAAGAAAACTTTTCTCCGATTTGTTTTAAATTTACTACACTGTAGTTTAATCGCATGCCCCCTAGTCCTAGTATTTTTGGAAAGCGTGAACAAACGCTTCACATCCACCTGTTCCACTCCACTCATTATTTTATATACCTCTATCATGTCTCCCCTCAGCCGTCTCTTCTCCAAGCTGAATAGCCCTAGCCTCCTTAGTCTTTCTTCATAGGGAAGTCGTCCCATCCCCGCTATCATTTTAGTCACCCTTCGCTACACCTTCCGGCTACTAGAGCTCCTTCATTCTACTAGTCCTTCTAGTTATTGCTGTACTAGCTGGTAGTTAATTATATCACTGCATTAGATGTGAAAAAGAAAGGTATGGGCATGTTACTTGCTGCCATGTGGGAAATTTCTCAGCCTGATTCGTGCTTCTCTGGTCAGGCAGAAGTGAGGGAGGAGTCACCAATGCTATTGACAAGTTCTGAAAGGAAGTATGCTCCATACTGGTCAACCAGGAAACTGTGATTGCAATGGTTGGATTTGATGGGAAAGAACAAAAATTGGAAGCTGAGAAACCCAGGTAACCGACAATAAAAGTTTACCATGCCTTAAGTATCTCTCTGAGGGGTCCTTTTACTAAGTTGTGGTAAAACGTGGCCTGCAGTAGTGTGGGCATGTGTTTTGGGCATGTGCTGGGCCACTTTTTTACTGCGGCTAGGAAAAAGAGCTCTTTTTAATGGGCAGTGAAATGGGCGTGCACTAAAATCATAGGCGTAGTTTGACCGTTTCATTTGGGGGGGCAAAAAATGGGCGGAGCATATTAGCATATCATTTGCATATATACATATGCAAATGAATATGCTAATATGGAGGAAGGAAATGAAATTTACAGGCAAAATATCACAGATGCACATTTCAAAAAGCTGACACATTTCAATTAATAAATTATGAATAAAATAAACTTTTATTTACCTTTGTTGTCTGATCATGTAGTTTTTCTATTCGCTTTGATCCCAGTGTCTTCTGTTTTATGCAGTGTCTTCTTTCCAGTAGGCTTCCCTCTGCTCCCCACCCTCCCAGTCCCATCCATCTCTTGCTCCTTCCCTCTGCTCCCCACCCCTCCCAGTCCCATCCATCTTCTGTTCCTTCCCCTCTGCTCACCATCCCTCCGTCCCATCCATCTTCTGCTCCTTCCCTCTGCTGTGCCTGACCTCTCCCAATCCCATCCATCTCCTGGTCCATCCCTCTGCTCCCCACCCCTCGCAGTCCCATCCATCTCTTGCTCCTTCCCTCTGCTCCCCACCCCTCCCAGTCCCAACCATCTCTTGCTCCTTCCCGCTGCTCCCCACCCCTCCCAGTCCCATCCATCTCCTGCTCCTTCCCTCTGCTCACCTCCTTTCCCAGTCCAATCCAATTCCTGGTCCTTCCCTCTGCTCCCCACCCACCCCTCCCAGTCCCATCCATCTCTTGCTCCTTCCCTCTGCTCCCCACCCCTCCCAGTCCCATCCATCTTCTGTTCCTTCCCTCTGCTCACCATCCCTCCGTCCCATCCATCTCTTGCTCCTTCCCTCTGCTGTGCCTGACCTCTCCAAATCCCATCCATCTCCTGGTCCATCCCTCTGCTCCCCACCCCTCGCAGTCCCATCCATCTTCTGTTCCTTCCCTCTGCTCACCTCCTTTCCCAGTCCAATCCAATTCCTGGTCCTTCCCTCTGCTCCCCACCCACCCCTCCCAGTCCCATCCATCTCTTGCTCCTTCCCTCTGCTCCCCACCCCTCCCAGTCCATCCATCTCCTGCTCCTTCCCTCTGCTCCCCACCCACCCCTCCCAGTCCCATCCATCTCCTGCTCTTTCCCTCTGCTCACCTCCTTTCCCAGTCCAATCCAATTCCTGGTCCTTCCCTCTGCTCCCCACCCACCCCTCCCAGTCCCATCCATCTCTTGCTCCTTCCCTCTGCTTCCCACCCCTCCCAGTCCCATCCATCTCCTGCTCCTTCCCACTGCTTCCCCCCCTCCCAGTCCCATCCATCTCCTGCTCCTTCACTCTGCTTCCCACCCTCCCAGTCCCATCCAATTCCTGGTCCTTCCCTCTGCTCCCCACCCACCCCTCCCAGTCCCATCCATCTCTTGCTCCTTCCCTCTGCTTCCCACCCCTCCCAGTCCCATCCATCTCCTGCTCCTTCCCACTGCTTCCCACCCTCCCAGTCCCATCCATCTCCTGCTCCTTCACTCTGCTTCCCACCCTCCCAGTCCCAGTCCCATCCATCTCTTGCTCCTTCCCTCTGCTTCCCACCCTCCCAGTCCCATCCATCTCCTGCTCCTTCCCACTGCTTCCCACCCTCCCAGTCCCATCCATCTCTTACTCCTTCCCTCTGCTCTCCACCCTCCCAGTCCCATTCATCTTCCCTCTGCTCCCCCCCCCCCGCGAGGTCCAGGATCGTGACTCCGTTTACCCCCTCTCTTCCTCCCTCCCTCCGGTGCAGGCAGCAGTCTTCTTCAACCTTTCTGTGCTCCTGGCAGCAGTAGCGACGTATACACGCTGCCTTCGGTCTGCCCCGGAAGCCTTCTCTTCAAGTTCCTGTTCCCACCTATGCGGGAACAGGAACTTGAAGAGAAGGCTTCGGGGCAGAGCTGAAGGCAGCGTGTACGTCGCTACCGCTGCCAGGAACAAGAAAGGCTTAGAGAAGATTGGTGCTGCCTGCGCCGGAGGGTAGGAAGAGAGGGGGTAGATAGACACGCTCGTCTCCGTCCGCTTCGCTGCTTCCCTGACTTCTCTGTCTGCGTCCCGCCTTCCTCTGATGTCATTTCCTTTCGGGCGGGACGCAGACAGAGAGGGCAGGGAAGCAGCGAAGCGGACGGAGACGAGCGCGTGCCTGCTTGTTTTTTTTTTTTTTTCATTCTAGCGCCAGTCCACGTCCTCGTCGTTTGGGAGGGCATTGCCCCCCCTCGCCCCCCCCAGTCTACGCCTATGACTAAAATTAAAACTAGCACATACCTATTTACCACCACCCATTGACCTAGACGTAAGGGCATCACGTGCTACCCGCGTGGTAACCATGCAGCGCGCGCCAACTGCTGATTACCACTGGGAATGCCCCTGCGGTAGAAAATAGAAAATTATTTTCTACCGCAGGATTCGGCGCATGCCAAACTCAGAATTACTGCCGGGCGCACGTGCTAACCCAGTGGTAGTGCCGATTTGGTGTGCGCTACCCACACGTTAACCCTCTTGCACATTAGAAAAAGGGTCTCTAAGCAAGCTAGGTTTTGCCCCGACCTACATGCTAGACCTAGTGGACCAGCCACCCAGAAATGCTTAAAAATCTTCCTGCTCCTTTCTTAACCTACACCTCCCCAGTTGTAAAGCATTAAAATACAAACTAACACATGCGACCAGCTTTTCTTATATGAGTACGCAGCTGTGGAATGCACTTCCAACTCACTTGAGAACAATCAACGATCTAATTTACTTCCGCAAATCCCTGAACACTTACCTCTTTAACAAAGCCTACCACGAGAACCCATAACTAACTATAACACAACACCTATCCAACTTTATTCAGAATGTATCTTTCTATAACTGCTTGACCAAATCCTCTTGTCTTCCTTGACTTCTTTGTAACACCAATTGTATTCTTCATCCTGGTATGGCGACGCCATAACAGGTCTTTGTAAGCCACATTGAGCCTGCAAATAGGTGGGAAAATGTGGGATACAAGTGCAATAAATAAATAAATAAATAAATAAACCAAAGCTATCAAATACTCTGTGGAAAAGAGATGAATAAGATTCAAAGGGATCATAGCTGGAGGAAAAGCCTGAAGGACCTGGGAGCAGAGGAGTCAGGGTGCCATAGAATTCATGTTCAGGATCCAGATGTGGTGAATGGGAGCTTACATAAGTACATAAGCGTTGCCACACTGGGACAGACCAAAGGTCCATCAAGCTCAGCATCCTGTTTCTAACAGTGGCCAATCCAGGTTACAAGTACCTGGCAAGATCTCAAAACAGTATAATACATTTTTTGCTGCTTATCCTAGAAATAAGCAGTGGATTTTCCCTAAGTCCATCTTAATAATGGCTTATGTACTTTTCTTTTAGGAAGCTATCCAAATCTTTTTAAAACCCCGCTAAGCTAACTGCTTTTACTACATTCTCTGGCAACAAATTCCAGAGTTTAATTACACATTGAGTGAAGAAATATTTTCTCCAATTTGTTTTAAATTTACTACTTTGTAGCAGTGGCGTAGCTACGTGGGGCCTGGGGGGGCCTGGGCCCCTGTAGAATTGGCCCTGGACCCCCCTGCCAATGACCCTCTCAACCCCCCCTCCCGCCGCCAACCCTCCCCCGCTGTCGCCGTGGGCTACCTTTGCTGGCGGGGGACCCCAATCTCCGCCAGCCGAGGAGGTCCTCTTCTTCCCGCGAAGGCTTCGTTCTGTTTCTGACGTCCTGCGGTGAAGATGAGTCACAGATGCCTCACACCGGCCTTAGGAAATAACACAGAGGAAAAGAAGAAAAACTAGTGTTGCTGCTTCAGCTCCAAGTACTTTGAAGCTTGTCTTCTCTTGCGATTTGAGTTACTTTACCCATTACTGATTTCCTGGTTTATTTTTATCTTGGATCATAGTTACGTTAGCTATTGGGAATCGCCAATTAATTAAGTCTCTTTGGAATGTTTGTCTTTTATTTCACTTCAGTTTCGGCCCTGAGGTTTTGCCTTCTCCATCTACCCTTACTCTTTATTGTATTGCACTGATATCTTTCTTTCACTGTGTTCCCTCATAGTTTAGTGCCAGCTGCATACTTATCTTCTTTTACATAGGCCTGCCGACGAATGTCTTCACTCCGTTGTGAGATGTCCCCTGCAGATGGAAAGCTAGAAGCCCGAAAGAAGAAGAAGGCAGCTTCTGGACCAAAAATCAATCCTTCCCCCTCCACCAGCAACAACTTCCCCACAAATAACCTAAGAAAGGTTCATTCTTATTCATTTTATTCAGGCTGTAGAGGCTTGCTTGTTGGAAGTTGTTCAAACTTTAATACCATCGGATATAGCTTTGAGCAAATATGGTAATTGAGCTGTGTTGCTTAATAAGGACAGCGATACTGTCAGCCACTCAGGTCCTTGATCTCATCTCTTGAAACGGATGCACATTGTGCAAAAATCCATGGGAAACTTGGGATAAGAGGCTCCCCCTGCCTCTTTAGAGGGATAAATAGCTCATTAAATCGCAGTGCGAAGGGTGTTTTTTTATTTTTATTAGGAAATGACAGATCTAAAGATTTCCCTTCGCATTTAGTATAATTTTTATCCATCCGCTTATCCATTTGTATTTGTTAACAGCTTTTTCTGTGGTTATATAATCCTGTTAAGGATATAAAACTATCACTTCTTGCTGATGGTGTGGTCTAAATCATTAGTCTTTACTGTGTGACAGGCAGCACTCACACACACTGTGTCACGTGAAGCAGGGATACGGGCCGCGCTGGGCTCCATTAGTTATCAGAATATGCTCAAAAACTGTAGGATTTAATGAGAGGATAAAGCTGGAGTGAGTGACATGGGATGGTGTAATAAATATTTTTTCACTAGGATTCGGGATACTTGGATTCTTTAGGGATAATACATTTAAGCTGTTGAACAGTAAGGGCTTGTTTGGTTATTCAGATGTACAAACCTTACAACTGACCCACAGTGCCCACGAATCAAGTCAGCTGCCAACTACAGATACAAAAATGGTTCTGAATACATGAAAAGGGGCCTCGCAGAACAAACCAGCAAGTAAGAGCAGGGTTTGCCCACACTGCATTAAACAAATCATGCTAAGCAGTGCTAGAAAGTGGCCAGCGTTATCCCCAGCGCAGGTCTTTCCCCTGTGCTGAGGTCACTTTTAGCGTGGTGGTAAAATGGCCCCATTTCCCATTATTCCTATTAATAGCCACGCAGTAGTTTCCCCATTAGCGCATGGCCAGTAGAGCATGAGCACTTCCTGACACCTATTTTCTAGGTGGTAAGGGCTCACGCTCTAACCACATACTAATTGGTTAGTGTGGCGATGTAGCTGCACTAACTGATTAACGTAGAACACATCTATTCTCCACCCCAAACACGCAAATCCCCAACCTACCACGGTACGCCTGAGCATGGCCTGCGGAAGTGATTTTTACCTAGCGTAAGGACACATTAGTGCTTATCACAGCTTATTTATTTATTTTATTATTTAGATTTTGCTCACACCTTTTTCAGTAGTAGCTCAAGGTGAGTTACATTCAGGTACTCTGGCTATTTCTCTGTCCCAGGAGGGCTCACAATCTAGGTTTGTGCCTGAGGCAATCGGAGGGTTAAGTGACTTGCCCAAGATCACAAGGAGCAGCAGTGGGATTTGAACCCGCCACCTCTGGATTGCAAGACCGGTGCTCTAACCACTAGGCTACTCCTCCACTTGCAGTGTTCTATGTAGAAGCCTGCCCTTGCAGATCAGCAAAGCAGCCACGCAGGCTTCTGTTTCTGTGAGTCTGACGTCCTGCACGTATGTGCAGGACGTCAGACTCACAGAAACAGAAGCCTGCGTGGCTGCTTTGCTGATCTGCAAGGGCAGGCTTCTACATGGAATGTTCCTAGTGGAATAGCAACATTCATTCCATGTAGAATCTCAACTAGCAGCAACATTCCAGAATCTCCAATAGTAGCAACAGCAACATTCCATGCAGAATCTCAAATAGTAGCAACAGAATCTCAAATAGTACCAACATTCCATGTAGAACCTCAAATATTTATTTAGATTTTGCTCACACCTTTTTCAGTAGTAGCTCAAGGTGAGTTACATTCAGGTACTCTGGCTATTTCTCTGTCCCAGGAGGGCTCACAATCGGAGGGTTAAGTGACTTGCCCAAGAACACAAGGAGCGGCAGTGGGATTTGAACCGGCCACCTCTGGATTTCAAGACCGGTGCTCTAACCACTTAGTAAAAGGTCCCCATAAATTCTAAAGTTCTACTGTTTTAGATATTTTTCTGTGATGGTGGTGGTGGTTGGGGTGGGGGTGGGGGGGGGGGGAAGGATTAATATTTAGCCTGCAGTGGTCAGTGTTTCTTTTGTTTTTGTTTTTTTAATTATGTCAGCCTTGAGATTTTTTATACTCAGATATTCAGCTCTGGGCAATACTCAAGATATCAGCACAAAATATCCCAGTGTAAAGCAACTGCTGGCATTTATCCACCACGTATTGGTGATATTTAGACCAGTACCTGGATAACTATCCAAATAAAGGATCCTTTTACCAAGCTGCAGTAAAAAGGGCCTTGCCCCAGCAGCGGGGGCCATTTTTACTGCAGCGGGTAAATAGGCCAAAAAATGACATGGCCATGCAGTGAGGAATCTACGCATACAACTCGCTAAACATATTCTGTAACGCACAGCGCCTCAATTCTAATGCACGGAACCGAAAAAGGGCATGGTTATGGGCAGGGAAATGGGCGTTTATGCTTCTCTGCACCTAAATCTACATTCCGGTATTTATGCCATGTTTTCCTTGGTGTAAATGGATACACGTAGTTCTAGGCGCTGGGATATCAACTAAGTGTATTCTATATACTGTGCCTAATTCTAGGTGCCACTAATAGAATATGCTTAGGTGGAAATTTATTCTATGTGAATTTTTCAGGAGCCATATTCCAGTGGCGTAGCTACGTGGGGCCTGGGGGGCCTGGGCCCTCTCAGATTTGGTCCTCGACCCCTCCCCCGGTGTCGCCAACCCTCCCCCTTCGCCGTCAAGTACCTGTGCTGGCAGGGGTCCCCAATCCCCGCCAGCCGAAGTTTTGTGTCTTCAGCCCGTCTCTGGGCCAGCGCGTTTCTGGGCCAGCCGATTCTCTTTGCGTGGTATGAATCGCTACGTGCAGGACGTCAGGACGATTCATACCACGCAAAGAGAATCGGCTTCCTGCTTGCAGAATCAGATCAGCTGCTGCAGCAGTCTGTAGCAACACGCTGACCCAGAGACGGGCTGAAGAGTCTTCAGTGAAGACACAGAACTTTGGCTGGTGGGAATTGGGGACCCCCGCCAGCACAGGTACTCGACAGCGATGGCGATGGGGCAGGGTTGGCGACGCCGGGGGAGGGGTCAAAGATGGCGTTGGCGGCGGGGGGGTCAAAAATGGCGGCGGGAGGGTTCAGAGGGGGGGGGAATGTGCCCCCTCACCTTGGGCTCTGGTCCCCCCCTCCCGCCGAAGTCTGGCTATGCCCCTGCCATATTCAGAAACTAGCCTAAATGCTAAGAATCCCATAGGTATAAAATGAGCTTCTAAGCATTTAGCCCACGTTAATTCCCTTAATGCATGTTAAGGCCCTAAGGCCTGTGCGAAGACCCTGATGCTGATTGATGAATTCCCCCCTTAAGTGGTTTATCCTATACAATAATACTCACCTCCAACATTCTATGAGCCTGGCTGCCTGTGTCTGTAACTTTGGGCTCCGAAGCCCCAGCTGATGTCACTGGATGCATTACGCTGAAAACCCAGGGGACGTGATCAAGTTGGAATCCGTTTGTGTGCTTGCGTCAGACATCAGACGCACGAGCACAAACTGATTCAAACTTGATCACGTCATTCGTCCACACCGCACGGCCGAGGAGACTTCGGCTGGCGGGGGTTGGGGTCCCCCGCCAGCACAGGTACGTGACGGCGGCGGGGGAGGTTTGGCGGCATGAAGGGGGCTCGAGAGGGTCACGACAGGGGGGATCCAGGGGTCAGGAACTCTGAAGGGGGGTCTGGAAATCGTAGGGAGGGGGGGTCTGCAAATCAGAGGGAGGAAGGCAGGGAGGTGGGCTCTGCAAATCGGAGGGAGGGAGGCAGGGAGGTAGGGTCTGGAACTCGGAGAGCGGGAGGGAGGGGTCTGGAACTCGGAGGGAGGGGTATGGAATTCAGATGGAGGGAGCGGGGTCTGGAACTGGGGGAGGGAGGGAGGGGTCTGGAACTCGGAGGGGGTCTGGAATTCGGAGGAGGGGACGAGAGGGGAGGAGGGGAGGAATGCACCAACTGTACAAAAAATAAAAAATTAAAAAAAAAGGGGGGGGGGAGTACCCTGGAACTCGGAGGGAGGGGGGGACACTGGAACTGGGTGGGAGGGAGAGACCCCAGGCACACACACTCTCTCTCACAGACACACACTCGCACACAGTCTCACTCATTCTGTCACACACACACTCGCAAATTCACTCTCTCTCTCACACAGTCACTCTCAGACACACTCTCTCAAAGTAAAACCTTGCTAGCGCCCATTTCATTTGTGCCTGAAACAGGCCTTTTCTACTAGTAATATAATAAAATGAAAACAATCATCAACATGAAAAGGAAATAACAATCCTGAAGTTATAAAAAAAAAAAAAAAAAAAAGCAACCATAGATCAGGGTCAATGAAATAGGAATAGGAGAGAGGAAAGCTATTTGAGGAAAGAGTGGCACAGGACACCAGGGGACTTGGGAGAGGGAAGCACAAGAAAACTGATACAAACGTTTGAACATTTCATATGATATTGCAGTACGGATTTCCATGGGCACAGAGTTTCAAAATTGTGGCCATTTAAGAGAATGCAGTTTCCCAAGTGACATCCGTACCATATACATGTGTGGGGAGGGAGGGCAGGAAGAGAGGCCTGAGAGGAGTGGAGAGCGCAAACGGGAGCATAAGGAATGAGATAGGTCAGAGTTTGGGGAGATAAGCCCTTGAAAACAAGCACGACTACCTTGAATTTTAATCAAGCGGTCACTGAGGAAGCCAATGCTCAGCAGTGATTAGAGGGGTGGCGTGATCAGAGGAGCAATTGTTGTGGAGCAGCTTCGCAGCTGTGGACTGTATGAACTGCATTTTTAAAAATAATTTGAGAGGTAAGCCATTATAGAGTGAGTTACAATAATCAGTTTTTGAGATATCAAGAGATAGTAAATGAATTGGAATTAAGGGGCCCTTTACTAAGCCAAGTAAATGTCTACGCACATCCAACACACACCAAAATGGAGTTACTGCAAGGCTACAGTGTGGCTCTTGCAGTAATTTCATTTTTGGTGTGCGTCCGATACGTACGTCAGAAAATTTTTTTTTTTTTCGGACGCGCAGAATGCACGCGCGCCAAGTGGCATTTGGTGCGCATAGGTCATTACTGCCCAGTTACCGCGTGAGTCTTTACCACTAGGTAAATGGCTGGTGGTAAGGTCTCAGACCCAAAATGGACGCGCGGCAATTTTCATTTTGCTGCACGTCCATTTTCGGCAAATTTTTTTTTTTTTTTAAAAGGTGTTTTTTTACAGGCGCACTGAAAAATGGATCGGCGCACGCACAAAACCCACGCCTACACTACCGCAAGCCATTTTTCAGCATGCCTTTGTAAAAGGACCCCTAAATGAGCTGGGAAGAATGACTTAATTGCATGTACAGGATGCAGAGCGCAGAATGCTGAGGATATTAATGAGTTGACTTGTGTTTCCTGTGTGCTACGGTGCTGTAAGGACTCGGCAGTGTGGGTTTTGCAGAATAAACAAACAGGTTTTGACAGTGATGTTCATTGCAGAGAAAACCTCACTAGAGTACCTGGATAAAAAATGATTTTCTATCTTGACACTGGTTGTGCACTAGCTACAAAATATGAGCACACCAACAGACTGAATCCTACGGAGGCGTACAAATACCCTTTATCCAATTTTTTTGTTGTTCTTGCTGCTGTTGCACAGGAAAGGAGATTTTCTTCCCCCAAGTAACACTGTGTATTTTATAAAGGTCACCCTCAAGCACAGCAGAAAAGGCTAGCTCACACAGGCAGCACACAATGAAACCTTTCAAAAATGCATTGTCCAAAGAATCAAATTATCAGAACGCAGTGACACACCGAGGGGCCAAAATGTTATTGTTCCCTTTGTCATCTGCGAGTTCTGGATGTATTAAAATAGTTCAGAGTGGAGTCTCTTTAGAGCTGGACAAACGTCTAACTGGCATCCTGTCAAGACAAGTGTCACGTTTTCTTTCCAAATCTGTTTCCCCAGTGAGTAAGAAAGAAAAAACCCCATACATATATATATGTATATTGCTGTATAAGGATGTTTCTTTGTGAGAAACTGTGCTGCCTGATGTTGACAGGCTTTCAGAGGAATAAAGTCTTGGTGGCCAGTTATTCATGAAGTAGTTGTATGCCTCTGCTCCCATCTGTAAATTGCAAATGTTGTGTAAAGGAAGCAATATAACCTCCTTAATATTATGGCTTCAGGGACCCCACAACCCCTGGCAGTAATTTATTCATAACTAGTAAAAAAAAAGGCCCGTTTCTGAAACCAATGAAACGGGCACTAGCATGTGGCTTTTTTTTGTGTGTATGTGTCACAGAGTTATTTTGTGTGTGTGTGTGTGTGAGTGAGTGAGTGTTTCTCCCCCCCCCCCCCCCCCCCCCCCCCGGTCTATTTTTGCACATACCCACAGCAGGAATATTCTTCTCTCGTTCCAGCGGTGGTTCTGTGCTCTCCGTGCTGCACAGATAATGAGCCATTCTGCTGGGGAATGCTCCTCCCTTATTGTCACGTAGTTTCCTCTGATTGGTCCGTCTTACGTTGCCTAGTGTTGCCTGGGAACGGTGTTGTGATGGTCCTTTGTGTTTCAGAATGTTGAGGGTGTTTTATCTGATTGGTCCGTCATGCGAGGGCGGGGCAGAGAGACATGGTCAGTGTTGTGGCTTCACCACCATGAATCCATGAACCCTTCAGGGAGTGACTGAGTGACTTCAGAACGTTGTCTTCAGAACGTTGAGGGTGAGTTTTATTATAGTAGATGGGAGGAACATGTTCCATTTGCCTGTGTTGAAGGAGGAATTTGTGGTTAACCAAACTCATTTCTGGGGTTTGGGATGAGTCCTTTCCATTCCTCTCTACCCTTTCTCACCGATCCTGGAGATTGGCTGCCACTTGTCCCTAACTAGAGATTCACCCTGAAAAAGAACAAGCACTGAAAAATCCCAGGATGCAACATAACTGATCCAAATTTTCTTATTTTCTAAAGATGTCCTTTTACTAAGGTGTACTAGCAGATTTATCACACGCAAAATGATAAGACGCACATAGGAATATAATGGGCATCTTATCATTTAGCGCATGCTACTCATTAGAATGTGCTAAATCCATTAGCACACCTTAGTAAAAGGAGCCAAGGCTGGCTTAACCACTGGACCAGGCGAGGCTCTGGCCCAGGGCACCGGCGATTAAGGGCACCAAAATACCCAGCCTCTGACCTCACCTGGTCTATAAGTTAAGCCTTTTCTCCCTCTCCCTGCGGGACTGGCACGGCTCCCCCACCTCTCTCACTCCCCCGCAGTCCTGTAAAGTTTACGTTAGTTGCTGGCAGTAGCAGCAGCATGATAGGCTGCTTTCAACCAGCTGCTGGGTCTTCCCTCAACTGAATACCACCCTCAGGAAATTGCAGAGGAGGTAGGATGTGGCAGAGGGAAGACCCAGGGGCTGGCCGACGGCATCCTATCATGCTGCTGCTGCTGCTGCTGGAGACCAACATAAACTTTACAGGACTGTGAGGGAGTGAGAGAGGTGAGGCAGCACTGCCAGACCCATGGGGAGGAACAGAGGAGAGGGCAAGAGAGACTGGCGTGGGGAGATGGAGAGATGCTGAACCCATGGGGGGAAGGACGGGGGTGCCAGAAATTATGTGATGGGGGGGGGGGGGGGGGGGGCGCCAAAGCAAGTTGGCCCAGGGCACCACTATCCCTTGAGCCGCACCTGAAAGGACCCCTTAGGTTGGGCTAAGTTAGAAACTGGTTTGTGTTTTCTTATCCGATGTTGGACTTGAAACTACAAAATTCATCAGTAAAATCTGACACAACGTTTATTCTTTGTAATGCCTTTGATTTCATCTGGATGTGGTGGTGTGAGATTTACACAGGAAGATCCAAGAAAACTCCCCCCCCCCCCCCCCCAGCTAAGGGTGTTGATATGTGATAAGTGTCCTTAACACCCTCATACTCTGGCCCCATAAAGACAAAGTATCCTCTGGTTACAGATAATTATTTATTTATTTAGATTTATCTCACACCTTTTTCAATAGTAGCTCAGAGTGAGTTATATTCATGTACAGTAGGTATTTTCCTGTCTTCAGAGGACTTACAATCTTGGTTTGTTCCTGAGGCAAATGGAGGGTTAAGTGACTTGGCCAAGATCACAAGGATCAGCAGTGGGATTTGAACCAGCTCTAACCACTAGGCTACTCCTCCATCTATCTGCTCAGTGCTTTAGATCCTGGTGGCTGCAGGTTGTCACCAGTCATGGAACGTAAAGCAAGGGAAGATGTCCTGGGAATCATAGTGACAATAATAATTGAAAGCATCACTCCAGCCATCAAAAGTCATCAGGACCTCGTCACCCCCATGCCTCGCCAATAGTAGTTGGATATATGAAATGAGGGTTCTTCCTGTCCACAGCTTCCAATTTCACCTTAAAGTAATTCTGTGCTGGAGGAGGTGGCTTCAATGAGATATTTAGATAGTTATTGAGAGTCATCTGGACTGTGAACCAGATAAGAAGCTAAGGAGATGAAAAAAAGATTGCAAAGCCATTACAAAAGTGTGTAATATATGAGAAGTCCAGAAACCCCTGTTCAAAGCTTGGAGGGATATGAGAGGAAAGAGGGGTAGGCCAGAAACCCAGCTCAAATTTGGACAGATGACAGAGAGTGAGAGACCTGACTCAAAGTTGAGGGGAGAGAGACAAAAACTGAGGATACTCGTTGAAGATGGTGCTAGGGATGATGCCTAAGCCTGGAAGTGCAACATTAGTTCTGATATGCAAACAGTATCACAAACAGGCTCTGGCAGCATTTCATCAAGGCTCCTTCTTTAACTCAATAAGCAGAACAAAAACAAAAAGACTGTCTATTCGCCGTAAACCCAACACATGTCATACTGGTAGTATTAGAAGATTCTGTTGTTTTAAAGGCAAATATGCAGACAAAAGAACCTGCAAAGAGTGCACACTATTTACATAGTAAGCACACTATTTACAAAGTAAGCACACTATTTACAAAGAGAGCACAGTATTTGCAAAGAGTGCACACTGTTTACAAAAAGCACACTTTTTACGAAGAGTACATACTATTTGCAAAGAGTTCACACTGCACAGAGAGCACACTATTTGCAGTGCAAACATTCTTTTCTGGATATTGCATTCATGAGTGAACCATTACAAATGAATAACATCGCCTATGTATTTGCATGTGCTCACTATTAGTAAAAGATTGCACACTTTTTGCAAGTACTGTGCACTCTAGGTAGAGTGCGCTTTCTCGATAACATAGCTCCTGTGATAAACGAATGTCTTAAACAAACAAACAAAGTGAATATTTCTTGAATAAACATGAGAAACAACAGAAACCATAGGGGCCCTTTTACAAAGGTACGGTAGGTTCTAAATAAGACTACCGCCAGGCTAGCGCGTTCCCCCCCCCCCCCCCCGGCTGTGGTTTCGGATTTGGCGCATGAACATAACTCCTGGACAAATTATTTTTTTATTTCCTACCACACATGGTGTTTTTGGCATTAATCAGCAGTTGGTGTGCACTGACCGGTCACTGTGCGTGTAGTGCGTGAGCCCTTACCACTAGGTCTTATCTCTTATTTGTCCTGTTTGTCCTAAATAGATTGTAAACTCTGTCAAGCAGGGACTATCTCTTTATGTCCAGTGTACAGCGCTGCATACGTCTAGTAGCGCTATAGTAATGATAAGTAGTAGTAGGTCAGTAGGTGGTGGTAAGGTCTCGGGCCGAAAATGGACGCGCGCTGGTTTCAATTTTAGCGCACGTCCCTTTAAAAATGGTCCTTTTTCCTAGCTGCAGTAAAACATGGCCCAGTACGTGCCCAAAAGGTGTGTTTGCACTACTGCAGGCCACTTTTTACCGCAGCTTAGTAAAAGGACCTCATAATTTTCCAGCTGTCCTCCCTACTCATCAGTACATCCATCTATTCCTCCCCTTGTAACAAAGGCCAGAATAAAGCAAACCTATTCATTCTTTAAGATGCATCACAAATGTTTTGCTTTGTTTTGGTTTCTAGTTCACAGTTCCTCTCACTTGGGCCATGAACCCTCATTTCAAATTACCAATGGTTTTTCACCCTTTTCTAAGCTGTTACTTCCTGCCTAGTTCACAGAGATGTCCATTCTGTTTGTTAGCAAACCTTAAACAATTTAGTCAAGCAAAATCAAGTTAATAGGCATTAACCAATGAAGTAATGTGAGTACAAACAATTTGCATGTATTAACATTTTCTAATGCATGGAAAAAAAAATTTTATTTGGATGAATGTGTGAAAAAAAACAAAGCAAAAGAACAAAATTGAGAACCGATCTGAAGACACTGAAAATGAACCAAATCTTTTTTGGTTGTGCACATTTATACTAGCCCAGCCACTGCTTGGACTAGTGACAGTGCTTGATCATGGGCCAGAAATGGCAACTCCTCTACAGCACAGTATGCACACCTTGAATTTGTCCAAGTTGTTGACTTTCTAATATATAGCCTGCTCTGTAGCTGTGAATGTTACCTCCCTAGGTGTGACCAGACAGAGGAGCAGACACTGAGCATTGAAGCCATATCTTCTGCACAGACCTGCCTCTGAACCATTGGACTTGAGAATGTCACTCACCATGCACTGTGTTAAACCTCAATCATCCATGTGGTAACCAGCGAAGGCTCAGTTTGTGCCAACTGAAAATTCTACTATTGTTTTTTTTGTTTTGATATTCTAAGATGCTCTACCTACAGTTGCCCTACCATCCTCAGAAACTGCCCCATCAACAGTGTCCCATGGAGCGGCATCTGATTGGTCCAGATTATCTTATAAGGATTGCCATACTGGATCCATTGAGTCCAGTATCTTGTTCCCAACAATGGGAAATCCAGGTCAGAAATACCTGGCAGGATCACATGACATCACACGCACAGTGTGAACCAATCAGCAATTCGTAGTCCCCTGGATTCTTTATATGGGGCCTAGATTTGCATGCCAAATTTTGAGTGCACTCATGAGATGCATATGCAAATTAATAGACTAATGAGCTAATTAACTTCAATAATTGGGTGCTAACCAATTATTGATGTTAATTGACATCCATTAAAATTTGTGCCTGCATCTGGCTGCATGCTATACTATAAGCATGGCACCTAACTCTAATAGCGTATAACTGAAAAATGGGCATGGCTATGGGAGGGGAATGGGCAAGGCAGGGGCTTTCCAAAAAAAATTATGTGTGTTGTTGCAGAATACTGCTTCAACATACTTAACTTGGGTACCAGCATTTACCCCAGATTTCAGCAGGCGTAAATCTGGCGCCAAAAGTTAGGACACGAGAATTGGCACTAAGAGCAATTCTATAAAGATGTGCACTCTCTATAGAATCACGCTTTGAGCCAATTTTTCCCAGCACGATATTTTGAGTGCCATTTAGACAATTCCTTTCAGTATGCTCATGGCAATAGTTTACTTGCTTGGGATGAAAGGGATAGGGAGGTCAGATTAGCTCAGGAGAGGGTGTTTCATTGGGTTGTAACACTATAATAAAGATTGATTTGCATCACTGACTGACCTGCTTTGTTTGTTTCCACATTGGATTTTGCGGATCGTCTGCCTTGCTGTTTTTTGAGGGGGGACTTTCTCCTCAGATTGACTTGGATTAGCATTGTCTCATTCCTGTTACTCCTCCCCACCCCACCAACACTCATTGGGACCCTTTTACTATGCTGCGGTGAGCACGCTCAGATGTCTCGTGATACTTTTTGCATCTGCACTTGCTTTCTATTTTTTAGCGCTGGGGGCGTGTTTAGGGGTGGAGAGTAGGTGTGCCCAGAGCTAATCAGTTAGCGCAGCTACATTGCCACGTGATAACCAATTAGCACATGGTTAGGGCTCCCTAGAAAATAGGTGTAAGTAAGGCTCTAATGGCCACACACTAATTGGGAAATTAATGTGTAGCCATTAATTGAGGAAATAGAAAATGTTGCCATTTTACAGCCATGCTAAAAGTGGCCTCAGCACGTGGGAAACCCACACGCTAGTCATAGCGTAGGCTACTTTTTAGTGCAGCTTAGTAAAAGGACTCTTTAACTCTTTCACACATAGTTACTCACTCATGCTCATTTCAGGGCCACCGACAGACACAGCCGGGCCAGGGCAGAACCTGACTGCTGCGAACTGCCCCCCCCCCCCCCACTCATGCCACCGCTCCTTCCTGACTGCCTCCTTACTTTACTCTGCCTCCAAGAGGGGCCTGGGCCTGGCAAGCCTCTTCCTGCCCGTCTGCTCCCATGGTCTGTCTTCTCCTGCTCCTGTCTGTGCCGAGAGTTGGAACCCAGATGATTGTATTAATGCAAAATTGCGCTAATGCAATCATCTAGGTCCTTGGCAGCACACAGGAGAGGACAGACTCAGAAACAGGCAAGCAGGAAGAAGCTTGCCAGTGCAGAGCCCAGGCCCCCCCCCCCCCCCCAATGGAGGCCAGGCCCGGGAGAATTTTGCTCTACCTGTCTTGGCGGCCCTGGCTCATTTTATCTCACTCTCCCCAGGCCTGACTCCACCAACTTTAATCCTGTCACCTGATCAACACAGGCTGTTTAAGAGGAAAAAGCACACATGTTTTCTCACTTTCCCTCTCAAAAGTACCAACACAGATTTGCACCTGCTCTTTATATGGGTACTTTTTATTTTAGGCACAACTATGCCCCCCCACCCCTTATTCCACCAGGGATTTTAAGGAAGTGTGGGCCCATGAGGGTGAAGTTTCAACAGGACTTTTGCCTAAGGAAAAAGGGGGGGTCAGGAAGAGGACCAGAACCTTTCACACTAGCCCACCAGGGATTACTTCTAGCCAGGGGAGGGGAAGAGGGGGAGGAGTCTCATTTTTTACCTTACCGGCCTCTTTACGACTATCGTTCGGATAATTAATTTTCCTGTAATAACACAGATTGTAATGTTTACTGCAAGTTGCATTATTTCATTAGCATAATAATGAGCTCATTATCTTTTCTGGGTCTAATGTGTGCCACATTATGGCAAAATAATAAGTGTCTATAAATGCAAATAATGTGCTTTATAGACATTTAACGTCTGTTATTTGCCCTTTAGAGTAGGTTAAAGCCATAGTGCACTGTAGTTTAGTAATGCCTATTGTAAACCTATTCAAGCAGAGAAATACCTATTGTACCTGATTTTTAATTTGATTTGCACTTGGATTTGGAAAGATGAGAAATGACATCTAAAATCTAAATCCAAATCATTCAAGTGAAGGGACCTACATTGATACAAACACTATAGAGGGTCCCTATATGGGAACAGAATGCAGTACAAGTATATATAAAGTAGCATTTACACTCAAACTTTTACATTTTAATAAAGGAATTGGGGGGGGGGGAGGGGTGTAACCTGCACAGAGCAGCAGTTACAACCTTAAAAACAAAAAAAAAAGGAGGGGATAACCTGTACAGAGCTGCAGGTACAACCCTGTCCACTTCTCTGGGCAGATTGGATGAGCCATTCGAGGTTTTCTCTGCTGCTGTTTTTCTATGTGCCCCAGTATTCAGCCCACACTGGTAAGTGACTTGTAAGCTATTCACAAGCCTGGGCTGAATTAACCCCAGTTATTCAATGCTGGGGCATTTCTGGCCTGCAGCATTGAATATCTGGATTAGTGCAGTAACCCAGAAGTTAAGCAGACACTTGCTGATATTGAGACCAGTAACCAGATAACTCATAAAGTTAGGACAGATTTTCAGCAGTCCTAACCTCATCTTTTCACGTAACCTGTTAGCAGATAAATATCACCACTGACTGGGTAAGTGCTGGCTCCAGCAATGCTCTGCCCCTGTACCACCTCTAACCTAAAACTCTAATGGAGCAATATGAAGGATAATGTATAGTACTATCAAATCTCACAATCTAGCCCTTCCTACTTTTAATAGCGTGTTGAAGTATTAATTGAAATTGGAGGAAAAGCCTCACGTGGCGTGAAGAAACTCCTTGTTTCGCAGTATACACTTATGTCATATATCTAAGGAGTACTCACTCGCATCATTGGCATAAAAACCTCCAGTCAATCAGAATGTGCACTATGCTATGTAAACATTCTCAATCCAGCTTAAGGCTCGCTCAATTTACAATTCTGTGGTGTTCAAACCAGTGGCGTAGCAAGAGGGGGCGGGAGGGGCGGTCCGCCCCAGGTGTCAGCTCGGGAGGGGTGCTCCCTGCCAGCTCCCCCCTCGGCGCATCGACACCCTCCTCCCCCCAGTGCCCACCCTCCTCCGTCCAACCAGCTCCCCCTACCTTTAAAAAAATATCGGAATTCGAAGCGAGGCGCAGCGCCTCGCGCCTGCACGTAAAAGAAATGTGCAGCGTCTCATCGGGCCTTCTCTCGCTCTGTCTGTCCCACCCTTGCGGAAATAGGAAGTTGCGTCAGCGGAGGGCGGGACAGACAGAGCGAGGGAAGGCCCGATGAGATGGTGCACATTTCTTTTACGTGCAGGCGTGAGGCGCTGCGCCTCGCTTCGGATTTAGATATTTTTTTAAAGGTAGGGAGCTGGTTGGACGGAAGATGGTGGGCACTGGGTCGGGGGGGTGTCGATGCGCCGAGGGGGGTATGTTATCGTGCTACACCCGGGGGGGGGGGTGCAACGGTAAACCGCCCTGCCCCGGGTGGCAGCTCCCCTTGCTACGCCACTGGTTCAAACTCTATGGGACTTATCTTTTGCGGTTCTACAGCCCGATTCCTTTCAATGGCCAACTGTGGCCAGAGTTTAGGGTCCTGCTTCAGGGTCCGTGGTTGCAGCTGTCTGTAAGAAATGTAGAAATCAAAGCTGGATATCTAGCTTTCACACTTCTTCCCCATGTTTTTTATGTGCAAAAACTTAACTAAACCTCACTTCTTAGCGGCAAACTTTCCTGCTTCTTGTTCCAATGTTACCGGTTAAATTGGCGCTGCTTCTTATAAGGTGATGACAGAAGCCTTTCGTCTGTGTCCACCAATGAAAGGTCTCGATTCTATAATCAATTGGCGGAGCTCCACCCTACAGAATCTTATTCCCTTATTTATTAGAAAAAATGGTGCCATTCAATTTTTAAGTTAAGCCCTCCCGGGTGTACTGTGTTTAATCTGTGGATCCATTTTTGTTCTTGTTGTAGAAGCATGAGTTTTCTGTCACCTCACTTTATATTGAATTTCACTTGTTGTAGAGCCAAACATTTTAGATCTTCAAAGACCTTTCACTGGTGGACACAGACAAAATGCGTCTGTCTTCACCTTATAAGAACCAGCGCCATGTTAACCAGTAACATTGGGACAAGAAACAGGAAAGTTTGCCGCTAAGAAGTGACTGGAGGTTTTTATGCCAACAATGCGAGTGAGTACTCCTTAGATATATGACAGTGTATACTGTGAAACAAGGAGTTACTTCACGCCACGTGAGGCTTTTCCTCCAATTTCAATTAATACTTCAACACTCCACCTCTAACCTAGACAGCTAGTGCTTTGGTGATCATTTATTTATTTTTATATCCCACAGTTATCTAAAAACAAATTTTGGTTCAATGTGGCTTACAGTTAACAGTTAGGAGAAATTACAGTAATGTTTTACAATTACAAAGCAGTATAGAACATTAGTAACACATATAATTAACAATAATATTTCTTGAAAAGGTAGGTTTTTAATTCTTGTCTGAATTGAATATAGTTTTTTAATACTCCTTGTGTCCTTGAGAATTGAATTCCACCACTTAGAACCCAGATAACTAAATCCAGCCGCATAGATGGATTTGTAAATTATGCTTCCGCAGTTGGATAAGTGAAGTAATAAGTAACCTCTGTGACACGATATGGTTAAAGTGCTGCTGAATATCCAAGAATAGCCAGCTCAGCAGGGTTTAACCAAGCAGGAGCCTCTTCCCGGTTAAACCCTTTTGAATATCGACTCCTATGTTACTAGATTACTGTGAGGTTGCACAGCAGAAAAGATAACTCTTGTTTGTGAAATGCTTTTTTTGCATAGGATTGACTGAGGTCTGTAGACAATGGATTTAGAAACTGCACCCCAAGAAAGTATATAATCCATCAATCAATGTTCCACAGACTGTTTCTAAAAACACACACATGAAGAGCTATCCAAGGTGCTTGCAAGCTTCTCTAAATCAAGTGTCTCCTCCTCTTTGTCAGATGTGGCCTCCTGCTCTAGATGCACCGTGGATTATGGGGTAGCCAGGTTAGTAACACCAGGCAACAAGTTCCCACAAAATAAGTGGGGTGGTACTGGCAGTCTTGTAGTAACTAGGCAACATCTGTTAATATGTCGGCCTGTTAATCTATAATATGTGAATGTTTTCCATATAATCTGCTATATACTGTAGAACAAATGCACAGTTAGATTTTCTCTAAATGCAGTGGGGCAAATACTCAAAAGATCTATGGGGTTAATTCTCAATAGATTGCCTAAAGTTAGGTGCTGGGATGATGCATACTAAGGGGGGGGGGGGGGATTCTATATATAGCTCCTAAAAAATCCAAGTGGAAAACATTTCCGCTTAAGAGTATTCTATAAGAGGCGTGGTTTAGGCGTGGTATATAGCAGGGGCGTATCTGCGTGGGGCCACGGGGGCCTGAGCCCCCGTAGATTTAGCCCTGGACCCCCCTGCCGACGACCCTCTCCACCCTCTCTCCTGCCGTCAGCCCGCCGTCGCCATCGCCTATCTTTGCTGATGGGGGACCCCAACCCCCGCCAGCCGAGGTCCTTCCATTGCAAAGCTGGTGGGGGGACCCCAACCCCCGCCAGCTGAGGTCCTCTCTTCCGTTGCAGCAAAACTTCCTGTTCTGAGTCTGACGTCCTGCACATACAATGTGCAGGACGTCAGACTCAGAATTTGAAACTGAAGGAAGCTTTGCTGCAACGGAAGAGAGGACTTTGGCTGGCGGGGGTTGAGGTCCCCCAGCAGCTTTGCAATGGAAGAAGAGAGGACCTCGGCTGGCGGGGGTCCCCCGCCAGCAAAGGTAGGCGATGGTGGTGGGGAGGTTTGGCGGCAGGAGGGGGGGTGGAGAGGGTCGTCGGCGGGGGAGGGGTCAAAGTTGGTGGTGGGGGGGTCAGCGGCACCGGAGGTGTGTGGCTAAAATGTGTCCCCTCACTCTGGCTCTGGCCCCCCCTCCTGCCGAAGTCCAGATACGCCTCTGGTATATAGAATATGCTTAGCTGATATCCGAGCGCCTAAAACAATATTCATCCATTTACACCAATGAAAACATGGCGTAAATCCCGGTGCATAGATTTAGGCACACTGGGCCATATTCTATAACTACACATGTACATTTTAGAATGCCTAACGAAATGCCCACATTAGAAGTTAGGTGCACTGCATTACAGAATATGCTTAATGAGTTCTGTGCGTAAATTCTAACTATTGTCAATTAGTGCTCATTATTGTTTGTTAAATGCTGTTATCAATACTGATTGGCTTGTTAAACCAATTAAGTGGTGTTGTTACAGAATATGCTTGGATTTTGGCGTGGATCTCTTGGCACACCACACAGAATCTGGGGGTAAGGGCCAGATTCTATATAAGGCGCCTAAAAAAATCCACACGGTAAACATTTCTGGCTAAAAGCATATTCTATAAGTGGCCCCTAGATTTAGGTGTGATATATAGAATATGCTTAATTGATATCCCAGTGCCTAAAACTACATGCCTCCATTTACACCAACAAAAATGTGGCATAAATCCCTGTGTGAAGATTTAGGTGCACTGGGCCATATTTTATAACTACGAGTGTAAATGGCTATTTCCCCATTCATAATGGAATACGCTTAGATTTCAGCGTGGAACGCTAGGCATGCTATATAGAATCCAGCAGTAAGGGGTGAATTCTGTATATGGTGCCGAAAAAATTGGCGCTGAAAAAAAAAGCCACAATTAGCTAGGTACAATTTATAGAATAGCACTTACACCCGGGAATTGCGCTAAACTTTAGTTATGGCCTGAACTATGGTGCAAATGTACACGCCTAAATTGGGTGCATATCACCTCTTATTCTACAACAATGCGTGTAGATGCTAGGAACATCCCCATTCTGCCCATGACCCTCCCATTTCTGTGCCCCCTTTTTAAACTTGCATTTAAAATTTAGGCACGGATTCCACACCTAAATTTACACGTGCAAATTCCAATAAAATCTAATTAGTGCCAATAATTGCTCATTAAAAAGAAAATTACTGGTGCTAATTAGCTCATTATTCAATTAAAGCATTCCGCGTCCCATTGTATCCTTGATGCCTGTCCAAGTAGTCTTCTGAAGAGTACCCCAAGATTATTAATTGAACTTCTCAGGCAACATATATCTTGCTTGTTTACTCAAGGCCTCTTCCCAGTTGAGAGGGGGGTTCTATAATTTTAACCTCTATTCTTAAAACTTTCTCATTGAGTGACATTGACAACTACAGGCCAGTTGCTTCCATTTCCTTGTTGGTCAATGTGATGGAAGGAATTGTAGCAGACCAGCTCTCTAACTACCTTTCCAGTCTTCTGCACATGTCCCAGTCTGGCTTCAGGCCATGTTATAGTACTGAGACTGTTTTAACCACTTTAGTTTCTGCCTTTAGGGGAGAAATTTATTTAGACAACAAGGTCCTGGTTATGCAATATGACATGTCAAGTGCCTTTGATGTGGTGGACCATGATTTTTTGTTAAATGTACTAGACCAATTTGGGATTTGTGAGAAAGTCTTGTCGTGGTTTCAGGACTTCCTAAAGTCTAGGTCTTGCAGAGTAAAAATATCATTGCCTTGGTCTCCAAATTGTGGTGTGCCACAAGGCTCACCCCTATCTCCAATATTATTTAATGTCATAATGGCTCCGCTAGGGGGGAGACTTCAGTCAATGGGATTCCATCCTTTTATCTATTCTGATGATGTCACTATTTACATCCTCTTTTGAGGTGACATCAAGGGAATTCTATATAGGATTAAAACTGGCCTTGATTTAATGGGATCCTGGGCCTCTGATTCAGGCTAAAGTTAAATCTGGAGAAGCCTACATTTTTGGTAAAAACTAATTTGTTTGACCATGATCCCTCCAGCAATTTTAGCATTGACTGTATTTCTTATCATTTGGAGTCCACTCTAAAACATTTAGTGGTTGTTGTTGATCGGCCCTTAACCTTTGAATCTCAGGTGTCCTTGGTAGTTACTAAGGGACTCATTTTTGAAAGAGAAGGATGTCCATCTTTCGACATAAATCGGAAGATAGATGTCCTTCTCCCAGGACGTCCAAATCGGTATAATCGAAACCCAATTTAGGATGTCTCCAACTGCACTCCTTCGCAAGGACGGCCAAAGTTCAAGGGGGTGTGTTGAAGGCGGGACTTGGGCGTGCCTAACACTTGGACGTCCTTGACCTATAATTGAAAAAATAAGGACGTCCCTGATGAACACTTGGGCGTTTTCACCCAGACCTGTTTTTATTATGAATAAGGCACAAAAAGGTGCCCAGATGACCACAGGAGGGAATCGGGGATGACCTCCCCTTACTCCCCCAGTGGTCACCAACCCCCTCCCACCCAAAATAAAAAAATAATTTTTTGCCAGCCTCTATGCCAGCCTCAAATGTCATACCCAGCTCCTTGACAGCAGTATGCAGGTCCCTGGAGCAGTTTTAGTGGGTGCAGTGCACTTCAGGCAGGTGGACCCAGGCCCATCCCCACCTACCTGTTACACTTGTGGTGCTAAATGTGAGCCCTTCAAAACCCACCCGAAACCCACTGTACCTACATGTAGGTGCCCCCTTCACTCCTTAGGGCTATGGTAGTGGTATACAGTTGTGGGGGAGTGGGTTTTGGGGGGGGGTTGTGGAGCTCAGACCGAAGGTAAGGGAGCTATGCACCTGGGAGCAATTTGTGAAGTCCACTGCAGTGCCTCCTAGGGTGCCTGGTTGGTGTCCTGGCATGTGAGGGGGACCAGTGCACTATGAATGCTGGCTCCTCCCACAACCAAATGCCTTGGATTTGGTCATTTTTGAGATGGGCGTCCTGGTTTCCAATATGGCCGAAACCGGGGATGACCATCTCTACGGTCGACCATCTCAACATTTAGGTCGACCATCTCTAAGGTTGTCCTAAATGTTGAAATTTGGGTGTCCCCAACCGTATTATCGAAACAAAGATGGAGCCCATCTTGTTTTAACAATACGAGTTTCCCCGCCCCTTCGCTGGGACATCTTTAGAGATGGGCGCCCTTAGAGATGGGCGTCCCCGTTCAATTATACCTCTCAGTGTGACCCCTGACGAAGGTTATCTGAAACTTGGCCATGTTGGATCTAGTTTTCATTAAAGTTACCTTTGAGTGAACTTATGCTGTCTCATCCTTCCTTGGATCACACATGTGCGGGAGGGCGGGCCTCCCCCACACACATACTCAGTTTCATGAAAACTGAATATGAAGTGCGGAGGGGGGGGGGAGTCTGGTATGGTCAGTTAGACTGTCAATCCCAGCAAACTGGCACGCATCTGCTAAGGCTGGACCTGTCTGTTGATCTTGTCATCTTGAAATGAATTAGCAGACTGTATGACTGTATATCTATATCTTCATTTGTTGAGTCACTAGGGGTCCTTTTACTAAGGTGTGCTGAAAAATGGCTTGCAATGGTGTAGCTATGTGTATTGGACACGCGCAAGTCATATTTTTCAGCGCAACTGCACAAAAAGGCCTTTTTGTGGGGTTGAAAATGGACGTGCGGCCAAATGAAAATTGGTGCGCATCTATTTTGGGCCCGAGACCTTACTGTCACCCATTGACTTATCGGTAAGATCTCACACGTAACGAGTGGTAATCGTCAGCGCCACCACAATGCTGATTAGTACCTAGTTAGCGCCTTGCGCTGGAAAATTCCTGGCGTGCGTAGCTGATGCACGTAAAAAATGAAATTACCGCCCGGGCCATGTGGTAGATGGGCGGTAGTTAAAACTGACACGCATAGTAAAAGGGCCCCTAGATCTTCCTGCAACTAGAAAAGATTTCACGCCGCCAAGGCTGATGAACCAGGCCTTGTTACAGGCTGTGGATTTTTTTTTTTACTTCTCATTTTGTTTACATTACACTTTTACTTTTGAATTGAATTAGTAAGAGCCTTAACATGCATTCTGGTAGTCCCACGATTGCAAGCTCTGCATTGGATGGACTCCTGTTTCACTAAGGTTTCCTTTCATTATGCAATTCACCTTAGTTTTTCACTTCTTTGCTTACTCTATCGATCTAAATGCTTTTGTTCTTAATGCCATACAGATTAGTATTAAACTCTAATGACACTTGGCTCGTCCCTTCCAGGCTAGGTGCACACAGACTTCGCAGATAACACTTGATCATCTTCTTTCTCTGTTTGCATGAGAATGCCAAGCAAAAATACCATTTAATACCATTAAGCACCGGCATAGACAGTATTCTATTTACCCTTAGAAAGGCATGAAAAAAATCTTTAAAACTGTTTTCATCCACCTTAGTCAATAAACTGCACTTAGCTGTAACCACCAGGGCTTTCAGCTCAACTTCAGGTTTATAATTACTTAGTATAGGCGGTGTAAACTACCCAGAGAAAATGCAGAACCTGAACAAAAAGAGAACGAGGGAACATTATGTCAATTCTGCCTGGTTCTGGCAGCAAGGTACAGTGAAGTACACAGTAACATAGTAAATGACAGCTGAAAAAGACCTGAACGGTCCAGTCAGTCTGCCCAACAAGATAAACTCATTTTACATGGTATGTGATACTTTATATGTATACCCGAGTTAGATTTGTCCTTGCCATTCTCAGGGCGCAGACCGTAGAAGTCTGCCCAGCACTATTCTTGTACAAAAAGCTCTGAAGCTAACGTCGAAGTTCCTTAAATTTACACTTCAGCCCATCTACGATCAGGGCGTAGACTGTAGAAGTCTGCCCAGCACCGTTTTTTGCTTCCAAATTACTGGCGTTGCTACCCAATCTCCACTAAGATTCCGTAGATCCATTCCTTCTAAACAGGATTACTTTGTGTTTATCCCACGCAGGTTTGAATCCATTACTGTTTTCATCTCCACCACTTCCCGCGTGAGGAGATATGAGCTCCCTTATAAATCTCCTTTTTAATCTGGCCCCACTGACATGACTTCTAAATGTAAACGTAGCAGAAGCAGGCGATACCACATACGTTGCATGATACTGATGAAGCACTCTTAACTATAGTTCAGCCACATGGGTATTCTAGTCAAGATACTAAAATATAGCTAATGCCTACACAGCCCTATGAAACAGCTTCCCTAGGGGGTCCTTTTACTAAGCTGCGGTAAAAGTAGCCTTAGCGCAACCTTTCAGGGGTCTTTCCCATGCACTAAGGCCATTTTTACTGCAGCTGTAAAATGGTCGATTTTCTTTTCTTTGCATTAATGGCCATGTGCTAATGTTCAACCAGTACTGGACACCAAAAGTTCATCACTCTTATTGCTTGGGGAGAAAAAGAACCTCAGACGTTGCAAGACCAATATGCCCAAAGACCTTAATTGTAAGGGGCACGGGGAAACTGCCGCCCTGTTTCGCCAAATTGCTTCTTCAGAGCATCTTCCATTGTAGTCACCTAAAACAATGCGTCACAATCAATACCATGCAAATCAAAAAGCGTGAATCATAAAACAATCTGGAACCAATCCTACTGCAATATGAATGCTGAACATGCTGCCTCCCGTGTGAAAACCAAAACCAAAATGGCACCTGCCTTAAAAATAAGACGCAGACACAAACTAGCCTATCAACGTAGGCACTGCTGATGTCACAGACAACTGCAAGAAGCTGATAGGATAATGACCAACCAGAGTTACAAAAAACTTCCCCAGTCAACGTTTGTGTTTAAACCCTGTGGGTCTAAGGAATGCAAGCGGTAAATCCATTGTTGTTTGCCTTGAAGAAGTTTTCTTTGCTAATGTTGCCATTAGTGTGAACCCATTACAAAAACAAATGACTGTGTGAGTACCCATTTTGTAGACAGTAAGACTCACATGGTATTCCTGTGCTAATCAGTTAATATGTGCTGATGTGGTAACTGGTTAGTGCAAGAGCGTCCTCTCTCCACCCCCTGACACCTCCTAAAAATGCAGATATTTGCATTTACCGTAGGACACTTGAGAGCCTCCTGCAGTACACCATTAGCACCTAACACAACTAGCAAAGGGTACCTAAGGGGTCCCTTTACTAAGGTGCACCGAAAAGTGGCCTGCGCTACTATAGATGTGTGTATTGGACGCACGCAGGTCCATTTTCATTGCGCCTGCGAAAAAGGCCTTTTTGGGGCCAAAAATGGACGTGCGGCAAATAAAATTGTTGCGCATTCCATTTTGGGCCTGAGACCTTATTGCCACCATTGACTTAGCGGTAAGGTCTCGCACGTTAACCAAGCGGTAATCATCTGCGCGCGTACAATGCCGATTACTACCCCATTAGCGCCATGTGCTGGAAAATTTTCTGGCACGCGTAGTGGATGCACATAAAAAAATGAAATGACTGCTCGGGCCATGCGGTAGCCGGGTGGTAGATCCGAATTGGCGTGCATTGGGCACGCGTAGGCGCCTACACGGCTTAGTAGAAGGGCCCCTTAGTTAGTAGGTCTTCAATTTAAAGGACTCTTCATTGTGTCTGTACTGAACTGTAATTATAATATCATAAATTCTTGGCTGCAGCAATCTTGAATCTGATTGACTTTTGGATTTTTAGAGCTGCTCTTTCCACCAACACTATAACTAAAAGCAAAGCCCCACTGACTTCTCAGATTTAGGTTTGCAACTTAAACTGCAGTTTCATACCCCTGTATATGACCTTGGAAACCTAAATGTAACATAAACACAGTTCAAGCAAATCTCTTAGAGGAACACATCCCAGATTGGTCCTTGACTGCCCCCTAGCTGGTTGGGTTTTCAGAATCTCTGTAACTAATATGCACAAGACAATTGAAACGGTGCTTGCAAATCTCTCATGCATTTTCATTGCATAGATTCCAACAATCAGACTGGCTGGAGGGCACTCGAGGGTTGGGTTGAGAGCCACAACCTTACAGAAACAGGAAAGTCTCACAAGCCAGTGGTGATACTGGCTGATGTCTTCAATGTCAGTAATATTGAGCATGGTGATTTTATAAGAGCACAAAATAATCACTAAACTGAGCAAATAAAAAGGAAGCAATGATAGCTTAGAGAAATCAGATTAGTTCAGCAAGAAGAAGCACAGAGCCAATGCATGTATTAGGCTGACATATGCTTTCTTTCTTTTCACCTCGGAAAGAAAATGCATTTATAATAACCACCCAGTCATATCTGATTAACACGTATGAGACAAAAGTCTAATTACACACTATTGGGTCAATATGAGCTGGTAGCGGTTAGCTTTTTTTGCAATACCCAGCAGTCATGTGGGTATGGCTGATAGTCAGTGCCTAGTTAACTCAGTAAAGACAGGATTGCTCTTTAAGTGGAGCTACTTATCTGCTTTGCTATATTGGCACCAGCACTAGCTCCCAGCTGTGCCCAGACTAGGGTTATCATATGTCCGGGTTTACTTCGGACATGTCCTCTTTTTGAGAGCACCATGGGGCATCTGACCGAGTTTTGCTGGCCTGCCTGTTTGTCCGGGTTTGTGGGCAGCCTGGCTGGCTAGCTAGCTAGTGGGTGGACCTCAGGGTGCCCTCACCTCACGTACCTTATCGTTCCCTGGTGGTCTAGTAACCTCTTCGGGGCAGGAAAGAACCCCCTCTTTCCTGCCTGACACTGCCGCTGCAGGCTCGCTGCCAGCACCGCTTCAAAATAGCTGCTGAGACTTCAAGCGGTAACCTAGCAAGACTTCTGCATTTTGAAGCGGCACCGGCAGCGAGCAGTCAGCGGCAACACTGGGCAGGAAAGAGGGGTTTCTTTTCTGTCCCAAAGAGGCCACTAGGCCACCAGGGCACATAAAGTACAGGAGGGGAGGGGAGGGAAGGGGAATGGAGTCATGTGGGTGAGGAGGAAGGGAGCCTGTAAAAACAAAGTGAGTGGAGGGAGGCTGGAAAAAAGATTGGGGAGAGGACATACATGGGGGAGGGAAAAGACAGAAATATATAGAAGGGGATGGAGAGAAGAGGAGAGGGGGATATGCTGCTCATGGATGGGAGGGGAAAGAAAGGGGGACATGCATGCTCATGAAACGTATATTTCTAAACATTTCATGAGCATGTCATGTACGACTTTTCAGAGTATGGAAGAAAATGCATTTCTGTTACTTTACCAGCATTTTCACTGCATACAGAATCTGACTTTCTTGAGGGGGGGGGTCAAGGTAACACTGAGGCACAGGGGTGAGGTAGGGGTGTGGTGGGGCAGGGCAGAGCTGGGGCATGACACAGGTGAGGCTGAATTTTATTTTGTGTCCTCTTTTTTTGTCACTGTCTTCTTTTTGAGTTTTGTTAGTCTTATAGACCTGAGCCATTGATACCAAACTGAAGAAGGAAATGAGTTCAGAGAAAAATGTCATTTTCTGCTTTATCTAGTCCTCCACTCACTCCTAGGGGACCTTGCTCTGGTATCTCAGGAGGGCTCCAGGCTGAGCTCTGCCGTCTAGTGACAGTCACTAATCAATACTTCAAGGCATGCTGAAGATCAGATAGAAATGATTGATCCTTCACAGCAGAACAAATCTGACTATTAGCAATTAATCAAATATGGGACCAATGAAAAGACCATCCTTTTTAATGAATTTGCTTGAGCAGAGAAATGGCTGATTTTAGATTTAGTAAAGTATGCTATTGTGTTAGCATATTAATGTAGTTAAAGGTGCTTAATTAGTAACTAGGTCTCATTATGTAAAATGGGTCCCACAGTAAATAACATACACTAATACATGTTAGCATGCATTAGCTAAGTAGCACATGTAGAGGTAGATTTTAGATAGCACGTGGAGAGGCGAATTCATACGTCCAGGTCGGGATGTGGAGAATTCCACAGTATTTTACAAAAGGCTCTGGAACTCATTGCTGGAGAAGGTAGTGACGGCAACTGGCCTTGCTGAGTTTAAAGGGGGTCTGGACAGATTCCTGAAGGAAAAGTCCATTGATCATTATTAAATTTGGGGGGTTTGCCAGGTTCTTGGGGCCTGGATTGGCCACTGTCGGAGACAGAGGGCTGGGCTTGATGGACTTTTGGTCTTTTCCCTGCGTGGCAGTGCTTATGTACAGATCAGCTCATGGTTCTATCTCTCCACATACAGTTGCAACAGTGATTTTGAAAAGTTCCAGGTGGGGAAAAACATGGAAATACTCCCCACATATGCATGGGAGTTGCTTTTCAAAATCATTCCTGCATACCCACATATTCCATGTCAGCACAACTTCTTTTCTGGCCCATCCCTTTCCGTTTATTACACCTGCCAGCTTCCATTCCCTTCCCCATACCCCTCATAATATTTCTGATCCCTACACCCTTCAAACACATCCAATCCCCTACTCAACCCCCCACGAGATGCAATCTCCCAACCCACCCCCTTGAAAGCATCTGATCAATCCCTGACTAGAGTTCTGAAGGGGATCTGCCCCCCTGGACTACACTACCTTGAGAAATATGGTTTTTCCACCTGGGGCCAATTCAGTTCTGCCTACACCATTGCAACTTCAATGAAAAATAAGGGGAAACAATCCTCAATTAGGAATGCCAATTAATGTTCCTCACAAACAATCGTAAGTGGAAAGGAAAAAAGGGAACTTGTGATGTTGAGAAAAGAAACGTAAAGAAAAAGGAGGAAAAAAGGAACCGGAGGCATCAGATTTATATCAGTGCCCAGGCTATTAGGTCTCCCATAGCACTCAGCTATCACAGACCCTTGAGCCTACTGCATAACATCAATCACTTGCCAACTGGGATCAAAACCTCCAAAGAACTACTGTTCATACTTTATTAATGAAGCTGAAAAATTATGCAAAAATATAGAATAGAAAATCTCATAGCAATCTTATAATAAACTTACAACATATTAAAGAATGTGTAAATGGCGACTACTTATCTACTTTAGCAGACTCAGCGCTGATCAAAAACTATCCACTGCCCGACATTAAAACATATGTGAAACACGGTGTTTCGGTCAAACAACCTGTTTCTGGGGATAGTGGATGTCGCACGCACTGAAGAATAAAACAAAAAATCTTTAAATACTGTGTGTGGATATCAACAACACAAAACTTAACAAAACTGATCTTACCCAAAGTGTGTCCGGCAAACAATGCGAGGCTTGGCATCAACTCACACTTAGAAGGGTTGACATAACGTGATGACATATGCACATTTAGACACAACCAACGAAATGTATATGTACATATATTTATATATCTAAATACATACATGCATGTCTCTAATGTTAAAATCCTGCAAGCTGCAAACAAATATAGAGTCCAAGCAAGAATAAACATCATCTGAGGTAATATAGCATTCCCAGACTGAACATTTAACATTTAACATTTAACTATTAACATCCTTAATTGTCTAACTTCTTCTCACAGAGAGTAACATGCTAACTAATCACCACTCTACTGCTATCTATAGCGGGAGGCACTGAAGATTCCAGCTTCAAATGTCTGTGGTGCGGTTCAATCCTCGCGGTGTGATGGTATCTAAAAAGTAAATCCACTGGCACCTACAAACAGGCGCAGGCCATTTTTTGGCGTACCTTAGTAAAAGGTATTGCATAAATGAGATCTTTGCTAAATAGCAGGAGTTAGTAGTAAAAGAACCTAAATTTAATAGTAGTCCATGTTCATAAATTCTCACTAATGTGCTCTCGGTGGTTAACACACTTACCCTATTTAATCAATGTGGGGTAAATATTTAGAATTTTTGGCTGCTGCTGGCATTATGCCTCGCTATCCAACGCCAGGCCACGTCTGGGCACTGACACTGAATGGTTATGTGTGGCTGGCTATCCCTTGTTCAGTTAAATGTGATATTCAGCACTTAACTGTATAATTGCAACTGGATACAGATAGGACTGTGTTTTATGAGGTCCTGTTTAGTTAATTAATTAATTAATTAATTAATTTATTAATTTATTTATCACATTTGTATCCCACCTTTTCCCACTGATAGCAGGCTCAAAGTGGCTCACAAAAACATTGTAGTAAGTTACAATGCAAGAAGTACAATTTTTCAAATTTAGCAGAATAAAAAATAACAGTTAAACAGCGATGGGTATTGAAGTAGGATATGAATAACAATTAATCAGTAGTAAATATGAAAGATAAGATGTAATTAGAGTCTATTGGATCTTATAATAGTAAGGGATAATTCTGATTATGTTGAACCTGGGGAGAAAGCCTTCTTGAACAATACTGTTTTCAATGATTTCCTAAAGTTTAGGTAGTTCTGGGTAGTTTTTGTTAATTTGGGTATGGCGTTCCACAGTTGAGTGCCAATGTAAGTGAAGTTTGAGGTGTAAATTGATTTATACGTTAAGCCATTGCAGTCTGGGTAATGTAAGTTCAAATAAGATCGCGATGAACTGGTTCTGTTTCTAGGTGGTAAATCAACCAATTCAAGCATGTATTCTGGTACCTCACCATAGATTATTCTGTGGATTAATGTACATATTTTAAAGGCTATTCGTTCTTTTATAGGGAGCCAATGCAGAATTTCTCTGAGTGGTTTTGCAGTTTCAAATTTAGATTTTCCAAATATCAGTCTTGCCGCAGTATTTTGGGCTGTTTGTAATTTCTTGAGCAGTTCTTCTTTGCATCCCGCATATATAGAGTTGCAGTAATCCATCTGGCTCAAGACCATGGATTGTATCAAATTGCGGAAGACTTCACGGGGAAAAAAAGGTTTTATTTGCTTGAGTCTCCACATTGAATAGAACATTTTCTTTGTGGTGTTGGTCACTTGAGACTCTAGTGTTAAGTATCGATCTATTGTGATCCCTAGAAGTTTCACATTATCTGAAATTGGCAGTGAAAGGTTTGGGTTATTTAAAGTGGTGGGATTATAATTGTTATATTGAGATGATAAAATGAGACAGTGGGTTTTTTCGGTGTTTAGTTTCAGATGGAAGGAATTTGCCCATTTTTCCATTGTGGTCAGTCCAAGAGTAATTTGATTGGTAATTTCTTCCAAGTTCTTGCTGAAAGGTATATGTATTGTTACGTCAGATTTAAACCTAGTCTGGATAGGGCATTAGCTAATGGGGTCATCATTATATTAAATAGTATAGGGGATAGTGGTGATCCTTGAGGGACTCTGCAGGCTGCATTCCATGAGGGTGATAAGGTTGAGTTTATTTTCACATGATAGGATCTGAGAGAAAGCCCTTGAACCATTCAAGTGCAAGTCCACCTATTCCGAAATAGTCCAAAAGATGCACCAAGATGTTATGGTCAATCATGTCAAATGCGCTGGACATATCGAATTGCAAAAGGAGTATATTCTTTCCAGCAGCAATTTGTTGTTTAAACTTGGATATAGGGGTAACCAGTACCGTTTCAGTACTGTATAGGGAGCGAAACCGGATTGAGAAACATGTAAGATGGAGAATTTATTCAAGTATTCCATGAGTTGTTTGGCTACCATGCTCTCCATTAACTTTGTTAACAATGGTATGGAGGCAATTGGGCAATAGTTAGTAATGTCACTTGATTTTTTTTTATTATCTTTGGGAATAGGGGTAAGGAGTATGTTTCCATAATTTCTTGGGAAAAAGCCAGATTTAAGCATAAAATTTAGACTTGATGTGATATCTTGAATAAAGCAGGGAGGGGCAGATTTAAGTAGGTAGTTCGGACATATATCTAATTTGCAGAAGGAGTTTGAAAATTTCCTAATTGCTTTGGTGATTTGTTGTATGGAGAGAGGATTGAAATGCAGCCAAGTGCGATCTGCTGGGTGGTCTTCAGAAGTTGACTGAAGGAGATTAAGGAAGTCATCAATGTCAGAGTTTTGTAGGGTGAGAAAGTTGCGTAATTTTAGAATTTTTTCTTTGAAGTAGTTAGCCAATGAATTTGCTGATGGAGAAGCTGAGTTTGGGGATGTTACTTGGTTTGTTTCTAGGAGATTGTTTACAATTTGGTATAATTTCTTTGGGTTTGAGTAATCATATATGATTTTTGATTTATAATATAGCTTTCGTGCTTGTTTTGTAGCATATTTGTATTTCCTAAGGGCTAGTTTCCATTCTGTTAATGTGAGTTCATCTTTGTTTTTTTTCCATTTGCGTTCCATTTTCCTGGTTATTGATTTTAGGGACTTTAATTCTTCATTATACCAAGGGGTAGGATTTGGTCTTTTTTTTCTTCTTATTTTTTAAAGGAGCTATTTCATCTAATATATTTTTGCATCTTTTGTCCCATTCATCAAGGAAGTGAATGGAGTTTGCATTAGTAGTCCACTTATTGTCATATAGTTTGGACCAGAGCTCCTTTGGATCTATTTTACCTCTTGTGGTGATGGTTGTGTGTTGTTGTGCACATTGATGACCTTTTTTTAACCATAACATTGATAGCTTTAATTTAAAGTGATCAGACCATGGGACTTCGGACCAGCATGTGTCTGTTATTTTAAAATTCTGGTCTGTGATTTTTCTGATGGAACAAAAGTCCAGAGTATGACCTTTTATGTGTGTAGGTCTGCAATTGGACCATGAATAGTCCCATGACAGGAAAAAAATCTTTGCACTCTTTTGTTGATGGGGAATTCACATTTTCCAGATGTGGTTAAGGGCTGAATATCAGCATTTAACTGCATAAGTACTGATTCTTCCCCCCCCCCCCCCCCCCCAGACCATCCACAAAATGTCCTGCATTGAGTTTCATGGTTGGAGGGAATATTCAGTGGAACTATCCAGTTGTGTCGCTGAATACCCCCAGATAGCCTTGCACAAACGATTTAACTGGGCGGGAGTCTCTTTACTTGGAATTACAAAATTTGTCTTAAAATCTAAGAAGACGTTACATCTAAGTAAATTTGAGCTGCCATCTGTTTCTACTTTTAGAAGCCAATTTATATGAAAAAGATTTGTAGGTACTGTAATATCAAACTTACGGAACTCTTTGCCATGCAGACTGAGATGCGAACTACAGTACCTGATGGCAGTTGGTTGGTTTGGAAAATATCTGCATTATTATTTTTTAAATTTTCGATTTAGCTATTGTAACTGCTGAATTGAGCAAATTAGTTCTGTGGTCTTTCCATTCATATGTAAATCGTTTAGAGCTCAGTGGTTAGCACAGTATGTAAATGTTATGTTTATTATTTTTCAACATTTTATTGAGAATTTTTTATAAACAGTGAAAAACATACAAGCATGTGAATAAATGAAGGGCTTCCACACTTTGAGGAGTAATAGTTACAACAAGCTGCTTAGAGAGTAAGTTTAATAATAATAAAGTAAACGATAAGTAGCCAGTTATATTGTATTATATGGTAAAAAAGCGTGTTTGCATGTTGGGAGAGTCAAAGCAAAAAAGAGTGGACTCAATCACAAAGTTAGATATTTGAAATATTAAAGCCAAAGGAGTCTAAAGGGGCCCAGTATCTAAGATGGGACCCCAATTATGATAAATCACTTTGAATATTGGCCCCTGTATTTTCAAGTTTCCATGCAGGAGAATAGTGTGTGCTTCTATTGTGTGACATTTTCACTATCAGCGTGTTTTCTCGCCTGCCTGCTGACTCCATATAATCCCGCTCATTCTGGCCACTCATCGACACAACAACGTTTGATCACCCCTACAATCAGAGATATCACTCATGCTAGAATTAGGCGCTGTATTTTTTTAGTGTAAGGCCCTGAGTTCTGGAATCAGCTTCCAGATCATCTCAGATCTCAGTCATCCTTGGGCCGGTTTACAGTTGACCTCAAAACTTATTTTTTTGTGATGGCGTTTTGCTGATGCTAGACACAGGTGTCACGGGGCTCTGGGTAGGTCCCCCCCTCTCCTTGTGTGTATTCCTCGCCCCCTTGCTTTCCTATCAGGATTATTGTAGCTCTCCCCCTTACTTTTCTACTCTGTCTTATTTCTACTTCCTTCTTCTTTTTCTGTTTACCCAGTCTGTAAGCCATCTAGCTGGCATTGCTGATAGACGAGATGTAAGCTGTCAATAAACTTGAAACTTAAACTTCAATCATAGGTGCCAGCTCTGTGGGTGCTATGGGTGCTTGAGTTCCTCCAATATTGATAAAATTTTTTGACTGCATCCAGTGGCGTTCCTACCCTCGATGACACCCGGAGCGGATCGCCGATGCGCCCCCCCCCCCCCGCGTGAAATGACACCTCCCCCCTCTCGCGACATGACACCCCCGGGTGCACACCGCTGGGGGGGGGGTGCCGTGGCGCACGCCTGTCGGCTCCGAGTTTGCTACGCTAACTTTGCAGGTTCGCTGTAGCTCCCTCTGCCCCGGAACAGGAAGTAACCTGTTCCGGGGCAGAGGGAGGGAGCTGCAGTGAACCAACGAAGTTAGCGTAGCGAACTCGGAGCCCACAGGCACGCGCCGCAGCACCCCCCAGCGGCGTGCACCCGGGATGGACCGCCTCCACCGCCCCGCCCCCCTTGGTACGCCACTGACTGCATCAGGGGAACAGTAATTTCTGTTGGGTTTAGCCCCACCCCCACCCCAAAATCATTTTGAGAGGTTGGCTCTTATCAGCATGCTGAATCCTTTTGCATCATTTGTCAAGTGGGTTTTTAACAGGCCCATAATTTTTTTTTACGCAAGCCTATACTAAAATTGTTTTTCCACAGGTTTTGCTTGTACTATTGCGTAGTATGACATTAATATGACAATCCTGCTGCCTTACCTGTCAATATAATGCAGGTAAGGCAACAGAAAGGTCAGAAACAATTTCCTTTGCATCTCTCCCAGATGCCAGACCCGATGATTGAAATCTGGATGAAAGTTTGAGAGTCAAGTAATGCTCTGTTGTAAAGTGCGAACACCTCAGGTTTAAAAAACAACAACAAAAACAGCAATTAAGCAAAGAGCAATCATTATAATGCCCCAGCTTGCAGCTTGATTGCTCCAGCAAAACTGCTGAAAAAAAAATCTATTTATATTCAACAGATTGATTGCTGGGTATTTATTTAATCAATCCTGGCCCTTAGGTCTGAAGAGAGGGTTAAGTCAGGTGTTGCACAGGATCTGTCAGTTTTGACACGGAGGCAGCAAGAGGAATACAAATGTAACCTCTCCGTGCCCTGATCAGCATAAGTACTTATGTAAAATTTCTTTTTTTTGTTGGTGAGTCCAACATGGGACCGGTAATCACTGGGAGGCCATTGCCAAAATATCTACACAATCCAATCTAATATTACACAATAACTTGGTCCAGGCTAGAATTGGGATGCTGAATCAACAGGGTTTACTTAAAAGAGAGTCTTTAAACAAAAGGAACATATATTCACAAAGCAGCAAAAAACCAAAGGAAGAGGCAGAAAAGCAAAAATACAATCACATTGTATTTCTTTCTTTACGACTCTCTCAACTCATCTTTATACCCTGTATTGCTGTGCCCCCTCTGAGTTGATGACTGATGCTCTCAGTCTTTTTATCTTTGTTGAGTCCAGGGATGTCATCTATGTCCCCTCCTGCTTCTCAGGACCAGGGCTGCCAAGAGACAGAGCCAGGCCTGATGCAGGGCCACTGCAGATGTCCCCCCACCCCCCTCAGGATGCAGCTGCTGCCTCTGCCCCTCACTCGCTTGCTTGTCCGCCACTGCCCCCTGCCCCCCCCCCCCCCCCGGCATCTGATCCTCCCCTGCCTCCAAGGGGAGCCTGGTGCCAGGGTTTGTCTCTCTCCTGCTCCTATTTTTATTTTATTATTTTATTTCCATTTTGCTCACACCTTTTTCAGTAGTAGCTCAAGGTGAGTTACATTCAAGTACACTGGATATTTCTCTGTCCCAGGAGGGCTCAAAATCTAAGTTTGTACCTGAGACAATGGAGTTTTAAGTGACTTGCCCAAGATCACAAGGAGCAGCAGTGGGATTTGAACTGGCCACCTCAGGATTGCAAGACCGGTGCTCTAGCCACTAGGCCACTCCTCCATTCCACTATGTACTGGGACTGTGTTATCACATTAACATAATCACCCGGGTCCCAACACACAGCAGCAGGAGAGAGACAGACCCTGACACCAAGCCCCCCTAGGTGGCTGGGCCTGGGAAATCTTTCCCCCTCTCATCCCCCCTGTTGGCGGCCCTGCTCAGGACCAGGATCTTCTGTGGGTTTTTCCATTTTCTCTAGTTTGCTCTACTCCTTTACCCTTTTTCTTCAAAGTGGTGGTGGGCTGGTTACACATTCTAGCTTACACCTTCAGGCACGTGCAGAACCCTCAGCAACCCTGTCACTGCTCACTACTTCTTTTTATCTCATGGTACAATGGCTGGGCTAGCCAATGGCCTTTTTCACCATACTCAGCAGAAGATGACCGAGGAAACAGGAGCCAAACACAAAGAATTCACCCAAGGATGGGATTTACACCATTCATAGTTTCCTTCCAAAAGGGGTCTCCTCCCACTATTATTTCACTGGTCAGGAGATCCTTCCTCTTGTTCTGGAAATGGTGGAGGTATTTGCATATCAAAGACTAGTACTTTAATATTGCCACTAGAGGTCTCTCCTATCCTCACAATGCAAAACCTTAGAGGTCACTACACAAATATTGGGGTTTGCAGATAACAGGCTGCAACTTCCTGCTCCAGACCAAAATATATTTCTGAAGACAAATATATCAGTAGAACAGCTGATCTACTATGAATCATTGTTACATGATGTTCTGAATAAATATATATGTATACATGGACTTACATGCAGATTTCAATTATTTATATTAGTGAGTACATATTCATTTCAAACACAAAAGAAAGGAGAAGACCTCAGACATGCCAGAGGCCATTGAAATTATGCTCTCCACTCACTATAAAGTCATTTTACTGAAAAATCTAAGAAAAGTTCCTAAAATTTCAACTTGTTCAAATCGAAAAACCTTATATTGTATGAGATCCATCTGCAGTTAGCAGACAATTTACACTCCAGTCCAACATTTTGCCTAGAGTTGTGACAAGGATTCAGACAGGTGCTTAGTTTTGAAGCATCTCCCCATGCAAATGGCAGCTTATAAGCATCTGGAGAGGTCCAAGGGCCATTCACACAGAGGGAAGCACACTATATTTAGATGGCAAGGGAGCGTGGGGAGGGTAAGGAAAGGGACTGGTTTGGGCTAGCCTAGAATACAGACGTGCATTCTCTACTTCATATAGAGAACTCATGTCTGTATGTCAAAGAAGTCATAGTTTACAACTACCCTGCGGCATGGCCTAAATGCGTTCTGTAGAGACAGCTGTAAACATTAATTTCCAGGTTCCCTGCAATGCCAGCTCCCCCCCCCCCCCCCCACCGATCAAACTACCTGCCCCCCCAGCAACTGGCCTACCCCCAGCAGTATCCATATATGGAAATCTGACCTCTAGCAATAATACCACAATATTACTGCTAAAGGGCCTGCTGGGGGTGGGGGAGGGGTGCAGGGATGCTGCTGTGTGTCAGGCTCTTGTCCACAGGTGGGCTGCCTGGGGTGGGGGGTGCAGGCCATTATTGGGGGGGGGGGGGGCAGTCAGGTGCTACCAGAGAGTCAGAGATTGTCAGGGAGTCAGGTGCTGTTGGGTGGGGCAAACTGGTATCAGAGTGGGGGCAGTGATGCTGTGATCAGAACCGTTTGCACAGAGAGCAGAGATTTTAGAAAGCCGCTGCTATGTCTGTGTAGGGAGAAAGATTATGCCCCCCCCCCCCCCCCCCCAGTGTGTAGGTTTCTAAAATTGCTGCTCCCTCTGGATATGGAAGGGCTGGGATGTGCAAACCTGCTCCTATATCCACATGTCCTGTCTTGGATGTGTGACTTCCCTTCTCCATGTTCTATTTAAAATCTGCCTCCACATATCTTCATTTCAACTGCTTTCTGGATTCCTTTATAATCTTTTAACCAGTGCCTACATGGAAGGCAATTTCTAGGTGGAATCAGGGGTAGAATGGGTGGGCCCACATATTTCCTCACTGCCCCAGCTTCCCACCATCTCTCTCTCTCCCCCTGCTTACTCATCCACCACACATTAAAAGTTAATAACTTGGCTGGCAGGGCTCCTCATGCCCCACCAGCTAAAGATCTCTTTCACTGGAACCCCTGGGCCATCTGAACGCTGTGGAAGTCAGTGTTTGCCCTCAGCTATCAATGTTGGCACCCTCTTGCCCCTGCATATGCTCAGTTTTCACGCATGAACTGAGCATATGTGAGGGGAGGAAGATGCCAGCGTTAGCAGATGGGAGGGTGGACGCCGACTGCCACATTGTTTAGAGGGCCCAGAGTTTCTGGTGGAGGTTCTTCTGCTGGCAGGACATGGGGATCCGTGCCAGGTATACAGATGCTGTGCTCTGCTGCTGGGTGGGTCTGAGCCAAAAGTGGATGGGCCCCTGCCCACTGATGGCTATGCCATTGCTTTTAACATACTTCAGCTCATTTCTCAGAGAGAAGCATTACTAGTGCCACAGACTCCAGGCGAGGTCTGACTTCTTTCCTCTAAAATTAACAAATATTTCTGGGAGGACTCGCCTACTACAGTGGCTAAATTGGCTATAGAACATCTCTGCCGAATTCCAAAATGTTCACCTGGAACTGGAAGTAAAATACATTAAAACAGTGCTTGTTTCATGTTTCCATGCATCCTACTGCATGACAGTGAAGTGAAAAATATATTCCAGAAACCCTTAGAAATTGAAGTAGAAGGTCACCTTCTCAGATGGACGCTGGAGTGCTGAGCTTCTTTTCACTTGCTTCACTTGCTTATTTTCCTTTATAATTAGTTGAAAATAGTGATCTTCTTTCATAGATGACCAGCTTCTCTCTTGAGTGAAGAGGTTGGGGCTGATATTTGATCCTGTGCATGCCTGACGGCTGAGATGGGAATCACAGTGATGACCAGATAGTGATTCTATTCCATTCCATTCAATTCTCAACTTTTATATCCTGCAAATTTCCCAATAGGAGTCGTGGAGGGGCATAATCGAATGGGGCGCCCGAGGACGCCCTCACAGGATGTCCTGGCGAAGGGGCGGGGAAACCCATATTATCGAAACAAGATGGGCGTCCATCTTTCATTTCGATAATATGGTCGGGGACGCCCAAATCTCAACAGTTAGGTTGACCTTAGAGGTGGTCATCCTTAGAGATGGTCGTCCCCGGTTTTCGGCGATAATGGAAACTGAGGACGCCCATCTCAGAAACGACCAAATGCAAGCCCTTTGGTCACGGGAGGAGCCAGCATTCATAGTACATTGGTCCCCCTGACATGCTAGGACACCAACCGGGCACCGTAGAGGGCACTGCAGTGGACTTCAGAAATTGCTCCCAGGTGCATAGCTCCCTTACCTTGTGTGCTGAGCCCCCTAAAACCCACTCCTCACAACTGTACAACACTACCATAGCCCTTATGGGTGAAGGGGGGCACCTACATGTGGGTACAGTGGGTTTCTGGTGGGTTTTGAAGGGCTCACATTTACCACCATAAGTGGGGGGCGGGATGGGCCTGGGTCCACCTGCCTGAAGTGCACTGCAGTACCCTCTAAAACTGTTCCAGGGACCTGCATACTGCTGTCAGGGAACTGGGTATGACATTTGAGGCTGGCATATAGGCTGGCAAAAAATATTTTTAAAGATTTTTTTTAGGGTGGGAGGGGGTTAGTGACCACTGGGGGAGTAAGGGGAGGTCATCCCCGATTTCCTCCAGTGGTCATCTGGTCAGTTCGGGCACCTTTTTGAGGCTTGGTCGCAAGAAAAAATGGACCAAGTAAAGTCGGCCAAATGCTCGTCAAGGACACCCTTCTTTTTTTCCATTATCGGCCGAAGACACCCATGTGTTAAGCACGCCTCAGTCTCGTCTTCGCTATGCTTCTGACCCACCTCCGGGAACTTTGGTCATCCCAGTGACGGAAAGCAGTTGAGGACGCCCAAATCAGCTTTCGATTATGCCGATTTGGGCGACCCTGGGAGAAGGACGCCCATCTCCCGATTTGTGTCGAAAGATGGGTGCCTTTCTCTTTCGAAAATAAGCCTGTTAGCGGATTACAAAAAAATTCAATAAAATTTAAGATCTCATATGTCAAGATTCTTATCACATAAAAAAGTTTTCAGAGCTTTCCTAAACTGAAATTAATCTATAATACTTTGAAGTTGAGTTGGAATTAAATTCCATCATTTAACTGCTGAAAAGCTAAAGGAGCTATCACATAAAAATGATGGAATATTTAAATTCAAAGAATAATTATATCTAGAAGGCCGACAAGATGATGGATAAGACACTAAGGGGACCTTTTACTAAGCTGCATAAGCGACAATGCACACCTAATGTGCGCCAATTCCAAGTTACCACCCGCCTACCACGTGGCCCGGGCGGTAATTTCATTTTTGACGCACATCCATTACACACGCCAGAAAATAATTTTTATTTTCTGGTGTGTGGCGCAACCAGCCAGCAAAAGGCATTTGACGCGGATAGACCTTTACCACCCAGTTAACGCGTGAGACCTTACCGCTAAGTCAATAACTGGTGGTAAGGTCTCAGACCCAAAATGGACGCGCGTCAATTTTCATTTTGCTGCACGTCCATTTTCAGTCAAAATTTTAAAAAAGGCATTTTTACAAGTGCACTGAAAAATGGATCTGTGTGCATCCAAAATACGCGCCTACACTACTGTAGGCCATTTTTCAGTGCACCTTAGTAAAAGGACCCCTAGCGGCCCTGTTTATTAAGACGTGCTATAGGCGCGCTAGCGTTTTTAGCGCATGCTAAAAATTAGCACATGCTAACGTTAGAGACACCCATAGGAATATATGGGTGTGTCTAATGTTAGTGCACACTAAAAATGCTAGCGCACCTTATTAAACAGGGCCCTAAAGATACATGGTCTTCTGGATCAAGCAGACCATCTTAAAATCAGTTCTAGCCCTAACTGGCAACCGATGTAGATCCCTCAATAAAGGTGTAACATGCTCAAACTTCTTGCAGCAAAAAAATTAATCTAGCTGCTTAAATTATTAATCTGATGTTGCATTGTTAGTTGTGAGTCTAATATGAAACCCAAGATCCGGGATGAAGTTTCTAAAGCTAAACACTCCCCTGTCTTGAGTACAATGTTATTTGGAACATTAACCAGGGATGTACAAAAGTAGAGCAATTTAGCTTTTGCTGTATTAAGTTTTAGCAAGTTTTATGATGCCCAAAGAGTTTTTTTCCAATACATTGACACCTATGTAGAGATGCAATGGTATCTGCCCTCTGCTTTGGCACAGGAACTGGCTGATGATGAGAGTTGGACAGTATATAGAACTGAAATGAGGCAGTGGGTTGAGGAGATCAAGTTGGCAATAGCAGCAGTAAAGACAGACCTCCATACTAGCCTCATAGAAATTTGCGCTAGGTTATCTGAGGTAAGCCAAAGGTTACAGGTTTCAGAGGAAACATTGAAAGATCATGATGAGGACTTACTGGCCTTGCAAAAATCTTATCAAGAACTAATGGTGAATCTCTCAAGTGGGATGATTATAAAGGTAGATCACGCCACAACAGTTTAACAATGCGGGGGGGGGGGGGGGGGGGCAGAACTATCACAGGAAGGTATGCAAGTTGATTTTTTTTCTATAGATCTGCACCAAGCTTTTGAAAACTCTGGAACATCAATCTGATACCATCCGTATTAAAGTAAAATGGGTGCACAGAGCGCTAGGTCCTAAACTGCCTAATCGACTACATGATATTATAGCCTGCCTCTTGCATTACCCAGTAAAGAATCAAATTTTACAGACTGTAAGGAAGGTAGGATCCGTTGAATGGGACAACATTAAAGTGGAAATCTTTTCAGATCTTTCAGCAGTAACCCTTTGCAAGAGATGTGAATTCAAAGTTGTCACCCTATGTCTAAAAAAAATTGATATTGATACCGCTGGGGATATCCTTTCAGCCTCTCTGTCACTGTTAATGCTGAAACACATTAATTCATCACATTGCAGTGGCAAAACAAATATTGAGAACAGCAGGTTTACTTCTGGATCCACAAGCCACAAACACCTCTGGATCCACAAGACAGAAACACTTCTTCCCTGCGTTCTAAGGAATCTTTGCAGAGATGGCATAGAATTACACAGCATAGCTCCCATCTGTAACAGAAATCAAAGGACCCTTCTGGCTCAGCGGATTACTCAGCTTGACTGAAAATTTACTTTCTCTTCCCTACCACTCAGAAGTAACAATACGAGACTTGGTCTCGGCATCAGGCTAGGGAAAGCTCTTTTTTGGTACTAATATTTACAGACATTTAACTATTTTGCAAATTGTTATTTAATTATTATTCCCTTTACTCCCCCTCCTTATTTTTCTGTCTCTTCCCATTTATTTATTTATTTACTTGTAGTATAGTTTTTATGGTCTTTGGATTGTGAAGACTAAGAGTGACTACAACTTCTATCTTACTCCAGTGTACTGTCCAGATGTTTGATGAATGGGAGGGGGGGGGGAGGGGGGAGGTTTTCTTACAGGAGTTAAATTTGGATATTCTGGTTTTCAACTGGTGTTTAATGTAATGCAATCTAATCTAATCTAATTCATGATTTATAGACCACACTAGTCCCAGCAGGAGGTTCTAGGTGGTTTACAATATAAGAGCCCGTATAAAGTTGAGGTATAACAACTATAAAAACGTATATTCAAAGTAGGAAAAGAATTTTAAAAAATCGGGAATAGAAAACCATGTTTTCAGCTTCTTGCGTAATTGCACACAATTTGATTCCAAGTGGATAGAAACAGGTAATTCATTCCAAATAACAACCACCTGGAAGGAAAACATGGTGATAAGCTGACATTTAAATCATATACTCTTAAATACCGGAAATTTCAGTAATAGACTGTCTCGAACTCAAGCAGAGATACAAAACCAGTGGAAAAAAAATTGAACCAACAATTATGTATTTCCATGCAACACCTGAAAAACAAGACAAGTAATCTTAAAAATAATATGCATACAGACATGAAGTCAAATCAACTCTTTAAAGTAAGCTGAAACACTATCATATTTTCTTAATTGATAAATCATCCGCACCGCCATGTTATGTAATAGTTGTAATTTATGTAATAGCTCATGACTCAAACTGGAATATAAAGAATTACAATAGTCCAGATTAGATAACACTAACATCTAGACCAAGAGAATAAAATGGGAGTTATGGAAATCGGACCTAATCAATTTTAGTTGTCGCATGCGGAAAAAAGATCTTTTCCAAATCTGATTATTTTGTGATTCAAAAGTTAAGGAATAATCCAATATAATGCCCAAAACTCTTGACTCTCTTTCTACTTTCAAGATGATCCCATCAATCAATGTAATTGTGGAAGGAATATTCTCCAGAGAATTAGCAAACCACAAAACCTTTGTTTTAGTCTAATTCAATTTCAGCATATTTTTATTAGCTCATTTCTGAATCTTGTTCTTAGAACAAGATATTCTGTTATACGTTTCTCTCAAGGTGGTACACGTAGGAACCAACAATAAAATATCATCAGTGTGAGAAAACAAACATTCCCTATCATCCAAAGCAATATGAGATAGAGAGCTCATGAAAAGATTGAACAACACGGGCGACATAGGTGATCTCTGAGGGATCCCACAAGTTGACAACTGGCTATTTGACATTTTTTCACCACCCTTCCAAACGCTATAAGACCTATTGGCCAAAAAAAGCTCAGAACCAGTTTAGTACTGAACCAGTCAGACCCAGTTCACTCAGTCTTATAAACAACAATCCGTGCTCCACCAAGTCAAAAGCAGCTGAAATATTGTATTGAAGTAAAAGTATCTGTCTAACTGTACTTAAATATTCTCTGTTGGAATTAATAAAAGGGATTAAGTGCTTATGTTGAGATCTAAAACCAAACTGTGTAAGATGATGGCATGAGTGTTTATTAATATATCTAGATAGTTCTTTGCTAACAAGCATCTCCAGTAATTTGGTAAGCAAAGGAATTCTTGCTATTAGTCTACAGCTGGATGTAAGGGATAGGTCCAAGTTCTGGGATTTAGGTATGAGAGAAAGTGCAATGCAACCTATCTCTAATGGAAGTTTCCCTAGTATCAGCAAATTATTGAGGACTGATGCAAGCCAAAGAATAGTGGTAGGTGGTGTATTAGATACCTGAAGGACAGGTATCTAATACACACCGACAGGTTGAAAATTTTGGAAGCAGGGATTGAAGATCATTTACAGAAATTGATTCAAAAGTATCCCATAACTGATTAACAGCAATACCTGTCTCTAAACTTATATCAGGTTCTAGAGAATGAGGGGTTATTATCTGTAGCTGATAGCTTTTATTGTAATTAGGCGACTATATTTGAATTACATGTGGTTCACACTTCTCGCCGATGGTGTGGGAAGCTAATGCAGGCTCTTAGGGGCCCTTTTACAGAGCTGCGGTAAGCCCAACGTGGGCTTGCCGTTCACTCTTCCGGGACTACCAGTAGCCCAACACGGCTGCAGATAGTCACTCCCTCAGTGCACGGCATTTCTTGGGGAAAAAGAAAACCCCCAGAAATAGCTTGCATTGCGATAACCCAACAGTAATCGGACATCTCCATTGGGTTAGCGTGGGAGCCCTTATCGCCACCTCAATGGGTGGAGGTAAGGGCTTCCTGCCGCATGGCCATGTGGTAAGAGTTCTCTCACCAAATGGCCATGTGTGCTGGGGACTTTTTTATCTGCTGTGGTAAAAATGGCCTGGCGTGCAGGAAAAACGGCCTCCGCCACTGGCTTGGTAAAAGTACCCCTTGACTTGTGTGATGAACAGTACTCTTGAGGTTTAAATTCCCCATATAAAATACACTTACTATAGAGAGCTAGTTCGCCTAATGGCTGATATTGGATTTGTGCAAGATTTATAACGGTGAAATTAAGGATGTTCGTTATACATTTGTTATTGTTTACACTCCCAATCCAGATCAAGGGGCTTTTGTTGATGACTTGGGAAATGTACCAGAGAAATTTGGGGAGGGGAAACTTATTTTAGGTGGAGACTTTAATCTTATGATTAACCCCTCTCTGGTGAGAACTGACAGGGTCTTAAAGCTCAAACTAATATTCAGACACTATTTCAGCAAAAACTGGGCATATATAACAGATCTATGAGCTGAAAATTCCACTGTATTTGTATACCTCTTGTCTTAAATCCAATTCAATATAATGTTCAGGTTCTTTTGAACATCATAACTATTGGAGGAAAAAGACCTCAAATGTCCCGGCTTGGCAGCAAGTATAATATCTTAGTGCCAACTCATACTGGACTCCAGTCTTCTCATCGGTCTAAAAAACCTTCAAATAATATATTTTTTTAATTTTATATATATGTATCGTGCACTCATACTTCTCCAAGTGTCTTGAAGTGTTTGAAGTGTTTGAAGTGTCTTCAAACTTTGTAATTCAAATACTCATATAATATTGCTTTTCCAATTCTTCATAAACTATTGGAACTTTAAGTAAAGAAGCACTTAGCTTAATTCATGTGCCCAACGGTGCTCTCCATTTCACTATTTGATCAAGCTTCATCAGGGGACTAAGTGCTCAAATCACTTCACCTAAAAAATATATAGCAACCTTTTAGTGTCTTCGAAATACATTTCCAGCAATAATCACAAGAGTGTACAAACTTACTGTGCTCTAGTCCGCACCAGACTTCAAACATGGAGCTTGCTAGCTACAGGACCTTTTCCATAACTGAAAGCGGAACTGAACCCTTTAAATAGCTTTTGACTTTCTATCATATCATGTTTAAACTAAAACAAATGAAATCACTAACTACCGTCCAGTAGCATCCATCCTGTTGTTAGTCAAACTGATGGAAAGCATGGTAGCCAAACAACTTACAGATTATATAAACAAATTATCAATATTACACGAATCACAATCAGGTTTTTGCCCCCTCCACAGCACAGAAACAGTACTACTCACTCTTCTAGCCAAAATCAAGCAGGAAATAGCAATAGGCAAAAACATCCTCCTCCTCCAATTCAACATCTCTAGTGCATTCGACATGGTAAACCATACTATATTAATAAAAGATTACTAGATAAGTTCGGGATCGGTGGAAACATACTTAGCTGGATCAAGGGTTTCCTAACCTCAAGAACATATCAAGTAAAATCAAACTCAAACATATCATCACCGTGGAAAGCAGACTGTGGAGTACCACAAGGATCACCGCTATCACCGATCCTCTTCAACCTAATGATGACCCCACTAGCCAAGTCCTTATCCAACCAAGGCTTTAACCCTTTCATCTATGCAGACGATGTCACAATATACATTCCTTATAAATCTATCCTGACAGAAATCACCAACGAAATCAAGAACAACTTGAACATCATGGACTCTTGGGCTAATGCATTTCACAGTGCAAACAACCCCACAATCATCAACACTCCAGATTACACCCTCCCTATCTCAGACAGCCTGAAAATCCTCGGCATTACAATGGACCGCTACTTAACACTAGAGAGCCAAGTGACATCCACGACAAAGAAAATGTTCCACTCAATGTGGAAGCTCAAACGCCTGAAGCAATTCTTCCCGAGGGAAACATTTCGCAACCTGGTACAATCAATGGTACTAAGCCATATAGACTACTGCAATGGAATCTATGCAGGATGTAAAGAACAAACCTTAAAGAAACTTCAAACCGCTCAAAACACGGCAGCTAGGTTTATCTTCAGAAAAATGTGATTTGAAAGCGCAAACCCCTCCGCGAAAAACTACACTGGCTCCCAATCAAAGAACGCATTGCTTTCAAAATCTGCATTCTGGTTCACAAAATTATCTACGGCAAAGCCCCAGGATACATGACAGACTTGATCGACCTACCAACTAGAAATACATCCGAATCAACACGAACGTACCTAAATCTGCACTTCCCAAGCTGCAAAGGACTCAAATACAAATCAACCTACGCATCCAGTTTTTCCTACATTAGCACACAACTGTGGAACGCATTACCAAAAGTCTTGAAAACTATGTACGATCACCTAAACTTCCGGAAAACACTAAAAACTAACCTGTTTAAAAAGGCATACCCTGCCGATCTAACATAAATGCCTGATATCTGCAACACAACAAAACTAAAGTACGTAATGGACATAACACAACTCTTCCGTCATACGATTCCCTAATGTGGCTGTGCCACAACATCACTTTGTATTTGTTCACACCGGAGTCTGCAAACGCCTCTCCAGTACTATGTAAGCCACATTGAGCCTACAAATAGGTGGGAAAATGTGGGATACAAATGTAACAAATAAAAATAAATAAATATATTGCTCGATAAGCACTAGCCAAAAGGCAATGGATATCATCCATAAAGTTCAAAGAATACTGCTGATTTTAATCAACCAAAAGAGGTCAGAAAAAAGCTGTCCATTCAATTTGTGATTTTAATCTGCATGGTTCCAGGGATTTTAAAGT